>NC_136500.1:68769351-68869351 GCF_053919585.1 Euprymna scolopes | reverse complement strand
ATTAAAATATACTCTGCTCTTCGGACTGGTGTCTTAAACTTAAATTCATATATATATATATATATATATATATATATATATATGGTCTATGTGTGAGAGATAGAGAGAGAGAGAAATGGTTGAAAGGCATGTTTATTATTAAATGCGCGGAAGAAGCAAACCCACGCGTGCAAATATGAAGTGCAAAATTAGGTGAACGAAAAACGATATATAAAAAATAATTTTATAATCATGATGAAAGATGATGTGTTATTTTTAAGAGAGTCTTGGGATTTGCAGACAACATTACTTGAAAGAATACTGTGTGGGTGTGGTGGGCTGCTCATTTTTTTTCTTTTTTTTTTCATGCGTATCCGTGATTTTCAAACTGAATACGCATCTTTCTTGGGCTTATCGGAGGTCGGGGGAAAATTATGGCTGACTTCTTTGATAAATAGCATCGACAGGATATCATTAAATTGTTTCCTGGGGGTCTTCGTTGGTTTTGTTTGCAAGATAGCGATGAATAAACGAATAGTCGTGCCGATTTTCGATATTTCTTTTTAAATGAAAGAAAGAAAAAGAGAATTATTGAAAAAATATTGGATTTTTCACATCGATTGCTATACAGCTCGTGGCGGAAATAGGTAACATATATTATTGAAATGCTAAACAAGTTTGTATTTAAGGAAAAACACATTGCTTAAAATACATAGCTATATTACTTGGTTGTTCCTTCTCTTCATTCTGAGCGACGATCGATACTTAGTGAAGTCCGTGCAGTGAAAATTAATAACGAAGCAAGTTTGCGCAATTTGGAACTGCACGTCTCTTGACTTGATAGTGCGTACTTAGGTTGTATGGCATCATGGCATCATGGCATCACGTTTACTTAATTAATTACTTTTTGGGCAGTCCGTCTTACATTTAATGCAATTATATCTCAGTCTTTAATGTATTTTATATTAGAATTACTACTGGTGACACTAGTAGTAGTAGTAATAGTAGTAGTAGTGGTAGGACGATGAGGAGGGGGAGGAGGAGCAAAATGAATAACAGCAGTGATAAAAGTAGTAGTATCAGTAGTATAGGTATCAATAGTAATAGTAATAGCAGTAGTAATACTTGTAGTGTCTTTTACAATTTGGGACATATATTTTTCATTGTTTTGACTCTCGAGATTGTATCTATTAATATCTTACCTGCTTTTATATAGAGTGATGAGATTCTTGGTCGATTAACTGTGTTTTGTTTTGACTCTTGAGTATATATATATATATATATATATATATATATATATATATATATATATATATATATATATATATACATACTCAAGAGTCAAAACAAAACAATGAAACTAATATGCTGCCGTCCTGGCCCTATTTTTAATACAGGAGTTGGCTCACATATTGTCTATGCCAAATTTGGTAAACGTGTACAAAACAAACTAACAAACTTTAAACATATGACTGAGTAACAGACAAACGATTATATCGTTCGATTCTTACAACTTATGTTTGTAAACATAGGTTTATTTTATCGTCAAGATGAATTTAAATTTGAAAGAGGAAAAAACTCTTAATGCTAAAGTATATATTAATACGGTAGCGTGTGTAATATTTTCTTCCATCTTTTTTCTCCGAGTGACTGTCGTTTCCTTGTTATGACATCCCATTTTTAATAATTAATTTTACCAAGAAATTTTTCGGTTTCGATTATGGCTGATGGCACTCAAATCATCTATTTTATGATAAATAATTTTACCAAGAATTCTTCAAAATTTTAGTTTCGGTTTCAATTATAACTAAAGGTACTCAAGTTATATATATATATATATATATATATATATATATATATATATATATATGTGTGTGTGTGTGTGTGTGTGTGTGTGTGTGTGTATGTATTCTTCATAATTTTTAGGTTCGGTTTCGATTATAGTTGAGGGAAATCAGGTTATATATATATATATATATATATATATATATATATATATATATATATATATTCATAAAGTTTTGGGTTCTGTTTCTATTGAAGCTAATGAACTCAAGTCATATAGATATATATTTTTATTTTTCAAATCGCTACTCTATATTATGTAAGAAGCGATAGAAAATTGACTCTATAATAATATATACGAGATTTGCATTAATCAATATATATATTTTATTGAAGCGTATTTTACGATAAGGTTACGTCGGGCGTCCCTGTTAGCATAGATAAATACTTATTGCAGATTTAAAAAAAAAGAGCTACAATAGTTTCAGGGTGTCTTCATTTATGCATAAGACCCAGAAAATATATTACGTATGAAATAGTAGGCTGTGGAATGTCCACATGCCCCGCTAGTAAAAGTAATATTATTACATGCTGTATACGTTTTGACAGAATCAGATTCATATGCAGAATTTATGCAATTAAGGCATATTTTTAGAGAATATTAGATTTATTTGATTTATTAGTATTATTAGTTCTAGCCGTAACATTAGTAGAAACACGTCCTATTATGCATGCATAAATTCACAGAATACTCAGTCCAAATTTGGTAAAACTGAGTCGGATATTTCTGAAACCTATCACTGACAAACCGATAGAGAATAACTTTTCAATTATATTATTAATATCTTACGCGCACATTTCAAAACATTCAGATATTTTATTCTAAAACGTAATTGGATGATTACTTTTTATTATATTAATTAAAAAGCAAACAAAGTTCTGTCACCAATGGCAAACTATTATTGCATTGATTATTTTTTTATTAACACGATTAATAATTCAAAGTTAGCTAATACGACAGAAACAGACGATCATGGTGTCTTTACCGATTGAAAACACAACATTACAAAAAAGTATCCTGAACATATAATTTTCATTAACAACATATAATACAGCATCAATTTTGCTGGCATTATTAATTGACTGAACTGAATGAAACGGATATCAAATATCAGATGAAAATATCAAACTTAGATAATGTTTAAATTACATTGCGACATATAAAATTCACTAAAATATTCGGGATATATAAAACTTAAACACGTGTGTATATGTGTTGTGTGTTCCCAATAGAATGAAGAATTAGACAATCTACATAAATCTCCAAAGTTGTATATGCTTTTTTTTAATTATCTCCTCCCTTTTTGATGTTTTATAGTGTTCGTAGAATACATAGATATTTGTAGGTAAGACCTTTACAAAATACTCTCTTCTCTATTCGCGAGTTCTGTCTTCTGTTGTTTGTTTGGTTTGATTGTTTTGTTTTACGGCATATCAACCCTTTTAAGGTTATTTAATGCCGAATCTGGTGATTTTGAAGAACGATTTTTTTAATATAGTATATTTGTTTTTTAAGTCGTATTCTATTTAACCCATAGTTGGGACCCTAACAGGTGCTACCACTCCGGGTCAGAGTGGACCTGGGAGCAATTGCAATTAAAGGGTTGCTCCACACTCCCTAAGGCATGCAAGCTGAGGCCCTCACCATCGGATATAGTTTAAGGTCATATCCAAGACCGTCTGTTGTTTGTGTGTTTTCATCTCCATAAAACCTTTTCTGTATGGTCACTATTATTGATAGTACGCACATGAAACGCTGGCCCCCTTCGAAGTAATCACCTCCGGTTGCAATGCACTTGTACCGTTCCAACAACTACTTGAAAGCTCCATGAATGCCCTCTTATGTGAGCGTGTCAATGACCTTCGTCACAGCATCTTTCATCTCCTCAATTGTCTCATAAGAACAGCCGCTAAGGTTTTCCTTAGGCTAAGTTAATAACAAAATGTCAAAGAGAGTAAGGTAAGGGCGAGGGAATATCTTGATTTCCATCTTGGTCAAATAGTTTGTGACAAGGATCGAGTTGTGGGCTGAACCCTTGGGAAAACATCGCGCAAATCTTGAACATTTTCAGTAATTCGCGAATAATTGTGCACACTTCCCATACTGACATCAAACTGTGCATTTATTGTCTCCGTTTACATGAGACGGCACACACACACACACACATAGCCCTTGAGCCCCTGGAGGGGCATAGGCCATCTACAACTTTTTGTAGATGTTTTTGTAGCGAGTTCTTTTTACAGGGTGACTGTGCTGGCCCCACGCCTAACATTCCCAGAAGGTATATACAGCGCTTAGCCTTCCCAAATAGTCACCCATCTGGGACTAGCCAGGCTCAAACTTGCTCAACTTCGGTGATATGGCGAGAACCGGTGCGTCAACGTGATTGTGCCGTACATATCAAGAGACGGCACTTGTACATTAAATGTTTTATTTGGCCAATCAATTCTGGTGTTCTGACTTCCTCACACGTCTCACACCTTCCATCATCTCTCGCAGAAAACCTTCCTTCCTTGAATCATTTTATTCCACTCAAAAAATAATGCTCGAGTCATGCAAGATTGTTTTAAGCAGTCTGAACCATACAATACGTTTTTTGACATTTTGTCAAGTGCAAAATTTAATTTTATTGCATATCGCTCTTGTAAATTTTCTTTGCGTTTTGATTGCATTTTTGTAAATTTACTAGCTGTAACAATCAAACGTTAGTAGGGCGTATTCCAATTCTTGCTGTAGCGTTCTTTTTTTTACCTGAAATCGTAAAAACTTAAGATTTATAACAATAACATACTAAATTTTCAAGAATCTATGTATAATTTAAAATGTCTGTACAAAGAAGTCTGGAAACTTATTGAAGGCACCTCGCATATATTTTTAGTTTTTTATCTTTCTAGTATATATTAGGTTCAATATAATAATCGACAGAGAATTATCTCTATAATAATAATAATAATAATAATAATAATAATAATAATAATAATAATAATAATATACGTAATTTACATTAATTAAAATATCATATTTAAGCGTATCTTACGACCGGGTAACGCAAGGCGGCCTGCTAGTATACTATAGACTTTTCACAATCAATAACCATTGGTGTCTACTTGGATTTGAATGGTAATATGCCTCCTTAAGTTCTAAGCAATTTCCAGTGGAGGTCAAGTTAGTGGTCTTCTACCCAAGGTTCTAAATCATCCCTGGCTTTCACGAATATTTTTTTATGGTACAATCACTAGGGCTATGACAACAATAATTCTGTTCGTTCTTATGACTCCGAGTGTGTATTTGTTGATATCTCATATGCTTTTCTATAGAGAGATGTGGTTCTCAGTTTATTAACTGTGTCTGTGTCGGGTATATACTTGAGAGTTACAGCAATGAAAAGAATATTCTGTTGTTATAACCCTAACTATCACATAACGTGTGTTCTTTTTTCGGGGGAATGGTCAGTTCATGAAAGTTTTTCATCAGTATTATTTCATTATTCGTAATCATTGATCATTTCTCTCTGCTAATAACCCGCGGCGTTCCTTTGACTCTGGATGAGAAAAAAAATTCTCCAAATTTCCAATACTCCTCACTAATTTTAAGAAACTTATCAAATGAATTAGCGTTATCGCAATGGTTGTTTACCATTACGTTGACACTGATAACGATCACTTGCTTTTACTAGAATTTGGGTGGCAACAAGCCTGCCCAAGCTCCCAGTCTTCTTCTCACCAATTCATTGTAGGTCTGGTTAATGATTTCTTTGCTCAGTCTTTCCATCCTCCTTAACTCTTCACGATTATTTGGTGTGGTATCTGTATATGACAGCAATACATTTTTTTGGAGAGAGAGGCGATAAACTTATAATTATTCGTTTGCAATTTTCTTGGTTCCATGTGGGATTTTGTTATCTTTATAATTTTTTTTATTGCAGATTCCACATAAATGATGAGCATTTGTATTATATGTGGGTTAGTTTTCACATTCAAGAGTTTTCCTTAAGATTCCGACTGTTTTCAGCATGATTTTCTGTTGTATAGAAATAGTACTACATAGTCTCAGTCTTCCTATTTGCTGCCATTTTTCCTTCTCTTTTTAACTATTTTTGAGACTTCTAGTGCTCTTAAATTTACTGGTATTATAATGAGCAAATTTGCACAATCTTCTTTTTTCAATTCAATCTAGGCCGAAAAGCTGCTGGAACAGCTTGCGATGTCAACAAAGGTTTTAGCTTAGAACCCACTACTGAACGCACAGCAGAATGGTGGTTTACGAAATTCCGTGGCGGCGACGAGAGTCTTGAAGATGACGAGCATAGTGGTCGGCCATCTGAGGTTTGCAACGATCAATAAAGAGCTTTACTCGAAGCCAATCAACGCACAACTGCTAGAGAACTTGCTTCTGAATGAGACGAAACGTACACGATGATGTCCAACCATTTCAGAAAGATTGGAAAGACAAAAATCTTAATATATGGATGTCTGACAAATTGAACGATAACCAAAAGGAAAGCCATTATGAACTTTTTTCTTTCCTTCTCTTACGCAAGAACGATCCGTTTTAACAAGAACGACCCGTTTCTCGACTTCATCGCCACCAGAACGCAAGATTTTTACGTTCTCGTTAAAATAATTAATTAAGCACTAGTTCACCACTTAATTAAACACTAGTTCACCACCTCGCAAAAACAAATATTCATTCTGAAAAACAGTATGGATTCAGGCAATGTCGTTCTACTGCAGATATTTTAACAGTCATCTCTGAACGCATATGCGATGCACTGGATAAGGCAGCCGAAGCCGGGGCTGTAGCCTTAATATATCCAAGGCCTTTGGCAAAGTCTTGCATAAAGGGCTGCTAATGAAAATGAAATCGTACGGTATAACTAAACGTATACTAAATATAATTAGATTCTTCTTAGACAAGAGAAGCATATAGGTTATCATTGACGGACGTACATCTAAGCAGCATAACATTAATGCAGGAGTGCTTCAGGGGTCGATGCTTGGACCATTATTATTCCTGATATTCCTAAACGACCTCTCTAATAATATTGTGTTCGAGATGGGTATGTTTGCTTATGATACAACACTCTATAATATACATGAGGGACGAATAGATGTACATAAATCTAAAAAAATGGCAGAATTGTTTGCAAATGACCTCCAGACTATAGTGGAATGGGGCCGCAAATGAATGGTAACATTTAATGCTAGTAAAACAACGCTGCTCTCCTTTAACAATTACAAGACGCCTCTCCAGCCGACTATATCCATGAATAGCACCCTACCTGAGAAATCTTCCTTTAAATTCCTCGGCCTAACATTTGCGGACAATATGAATTGGAACAAATACACAGAGGACATCGCAAAGGCTGCTGCAACTAAGGTGGGTTTCCTCTATCGAGCTAAAAGACTACTCACATCTGAGAGTATCCTGTACCTTTACAAGGCCACCATTCGCCCATGCATAGAGTATTGTTGTCACATCTGGACTGGTGCATCTACCACTAGCCTCTCCCTCTTAGATAAAGTTTAAAAAAAGAATTGTCAATCTAATCGGTCCCACTTTATCAACTAAGCTCCAGCCCCTGGCTCATCGACGCAATGTTGCATCACTGTCTGTTTTACAAATATTTTAATGGAATGTGTTCTGATGAACTCTTTCACTTGTATCCCCTCGACGTATATATCCTCGACAAGCCTATTTAACAATAAGATCTCATCCCTTCACTGCTGTTGTCCCTAAATGCCAGAAAGCTTTCTATTCTAATAGTTTTTTCCATCGAACAGCCAGACTTTAGAATTCTCTTTCTGCTGGCAGCTCCCCTGGCTGTACTGATATGCAGAAGTTTAAATGTAACATAAAGAAATATCTTGTTAATCTTTCCTAGAAATGGCCCCAAATAGTAGACCCTTACCTCCAAGTGGCGATATGCTTTCTAAGAGGCGAACATGAGTAAATAAAACTGTTTTGATTTGGCAAAAATGTGTTGATTCTGATGGTGCTTATTTCAATTTATAATTTTTTGTTTCAAGTGATATATGTTCATCGTAATTAAAAAGAAAAAAAAAATAATTTTCTTGCCAACTTGATAGTATTGGATGAGTGATTTTTTTGGTACAGTCGGGTTTAATTCGCCATGTGTCGCGATTATGATATATTTGAGGATAATATCATGCTGTACGGTATTTGCTGCAAACATTAGTACTGATCACAGAAACGCTAATAGTAGTAGAATCTCCTATAATAAATATATATGATCACTAAGTCTGTGACAACAGCATATTCTTTTCAGTGTTTTGACTCTCCAGTATATATGCGACACAGTTAGACACAGTTAATCAACCGAGAACCATATCACTCTATACAAAATCATAAGATATCAACGGATATACACTCGAGAGTCCAAACAATGAAAAAATCTGCTATTGTCCTTGCCCTAATGATCACAGATTATTTAAATTTGGTAAAATAAAGTCTAATAATTTAGAAGCCAACTACTGGCAGGGAATAATTGTTACATGACAGAATTTTATCGGCACTTTTTAGAACAGCGGCCTATTTTATTTTAAGGGGCAATATACATTTTCAAGCATCGATTTTTGTTTTATATTTACACGATTAAAATTCGATGTTGCCTGACAAGTCAGAAAAAGCGAATCATGGCGTCTTAAGCGATTGAAAACCTTACAAGATTCGAAAGATTATAAAGACTGACAAAAAACTCGTGAAAATATAATTTCCAACGAAAAGACATAATTACGACATAATATTTAAATGAACTGATGTATGTATCATAAAATATCAGATCAGATACTAAACATTAGATATTGTTTTAATATTTCTTGAGTAAACAATCGCTGATATATTAATTATGTATAAAGCTCAATATGCATGCGTATGTATGATTATTGTATGTTCCCTATAGAAAGATAGATTAGAGAATCTACACAAAATATAAAGTATAATCACGTTGAGACCTCGGTTCCTGCGTGATCACCGAAGTTAAGCAACGTTGAATCAGGTCAGTACTAAATGGGTGACCATTAATGACTTCCAGGTGCTGTATGTGCTTTCTGCTTATCTCGCCATTGTTTCCAGCCGTCCTGGACTTTTCCAGTGCCGATTCAGGAGACGTGTGGTTGGAGATTACGCTACCCTTGTCTTACAACAGGGGATATTCTTTGTTTTTCGAGACTGAACTGAGGCATAGGCAACATTTCAAAGTGTTTTTTTTTTGCGTAGAATATACATTGATAGACAATAGAAGTGTTTTCTTATCTCGAAGTTGAATATTTAGGGGTTATCGATGACATGATTACATTAAAACTGCTTATATATTTTATTTCTATGAAATTCAAATCATATCTGTAACATTTTCTGGGAAAGACAATAGATATATTCCCAAATCTCATCGGTACTCTTGATGTGCCGCAAAATATCTACTTGCTCTTACCAATAAGGGAAACATAATCACAAGATCTACTGAAAACTTCACGTACGAAGTAAAGGGTTTAATGGCGTTTAGACCCAAAATAAAAGTAAATAATTCAGAGATTTTTTCAAACACTTGAACTTCGTATGACTATATTAGGTGACAAAACGGTTAAAGAGATAGCAGTAAAAACTACGAAATTAATATGATGATCGATTAATTTCGAGCAACATCCGATCTTTTTGCGCGTATAAAATATAAGAAACAAAAGATATTGAGATATATACACCATCCTCACATTACAGTATGCAAGGGCGATGATAAATAAAACTCTGTCTATAATTACTCCAGACGAAATTGAAAAATTGTTAATTGTTTTATTTTCTTTTAGCTAAAAGCTTAGGTTTATTATGTTTTAGTTTTCACATTGGTTAAACACGCGCTACAAATTCACTTTTGACAGCGTTTCTCACTTCATCCAGGGGATTAAACGCCCCCCTCCCCCAGTTTCCAACCTGGAAATTTCTATGGCCTGGCCCAGTACAGACAGCGCATATCATTCTGAAATAGTCACCCATCGTGTACTGGTCTCACTCATTTTGCTTAACTTCAGTGATATATTTATATGGTACTAGTGCATCCTTTGAACCGGATCGCTCTTTGTCTTTCATATCTCTGTCGTCTCTATAAAATCGATGAACCTATCTCCCAACTGTGTTTTTGTGAATTGCAGCGGCTTCGTAAATGTTCACAAAGCGCTGGTGAATGTTTATCGTTTCACTCTTTTCTGCATAAACGAATTCAACGACGTATCCCTGCTTCCGATGCACGTTCCTAACAGGTGTTGCTTTCTGTTGGTCTCGCACCGTCAATATCTGCAACAGAAAAATGAAATGGTCAGCTCCTAAACGCATTAGTATAATCATAATAAAAATGCTATTTGCTATCTCATATGATCCTCTAGGGGCGAGGAAAAATAGGAGGCGTTACTTTTGGAAGTTCCACGTAATAGGAGTGTTAGAAAAAGTGTTTGATCTGTTTCTATTACTCTTATATCGAAATTATTAATCGGACTAGGTAAAACTTTTATGCGAATATTGATAATGATTAATACAGGGGTACAGTTTAAGGCAAGTATTTGTTTACATAGTATTTGAAGACGACCATATCTGATATACTCTTCCTATGTTTATAATGCGACTAGACGTTTAAGATTTGTATTCTGGCAGGGGCTCTACATTTTCTGTATTTTGCGTTATCGTGATTAGAGCATAGTGATCAGAAAAAAAATATAAACGTGAATTGCTAGTTATTATATCTTATGCAAGTTCAGGAAGCAACTACCAAATTAAGTATAAAAAACAAACTCTGAAATTATGTATCCGACGAACACATCTTCTGAACTCTATATTTTTGTTCGAAAAATGTTCTCCTCCTCGTTCATAACAGTAGAGACACACGCTTTGTGACAGCGTACCTTCGCCCATAAGATTTTGGCACGGCAGGTGTATATTAAACAAGCCTCTAATTTGTGAGCAGACAGAAATAATAGGTAGGAAGTAATATCATTTGGAATTTTCTGCGGTAGGGTCGGACGCTTATTAGAGTACAATTAAATAAAAAATATTGGTTCTGCCAGTTTAAATTTAATAAACACAATTATGTGCGGCGCAGGGCTAATCAAATTCAATATCAAACTATAAGAAAATATTTCATCTTTCCTTTCTAATTTTAAGGAACTAATAATGATTGAAATTTGTCAATTCTAGACAGATATTATGAGAAATATGACGATTAGATGAAAGTAACTGGTCATGATATTTTGAGGCACTCAGGACAAAACCAAAGTTATTTTTCCTTAAAATCTAACAATATTATATATCTATTCTTTAGATTAAAAGACGACAGTCTTCTGCCGACGGGCTAAATCTGATACTCGAGTGAATTTCTTTTCGCCTGGCAACAGTACATATTTTATTTTCTTATAGTAAAATAATTGGTATCATTTAAATGTAATCATATTATATTTAATAGTTAGGGTTAGGGTTAGGGTTAATTATATTTTTTAATTGGTTCCGTAATAAGAGTTTGTATTTATTATCAATTCTCTACGAATTATTATATTGCGCCCAACAGATAATTGTGATTTCTAAAATCTATATATAAACTTTCCTACTGTGTGTGTGACGCGGTTTATCTCAGCATACAGGCAACCCACCCAGGAAAGTTAGGTACCGAAATGAAGCTTATGACCCAACGGATGTTGTAGTGATATTTATATCTATATTTGGTGTATGGAGATACAAAATAAATGCAAAAAATGCAAAAACTACATACACAAATGCAAAAAAAAAAAAAAAAATGCAAAAAAGTCACATTTTTAGTGCGTTCTGTATCTATATATCTATATATCTATACATCTCTGTCTATATGTGTCTGACAGAACTTTCTGTTTATCTATATAGTAGGCCTATATTTCTATAGATCTGTGTCTATGTCTATATACCTTTCTGTGGTATATATATATATATATATATATATATATATATATGCTTATAATGTCCTATGTAATTATCTATCTACGTGTATCTATATAACTTTCTGTGTTTCTATATACCTATATATATATATGTCGATGTGTCTATCTATATATCTATATATCTAGGCTATATATATATATATATATATATATATATATATATATGTCTGTGTCTATATCTACATACTTTTCTGTGTGTCTATATATCTATATTCCAATAGTATCCTGTGTATCTATCTATGTGTGTCTATGTCTCTGTCTATGTGCCTATGTATGTATGTCTATCTGTCCATGCCTAATATTCAATTTCACCAACATCATTTTATTCTATAATATTATTGTTCCAGCGATCACTGTGCCTAAAAACGGAAAAGTTCTTTGGGTCGTAAAACGAATCAAGCTATGAAATCTCAAGAGTGAAGACGACAAATGTCTCCAGAGTAAAAAAAAGAAGTCTTGAGAGAAATCGGGAGGCCACAGCTGATGCGAGGAAACAGGAGGCACCACACACCAGAGATGAAAGGCTTCAAAGAAATCGGGATTCCACAGGTGATGCGATGCGACAGGAGGCACCACAAACGAGGGATGAAAGTCTTCAAAGAAATTGGGAGTCCACAGGTGATGCGATGCGACAGGAGGCACCACACACCAGGGATGAAAGACTTCAAAGAAATCGGGAGTCCACAGGTGATGCGATGCGAGAGGAGGCACCACAAACTAGGGATTAAAGACTGCAAGATGATCGGTAGGTCACTGCTAATGCGAGGCGAGAGGAGTCACTACACACCAGGAGTTTATGGCAGGATCATGACAGAAGACATACAGCTGATCAGCGAGAGCACCAGAGAAAGCAATAAGGCGTTGCTTACAATAAAGCATGCGCCGCTGAAAATTACTCTCTGGAGATTAATTGGTTTCCTACTCTAGTGTAGAATCTCTCATCATTGGAGACGGTGCAGCCTCCACAATGGCCACAGTATGCCCAAGTTGTCATGCGATTAAATAGAAAAATGAAGCAAGAGACATGTGTTGTAAGAACGGAAAGGTTGCTCTACCCACATTCCCTGATCATCCCAACCCATTGAAACAACTTTGGGAAGGAAAAAATCATCCCCACTCTGCATGCTTCCTCAAGTACACTAGGCAGATAAACAATTTCCTAGCAATGGCCTGTCTCAAATCATGAAGGGAAGACGTATTCCTTCGGAATTGATTTTATATAAAAAAAAAGACCGAGGAGAAAAGGGAAATGGATAGTGACTAAAAATAAAAGTAGGGAAATAGAAAAAAAAAAAAAAAAAAAAAACGAGTCAATTGACATGTCCCGCCCTTACTCATCAAAATTGGAATCGAGGGATTTATTTTTTAGTAATTTGTTTTCCTTAATGATTATATCTAAAAAAAAAAAGAGACGGGAGCAAGAGCAATCGTATGGGGATGACTTTTAGAGGCTGATCACGTTCAAACCTAACAAGAAGTCCTTTTGTTTACAAAGGGAAGGCTTCCTAAGGCGGACGTAAGCAGTCTTCAAGACTTTTAGATGATATACGGAGTATATTTAAAAGTAGCTTTTAGTATTTTTCAATAGAAAAAGTAGGTTTTAATATCAATGCCAGAGCGAGAAAATCTTAATTTTATAGATATATAGGTAGATATAATTAGCATAGCTTTTTGGTATTCAAACTCTAAAATTTTGCTGACCCCTTCTCTCGATTATATTTTTTCATCGAGCATGCCCTCTTTTAATTTGGTGCTTTCTGTTGTGGTAGGACGTGAATTAGAATTGCAGGATCCTTATGTTTCTCTGAGTTTAATTTACCTAAACCAATACCATCCAGGATGTTCCAGTTCAATTATGTTTTAAGTAGATCATATGCTAACAACACACATATTTAAATTTTTTGGAGTATTTGAAGAAGCTCATCTTCGTCGCCAGTTGATGTGATCGTGTTTGTTATTGAAGTCAAGTTGTTATACGAGGGACGACTATATGAAAATTAATTTGCATAACAAATCTTAGGTATAAATGGACAATAATTAATTCGTCAATATTAATTAATATATTACTATAGTACTAATATATCTAGAAGTTATACAAGAATTTAATTTTAGCGTTGTGCGATGCAGGCTCATAGAAATCGGTTCTCAATGCAATAAATGTGAGAGAGTAAGTCTTCTCTAATTATTTTAGGCTAGACATATAAAGACAAAAGTTACCCCCCCCCTTTAAAATATTTACACAATAATGATTTCCTATTGATGTAGATGAACCTCTTTCGCTCTAATGTGAAAACTATATAACAATCGATATTCACAAGACCCTATTTTTTCTTCTAATTTTTGTGTAAGGATTAAGTCGCCCAGATATTTTGGCAACTTCCTGACGTTTTCAGTAAAGTGCTGAAACGATTCCGAACATAGTACAGTTCTTATACTAAATCTCGTTTCCCATATTGACATTTAACTATGATTCTTAATTTAATTTCTAAGTACTCCATGCGAATCTTCTATTTAAAGTACAAGCATCGCTGCGTTAAAAATTACTCGTTTGCATGTCGGTTGGTCGGTTAGTTTTGTTTTACGGAATATCAAGCCTTTTCGGGTTATTTAATGCCAAATCCAAAGATTTTGAAGAAGAAAAACGTTTAATAGAATATATTTGTTGTTTTCAAGTCGGTCTCTATTTAATCCATAGTTGGGACCTAAACAGGTACTACCACTCCAGGTCAGAGTGGACCTGGGGGCAATGGTAATTAAAGGGTGGATCCACACTCCCCAAAGTCCGAAAGTTGGGGCCTCACCACTGGATATAGTTTAAGGTCATATCCAGGACAACGTTTAATATGTGATTTGCTGGAAAATAGAGACATATAATGTTGCCTTGAATTATACATCTGCTGATACATCCGGACATAGTAAATGATGCACCTGACATGCATGTATATTACACATCTAATAACATTATGGAAACTAGAGCTACTCACACTTTAGCTTAGGTCCAGATGGATAGCTACCATGAAGATACTGTTCCCTTTTGCTCAGACAGGGCTATCCTCATGCTAATTTCGCGTTTCTCTAGTAATTAAGAAAATTCGTACCATTCTCTCATATATTTGTTGCCAAATTATTAAAATATATGACCAGAAGCCAGCAGTAGATTTTTTTATAATATCTTTCACTAAAAGATATATACCTTCGATCTGATGACTTACTATATGCAAAAAAATATGGTGTTTAATTCTGTTGTCACAATCAGATTAGAAAAAAACGGTAGAATGTGACACCATAAATAACTTGTTTATAAATAAAGTTCAAAGTAAATTGTTTTCAACGATAATAACAAGTTTATGAACCATAATCATAAAATGCAACGACACACATAACTATTTTTGAATGACATCAAAACATGCGTATTGGAAAATTATTTAATAACTGTTACGGGTGTATCATTTTGATTTTTTTCGGTTAAATATTTAAATATTTTACCAGATTATTTGATATATGTCACGTGCGTTTTATGAGTCTCGAAAACATGTAAATCGATTTGACATCGAATATATAAAACCTATATATATATATATATATATATATATATATATATATATATATATATATATATATATATATGACCTACCTGCCTTATTTTGTAATTCTGCTCCTCACCATCACATTCACATGCACGTAGTTGCTATTCTAATACTTAACTTCGAAAGAAAATTTTGCGTTTCTTTACTGTCAAACCTTATGCAGAATGTTCAGTTTGAATATGTTGCAAACATACTCGCCTTTAATATTGCTTACAGAACAACCCAAACTATTTCAATCAGTTTCTTTACCAAATTTATTTTTCTAAATTCATCTATTCTAATTTTCTTTCTAATTTTTTTTTTTTTTGCACTTTTTTCTTCTGGTTGAAAACACTGTCATAATCCAGTCCAAAACAGCGCCTCGTATTACGTGTTTGGGAGGAGAATAGCTGACAAATCATTACTTCTCGTTCTATTCAACGTACAAAATGGCGCCATGACCTAGCATTGAGAAGGAGCTCTGCGTCGTTGGAGTTTCAGCAAATGTAAAGGCCAGAAATTCGTCAGCTGTTTTCATTAAGCGGCTGTTGACCCTTTTCCTTACCGATGTCGGAAATATGACTGCGGGAACCAAGTTCGTTCGAAGGCATCATCTACAACTTATTGAATCGGGTTTGCTTTATATTCTGCATGCAGTCTGTTAGGAAATCAACATTTTCTTTTAGATGTGAACAGAGCGGTTACTCGCCTCCAGTTAATAATATACCTTTACTCTCCAAAACTGTGAATTAAATGCGCAAAAACAAAACTGTTTTTGCCTAGTTTCAAAACGTGTTCTGACTTTCAGTGATGAAAAGGACAAACAAAACACTAAATATATTATTTCTTCCTACTACCATATTTATCCAATTGATACATGTTTACTCTGTTATTTTATCATGTTAGTTCCTGATAAAGAGTAAACAAGACGATAAATAGATTACTAACTTATATTAAGCTTAAAAGAAAGCCATCATCAGTGCTCATATATATATGTGTATATATATATATATATATATATATATATAGCTTAATGCGTAAATGGAAAAGAGAAAAAGAGAGAGTTCAATTCCACATGAGCAGACTTATCTGCATAATGCCAAGCTCAATAATTATCATTGGAGCTTATACAATAAACAAATACGAGTATGAAAAGTCACAAAACTTAGTCTTAGACTTTTTCGCTCCTAATGAACACTGCGCTAGACGCCGCATCTCCACCATTGTACCTAGCACCTTCTCTACTCTTCTGATGAGAAGCATTAGGCTTCGAAATGCCTTGGCAGAAAGAGTCCCTTCTGTCCCCCAAATTTTGGGTTGCATTCCATTATTCAATAAATGATCCATTCTATATCCACCAACATTGTAGTTTTGTGACTTCATTTTGTTGTTGTTGTATATATATATATATATATATATATATATATATATATATCAATATATATATGTATATATATATATTAATATTAATATATATATTAATATTAATATATATATATATTAATATTAATATACAACAACAAAATGAAGTCTTTGAAATTTTACAGTCCATAACATGGGAGTGGCTGTCAATGTTTTTTAAAGCATTGCATGACATAATTGCCAATAACGTCGATCTAGAAGCATGCTGTACATAGTTACTGACAATAAACTCGATGAAGGTTTGTTCGATCTTGATACACGGAGAAGCCGTGATACAGTAAAACAGTCTATCTCTGAATGACTATATATATATATTTGTGTACGCAGGGCTATATTTACGTTAACACACCGGGTCTCGCTCTCACCGAACTTACGCAATATAAACTGTCTCGTACAAGACGGATGATCCATTTTGCCATGACAGCTGATTTATGTGGAAGATCTCGGACTAATTTCCAAAAATCCTAACTACAGCGTTCCAATGTAATTGTGGACTGACAACGGCAAACTAAGGTAACCTCTATATAATATTTACTGTAACAGATCGCGGACGCGCATATGGCTGTAGCAGCAAGAGCTGTATGACAGCCTAAAGATGCAAATGACCGAGACATGGGCTAGGTGACGTCTCAGCGTGGAGGAAACGAAAAAGATTTATAAAAACATAGCAGTGGAGGTCAGGAATAGCCGTGTTATCTGCGTGGCACGAAGTTAGAGGTTTTGCTGTTTTCTAAAATGTGATACAAAAGACTCTTTCGTGTTCGACACGATACAGTCTTGTGTAGCACATTGGAGCAAGAAAATACTTTTTAACAAGAGACAACGTGTTATTCTGGAAGTACATGTACATAAATGTCTGCTTTTTCAACTGAAAAGATAAGCCGAATTTTTTATTTTTCTTAGTTTTCCTTGTGAGAGCCTACAACGTGTGAGCCCCGGGCAGTGACATCTAACGCCTACGTTACATAACATTTCTAAATCGATGTAGAGAATAACTAAATTCAATGCGAGTGTAAATATATGTGATGTTTATGTACGTAATGTGTGAAGTTTATTTTTGTCGGTTCTATTTACTTTCGTGTCAAAAATTTGAAATGCAGATTCCTTATCGGACGAGTGTTATGTTTAACGATCTATGTCTAATATCTTAAGTACACGCATTTACATCGACTATCTTAACGGACCGACAGACACAGCGAATATATACAACGTGAAAATCAAATTTTCAATCAGAAAACTCAAATTGCATTCGAGTCAAATAAAGAGAACAGACTTTGCACACATGTAAAGTTGTCCGGGAATGAACACGTGGAAGCCCCAGTCGCAAGTCGACAACGAATAATAAAAAAGAACTTCGACGAGCTTTTTTCTTTCTAAGAACACTAATTATTTTCTCATTGTTTCAGTCGTGCCATCACCCACGTGACCCTTTCCTCGAGCGTAATTCACGCCTTTAAAGTGATCTCGAACGTTCTTTTCGTCTCTAATGTGATCCCCTTTTTAAAGTCTTTATTTTTTTCCTACGGTAGACGTCATTTCACATGCATTTGCAGGAGCGCGTCCCCGCTATATTGCACATCCGAAAAGAGATGGTACTCTGAGATGAGGTATTATAACAATGTGATGCCTTTTCATTATAATTTATTTTGGAATCAATAAATTTGTTTAACAAGGTTTTTAATATAGATCAACAGAATATTGTAATAAGTGTTTCAGCGTGAACAGGTATGGTATAATAAATTATGGGGTTTATCTATTTTATTTTTACTTTCATCATATTTTGCTTTGGTTTTGATACCCCAAATTTCGAAGCTATCTCTTTACAACCCTTCCTTTTCATAACCTATCATACTTTCATAAATCAGAGTCCATTTTCTGTAGGCTGTTTTTGAACCCAGTCAACGACGGGTACTTTTGCTTATATATATATATATATATATATATATATATATATATATATATATATATATATATATATATATGAGCAAACAGTTAATGAAATATGTTATAAAACACTTTGAAATGAGTTAAAAACATATTTAATCTGAAAAGAAAATACTAGATAAATGGATAGTCCTTAATCCGCGGAGTTTCGAAGAAATACTCTCCTTCTCATCAGAGGGTAGGAATTAGCAAAATACAGGATCAGATTTTGCATGCAGAAGTATTTGATGAAACAACAAATAAGTCAAAGATCTTACTTGAAAAAAATAAGTTAAGCAGAGGGAATATGGTAAATAAAAAGGTGATTATACATTAATGGATAGTCTGGTGGAAGATAAAAAATCCAGTGATGGTAAAATCCAAATGTAAAACTTCAAGATTCAGATTAAATATGTTTTTAACTCATTTCAAAGTGTTTTTTTAACATATTTCATTAACTGTTTGCTCATATTATAAGCTCTATTTCCGATTTGGTATTATCGAGCTTTAATTCTGGCTGAGATAATTTTATAAATATGAATTCTTTAATATTTATAATTTACTTTAATTTTACCCTCTTGGATCATTTTGGTAAATTCAATTGTAATTTTCATTTCATATATATATATATATATATATATATATATATATATATATATATATATATATATATATATATATATGTATGGGTGAATGGACTTACAGAGACTATAATTATAATCGTGCAATATCACAGAGATGGGGCCAGAATAACAATACAACGTTGATTATATAACGACACGAATAAAGGGACAGAACTTAGTATCGAAGCTAATGAAATGACTATATAAGAAATGTATTCGTCTCCGGTGATTAGGGTCGAAAATCTCCAAAAATTCTGCCAAAAATTTCTGCAGATTTCTTCGGTCATGATATACGCTGATGACATCGAAATTCTGAAATGGCTAAGCGCATCAGCGAAAGTGTCGAAGCGTGCACTCTGCCCATCATGCGTGAAATCAATTATTGCTTGCGTTTTTTTTTTTTTTTTGCTACTTTTCTGATCTTTACCAGATGTGGCCTTTCATTTCTTAATTGACCGTCGGAAGCCGTCAGTTCTCATACAGCTTCTTGAATATCAATTTTCTCCCATGAGCTTTTATTACCTCGTACCCCCTATCTTTCTCCATTACAACAACTCTACCGCATTGGTCAGCTTTAGAATTTAGAATGTTCTCATATCTAAAATATATTAAGTGCTTCATAGGTAAATGTTCAATAAGTTTTTAATGTATAATAAATTGCTTTTTTTTTTCTTTCATTTTTTCCCCCTTGTGGCCCGCAAAAAGAATATAAACAAAATTTGATATTTTATCGTTTTTCCAAAATTTTACTAGCTGACCGCCTGGCATGGCGTAGTCGTACAATACGTTTAAACATGATATTTCATTTATACAAGTTACGTATGCATTATTATAGAATAAATTCTCTATTTATTATTACGTATTACGACGAATAAGTTATCCTGTGGACTAATTCGCCCAAAATAAATAAATAAATAAAAATAATAATGATAATTTCGTTTATTAAATGTCGCTGGTTTTTGTTTACAATAATGCATTAGCGGATATCTGGGCTTATAGACTAAAAAATAATGATAAAATTATTTGTCTTGGCCGGTGTAACCTTAAGTATTCCCTGGTATAATTTTTTTTATCTATAAGAAAATAAAGACATTTTTAAGATCGGATTTTTTCGATTTTCGATATCTATCGCATGAATTAAGTATAAAGTATATCTAAGAACACTGCCATGAATATAAATTAACTTGTGTGAAATTTGCAAAAGACAGGCTCAGCTGTTTGGGAATCTATGAGAAAAGAACTCACACATAATGATTTTTATATAATAGTAGATATAGAAATAGATACAGCGATTTTTTTAAACAGGGGTGACCACTTATCAAAGCCCGGAGGCAACTCAAGGATAAGGGTTAATGGTTATACATTAGTCAATGTAATTATAGCATAGTACACATAAGTAGTTGGGATTTTGTGAATTGGATTACTTGGGGGCACGGCTCATCAAGAACTTGTTTACATTGGACTTGAAAACAATCAGATTGTAGTAAGCTGGAAAGCAGGGATTCGGGAGATAGTTCCACAGGCGTGCAGTTCTAAGAAAGAAGCTTTGTACGTTGACTCTACATTTAGGTTTAGGAACAGACAAGGAGTGTGGGAAATTATTGATAGTGATTTCGGCCAGACAAGTGTTTTTTCGTGAAAGTTTGGTGAGGGGAGAACAATAGATTGAAGCTCAGATGAGCACTTGCCATACGAACCATCTGTGCCTAATAGTCAGATGCTTGTCGCCATCGTGTATTGTTCAGTAGTCACCGGAACACGAATTTTTTTTTCCTATCAAAATTAATATTAAACATGATATGTAAAATCATAGAAATAAAATCGTTTGTTTTTGTCCAAAATAAGATTTGGTGATAGGTGTTGTCATCAACACTGTCTGAACCTAACTCCTTTAAATAAATATTTCCATGTTAAATGTAACTTGCTTAATGGACCAATATTTCAAGAGAAAAGTAATCAATTTCTCCCAAAATGTACAAAAGAGATGTTGCGTATATATATGGGGTTTGCATATTCTCTTATAGTTTCTACGTTGTTTTAAATCGAACCTTCCACATAAGTGCTGGGTTCTTGTTGCCAACTTTGTTACTCTCCTCGTAGCTAGAAGTGTGTTTCTCTTTTTTTAGAACCACAAACAAGGCATATTTATACCCGAAACGTAAAAGTATAACCATTTAGGATTATGTCTTAGATACGGCTGTAGGAAGTTAGCAGCGAGCTATCTGTCCACATGACATTAAAACTTCTTGAGGTTATTATTATTATTATTATTATTATTATTATTATTATTATTATTATTATTATAGAAGTAGGAAGCAGGGAGGGAATTTCAAAGTTTAGCAGTTTGACGGGATAAACAATTAGAAAAGAAATATTTTCGACATATAGTGACCACTACACTGAATGGTGTGATTTTGTTCCTCGATGAGTTAGTCGGAAGTATGTTCCTCAGGGGCACAAGTGTTATGAGTTCATCAGAGCACATTCCATTAAAGTACTTGTAAAACATATAAAGGGATGAGACACTGCAGCAATGGGACAGAGATTGGGACTTGGCCGATAGTGCGGAAGCTATTAGATGAGATACTCTTTTTTGGCCTTGTCTAAGAGTAGTTAACGAATGACCGATGCACCAGACCAAATGCGGTAACAATACTCCATGCATCGGTGTTAATCGCTTAATAATCTATGGGGTAAGTAGTTTTCTATAACAGTAAAAGTTAACGGAATTGTTGATTTGGTTGGTTGTTTTTGTTTTACGGCATATCAACCCTTTTCGGGTTATTTAATGCCGAATACAAAGATTCGGAAGAAAATTTTTTTTAATAGAATATATTTGTTGTTTTCACGTCAGTTTCTATTTAACCCATAGTTGGGACCCTAACAGGTACTACCACTCCGGGTCAGAGTGGACCTGGGAGCAATGGTAATTAAAGGGTGGCTCCACACTCCCCAAAGCCCACAAGCTGGGGCATCACCACTGGATATAGTTTAAGGTCATATCCAGGACCCCCATTTAGGGACTATTACCCTCTGCAGGGGGGGGGGCAGTCGGCGTATTCTAATGCCCCACCGATAGGGCCGACGGAATTGTTGAATACAAATGTTGTAAAATATCAAACTATGATGTAAATATGATTTAGCTATTAAATTCTCACAGCCAGAGCTCACTAATCTTTATACCGACATTTTAAAAAAATGTCTCTTTCTTCCTCGGTGCACCTAACCACCTTTGCGTATCACATTTACACTGATGAAGAACCCCATAGCAAGATGTGTGGATATGGTTTTCTTTACATGCAACATTTTAACCGACCATACTACAAATCAGCAGTCGTGGTCAGAATATTTGAGGAGATGCAGTAATTCTGAAATATTCTCTTGTCTGCGATTGATTCTACTGCACATGAACGCTTTGGTGATTCACATAACTGGCATAATTATCAAATTGCAAGCTTTGCATGTTTTATGTAATTACTGCACCCTATTACCATATGTCTTTATAGGTTTATGATGTTGTAACCTGTGAGCATAGATGATTTCGGCAAAAAGAACGCATGCGTAGAAATACAAACATGATAACAGAATTCAAGTTTCCAGCGTTGGTTACACATACCCACTATTCCCTGGGTATTTGTAATCATGAACCTAGCAATAGACAAAAACATCAGACAGTCAGTAATCACTTCAACCATATATATATTGAACTAGCAGGTAGACCCGACTGTGGCCGGCATTCAATGATAATCAACGAATGTTTCCGACTCCTATCTTTTAATTTTTTTGAAATCGGTAAAAATGCTCATTTTTTTTCAATCAAATCGAATGATAGTGTGCTTTTTTTACATGGATGTCACCACTTATCAAGGCCAGGAGGCCACTCAGGGATAAGGGTTATTGCGTGTACAGTAACCAATGAGATAGTATTGTAGTAATCATTAGTATTGGAGATTTGATAGAGTGTGTTATTTAAGGGGGCGGTTTTTAAGGAATTTGTTTATGCTGGATTTGAAGACATCCAAGTTGTAGTCAGGTGGGAAACAGACAAACGGAAGAGAGTTCCACCGTCGTGCACTTCTAAGAAAGAAACTCTGCTCATGTAATCTACGTTTGGATTTAGGCACAGATAAAGAGTGGGGAAAATTATTGACAGTAGATTCAGCCAGACGGGTGTTTGTCGTAAAAGATTGGCGAACGGGTACGAGAGATTGGAGCTCAGACGAGCATTTGCCATGGAAATAACGATAAAACAAAGACAGGGTTGCAACGTCTCTTCTGTGAGAGAGAGACTGCAGGGAAGAGAAAAGGGCATCCCCCAACAAACCACGAAGTCTATTTTGTACTCTGTCAAGGTAGGATAGACTGTTTTTAGCAGCTCCATCCCAGATGCGGCAGCAGTACCCTCTCCTTGGACGTAGTTGGCTTTTATACAGATAGAGAATTGCATCAGTAGTGAGATATCCTCTGGAGCCGTAGAAGGATCCAACCATGTTCCCAGCGTCCCTGGTAACATATTTGATGTGCATGTTCCATTTCAGATCAGGAGTAAAGGTCAAACCCAGAAGCTTGTCAAAACATGGAGCCTCTCCAAGACGGGAGCCATCCATTTCAATTGATTCCAGATGGGGATCAGAGCGTTGATGATGTAAAGAGAGAAGCTTGGTTTTGGATAAATTAAAAGTGACAAGCCACCTCTTCCCCCACTGTACCAGGCGCTCAAGATCAGAGGAGAGAGAATTAGAAAGAAGTTTGTCATTTACGGCCTTTGATGTGTTGCCATAGATGGTCGTATCATCAGCATAGATGTCAACGAATGATTTAAATATGTGTTTTGGGAGATCATTGATGTAGATCAGGAAGCGAGTTGGGCCCAGGCTGGACCCCTGGGGGACTCCAGCATTAATACTTTGGGCCTCTGATTTCTGCCCATCAACCACTACTCTTATGAACCTATTAAAGAGAAATGATTTAATGATTGAGAAAACATTTCCAGTAATACCGTAGCTGGTAATCTTGTGAAGTAGGCCCTTATGCCATACCTTATCGAATACATCAAGAGCAATGGCCCTGGAAAGGAAACCTTTATCAAGAAATTAACTAATCCCATGTGATATAACCGTTAGCACATCTGCTGTAGATCTTGCAGAGCGGAAACCATATTGCATGTCACTAAGAAGATTGTTTCTGTTGAGGTGGTTGACTACTTCTTTATTTAATATGGATTCCAACAACTTACTCATGACACACAGGAGACTTATTGGTATGTACTGAGAGGGAGATGCATTTTCACCTGAATTCTTAAATACAGGGCATACTGATGAGATTTTCCAGGGTGTTGGAAAGCACTTCTCCTTATGGCAGCGCTTAAACTCTTTTGTAAGTATGGGGGCAAGTTCTTGTTGGAGCTTTTTCAGCACTATAACTGGAATGCCATGAGGACCAGTTTTTTTACTGGAATCAAGGTTATTGATTAGCTTGGCGACCTCACGCACAGCTATTTGTATGTTGCATAGCGTTTTGTCTGTTATAGGAGGAAATACAGGGAGTTGATGGCCATTGTCGCATAGGGTAGAATTAGCTGCAAAGTTCTTGGCAAATATTCTGGCCTTGTCTGATGCTGATGAGATGACCTCAGGTCCATTGATGATAGTTGGGATAGGACGCACGCTTCTGTTGAAGATCCTGTTTGCTTTTTGCCAGAACTGGTGGGAACCAAGCCGCTGCTCAGCTACTTTAGATTTAACATACTGATTATATAGCTCTCTTGCATTTTTTATTACTCTTTTACAGTGGTTGCTGTCAGTCCTGGAAACAGCTTTAGTCTCAGTACATCTATTACGTTGGTAGCTATGGAAAAGGTGATTTCTGTGCGCGATTGCAGCAGCACATTCAGGGGAAAACCATGGCTGGCTGTTGGGTGTTTGTTGGAATTATTTTCATGGTATGAATCGGTCTATGCCTACAATTAACCATTCGGTCAGGTCTGATACTATAGAGGACCAATCCTTTTTAAACATGGAATGCAGAGGTAGGTCAGATATGAATGTACGGAAGCTATCACAGTCAGCCATAGAGTATCGATATACAGTACGGTTGCGAGGTACGTCTGAAGACTTATTATATTTCATTTTTATCTAAACTGCTACAACAAAGTGGTCAGAGGATCCCAGAGGAGATAGAACGGAACATGAACACAGCTCAGAGGAAGTTGTGAGGAAAATGTCTAGAACGCTTGCCTATTCACCGGTAGTATCGGACACACGGGTGGGTTCATGAACAATCTGAGTGAAGTCATAGGCAATGGCAAAATCATGACAAAACCTCCCTCGTCATCGGTTTTATTTGAGTGAGTCAACCATTCCACATTATGGACATTGAAGTCACTGCAAATGTGAATGTTAGCCGAAGGATGAGCAGACAGGATGTGGTAAATTTTCTCAGATATGCTCTTAAAGATAGTAACCCCACTGTTGTGGGGGTGATAGAGAGCAAATATAAATGAAGTGGTGTAAGCTAGTGCAACCCGGAAGCACATATAAGGTAAATTAGGGTATTCTCTGGAGATATCCCTACCACATGGAAAGCAATATTTGATGTAGGCACATATTCCCTGCTCTTGGCGATCTTGAGGGTCAGATTTAGATGTTAAGTTAGGGTATCCTTTAATTATGAATTCCTCTAGAGAATTGTTTGGCCCTATGCCAGTTTCACTTAGAAAGAATATGTCCGGTTTCGTTTCCTGTAATTGTGTTTCAACTTCTGCAAGGTTTGAACCTAGAGCCCTGATGTTGGAGAAGGAGACCTGGTAGTAGGGTCTACGTTGGAGGATTCGGTTCTAGGTGTATTCGTGTTTCTTTTTTTGATATTTGTCATGAATGTTGAGGTTTTGGGGTTTGTGGAGCAGGTCGGTAGACTTGGTTGGAGCAGGACAGAGAGGGAAAATAAGAGAGAAAAATACAATAATTTTTTGTAGCACATGATAAGGTAAATCCGTAACAATTACCCACTAGTATGGCATCAAGAGGCCCCACCAGAAACTACTGTATGGTCCAGAATCTACTCAACAAATGGCAATACAGCAGCCCCCGTACTTTGCACCTGCTGATAGGACAGCCTCCTTAGTGGTTGGTCCAAGGTTCGGGTCCCTGACTATCAAGCGGGTTACGTCAGTCCAGATGAAACGTTTACCTCCAGCACCCTTAATAGTGATATGACCACAAGGATAGACATAGAAACAGAAATTTTCCGACATCTCAGGCTACTCTTTACAAATTACTACCGACCTGGAGAGCAGCTTTTTCTTCACCCTTTGCCAGAAAAAATCATTCATTGGAATTGAGGACTGAAGGACAAAAAAGAAGCGAGAGTTACTGGAGCTGCCGATAACACATCCACATGCATTATCTACTCTTCATTGAGAAAAAATATAAAATAAAAAAATAAATAAATAAATAAAATAAAATAAAATAAAATCTACTTTGCCCCATTCCCAGCTTAGGATAGTACTTGAAGATAGTCTCCCCTCCCATGTTAATGCATGGATACTTTTTGCCTTTATCTAGGCCGAGCTGGGATGTTCGACCGTACCAGTTCCACCCCATAATAAATGTGATATAATGAAACTTTTACAAAGTGAAAAAGTCTGGTTATGTTTAACTCGTTTTAAAAATCTTGTTAAGAAGTAATACATTTAGGGTTATGTATTAACTAGAAGTAATGCATACTTTACAATAAAAAAAAGCCGCATGTTTTTGAGTTAAGATAATATGCAAACATAATTTGGGTAATATTCAATTTCATGGGAGACTTTTTTCTTTTTTTTCTCGTTTTAAATATAAGAAAAAGTATTGGTTAACAATAGTATTTTTGACAAAAATACTGTAGGAGAAAGATAAGAAAACAAGACAAATATTCAGGATTAAAGTCAAACCTGTGAAAAGAGAGAAAAATAAAAAATAAAAAAAGTAAACATGTTAGCGTTTTTAGATTAGTAGACTGCAAAAGTTACGAACAGAAAAGTTTTTTTAACTTTTGGGACCGTAGAGTTCGACATAGCTTGGGGTTCATAGCGTAAAATGTGCTTCAGTTGTGCTGTAAACAGAAACGTTACTTTCGAAAGTGTCCCTCCTGTTGACTTTATATACCTGGTCTTATTGCTTGTGCGCTTATACTAGCTTTAATTTAAGTTTAAAAGAAAAATACTATAGTGGAATTGTGCTTTAAGCAGAAATATTCATTTTGAAACCGTTTGTCATACTGAAGAACATACTGTTGATTTTATATGCTAGACCTTTGGGCTTGTGTGGTAAGAAAACTTCTCGAATGTACTTGTGATCTTAGGCTGTGTAAGGTGTTTACTTTGGTCAAAATCGCCTGTTCCTTCTTTTATCAGAGTAATTTCATTATATCTTATCGATACTTATCAAAGGCATTCCGACAAAAAACCTCTCTAAGTACACTGCAATGCATATGAAGTAGCTTCGTGTGAAATTTCAAAAAAAAATCAGCCCAGCCATTTTCGAGTGATGGGGAACGAACTTATCCACACACAAACACGCAGGGACTTACACACATGAATGTTTCTCTTATGTTATAGTAGAAACAAGTTTTTTTACTCTCCTTAAGGTCTGCTTTAGATATAGATAAAGAAGGATATTTCCTAATATACTCTTTAAATGTCATCTTTTTAAGGCAGAGAAAAATGATAATCTTCTGTAAGATTGAGGTATCGATTTTTGACGCATTTCTCACTAACCTATAAAGCAAAATAACAGTTTTATTTGTGAACATGCTTTATATATATATATATATATATATATATATATATATATATATATATATATATACATACATACGCTTTTTTATTTTCTATTACCGTATCTTTCTGTTAAGTTACATTATTGTTTCAGCTACCCGGCCGTTTTTTGACCGTCCGTAGCTTCCTCAGACTTTTACAGAAATGTTCGTTATTATGGCATGAAAGAGTGAAAGAGTGAATGAGGTCAGCGGGGGCGCGAGAAGAGCGGATAAAAGAGGAAGGGAACAAGGGTTAAAGGTGGGAGGGGGGTGCTTGGCATGTCGGTAATGTTTTACTTTTGGAGTTTAAGGAACTTGTGGGGGAGGGTCTGGGAAGTTCATTTCTGGTGTGGCTGAGGGCATAGGGATACATGGAGGGGAAGGGGGATATGTGGGGGTAGGAGGAGGGGGTTACTTTAAAGTTCGAGTCTTAATGTTAAAGTTTTTGGCGTCTCAGCGTTTTAAGTACATATATATATATATATATATATATATATATATATATATATATATATATATATATATTCATTTCATAAAACAGTAATGTCTTAATGCCGTTTATAGAAAGCAAAATAAATACAAAGTAATCGTAAATTTTCTCATTTGTTTGCTGGTATTTATTTGCGTATTTTTAAAGAGATGAATCGAAGTTTGAACTACGTGTGAGATTGCGATTGAAAACAGCTGCCTCTACAAATATTAATCAACGCTGTTTTTAGTTCTCTTTTGTTTTTCTTAAAATGAATTTCTAGTGGGGTCTAAGGCAATGTCTTGACATTAACAGCTTATAGAATTTTCCGATTAAAAATGTCGAAAAAGTAAAGGGCACTGACCAGTTTTGATGAAATTCTTTCTCCAAACAACGCCACCGGCGGAAAATAGATGACATTATGTTGCGTATTAATAATTATATTTTGTTTCTATCGAGCAAGACGGTTCCTTCAATATACTTATAAATTTCCCTATCTCGTTATCTTAAACTGTCTCTCTCATTCCGCCTTTTTATTTTGTATATAATTGTACCTTTTTGTGTCTGTCAATTGTCATTCTCTCTTTTTAAGCTTATCATTCGCTGGTCTCTCTTCTTATATCCGGGATATTACGCTTGTTTCTATTTATATTGATCCCGAGGCCGTCTCTCTTTTATAAACTACCATTCACACTTCTCTCCTCTCATATATATTATTCGTTCCTCTTTCTTTTAGTAGATCTCATTTGCATCTGTCTCATTTTATACGTATCATTCAACTCTGTCTGTTTTTATATCTATCATCTATTCCTCATTCTTTATATTAATCATCTTCTTTTCTCTATTCTGCTACATGTTATCAACACCTCTCTTATTTTTAATTCAATCATTCACTCATCTCGCCTTTATTCACTGTTTTCTATTTTTCATCAGGAACATCTCCCTCTTTTATACACATCATTCTCCTCTCTAATTTTTTTACATATTAGACACCACTCCCTCTCTCTCTCTCTATCTCTCTCCCTGTATATATATATATATATATATATATATATATATATATATATATAACTAGCTAGCTAGCTAGCTAGCTAACTCTCTCTCTCTCTCTTTCTCTTTATATCTACGATTCGCCCATCTTTTTTTTCGCATCTATCATTCACAACACCTTCGTTTTATATCAATCTTTCGTCCGCGCTTCTTTTCATATCTATTATTCACCCATCTCTTTTTATATCTACTAGCATGCCGCCCAGCATTGCCCAGTCGTAAAATACGCTTAAATATTTTGATTATACAGATTGCATATGTATTATCATATTATATTAAACCCAATATATAGTAATGCTTTAAAAAGTTTTATAGAAATAACTAGCGCACCTCACCCGATAATCGTAACTAAAAACGTTTAGCTTACGATTTTTCTTTTCCTTTGACGTTAATGCCAGGCTATTGAGACATGTTTGCTGCAAGGCTAAAAATTAAAACATGAACCAATAGTTTATATATATATATATATATATATATATATATATATATATATATATATATATATATATCTTTTAAAATCATTGAAATTTTTCTAGATTCATATAATTGAAGAATAAATTAAAAATATATCTATCTATACTCCTAAAAATTTTCTTCTGGGGTGATTTTTGGAATTATTTTAAATATATATATATATATATATATATATATATATATAATATATTTTAGTCATCGACATACAGTCCTGTTTCGTTGTTTCACAACTCATCAGTGCCGCTAGACTAACACCTATCCCAAGCCGAGGATCGAACCTAGAACCGTCGTGATGACAGTCGGCAGTTCTAACCCTGACCACGGAAGCGGTGGCCGCAACTAATCTGTCCGAATGTCTATTTAAATAAACATCCGTCCGCCACTCGTAAAGTGCTCAAACGTTTGTTTGTAAACAAACCGCGAGCTTACGTGTGTGTGTGTGTGTGTGTGTGTGTGTGTGTGTGTGTGTGTATTGAAGTCCTCCTCTCGATTTTTACGTATAAGCTCGACCACAACAGCTAAGTTGCTCGGAAATAAATACAGATGATTTGTTGATTGTAATAAAGTCTTTGTTCAGAACCAACAATACGTATGGATGAGATTGCTAATCTTTGTCGGTGCAACGACTGCCAGAAGACAGATACGACAGAAAAACTCAGATATACATCAGAGCTTTTCTTTTTCTGAAGTGTATGTTTTAATTAAGACTAGGGGTATCTCTCTCGGTGAAAAACACGCTCATCCAGATACAAACTTGGACATTTCTTCGTCTCACCACGATACCTACAGCGCCTAGCGTTCCCAAAAAGGTCACCCATTTGGTACTGACCAGTATCAGCGTTGCTTAATTCTGGTTATCTGGCGCAAACCGATGCGCCAATAGTATTATACCGTGTATATATATATATATATATATATATATATATATATATATATATATAATTATATATATATATTGTTGTTGTTGTTTAATAATTTAGTTAAATAAAATAAATATTTAATGGAAGTCATATTTTAAAAAATATGGTGATAAATATGACCATTACGATTATTTATAATAAAACCTGTATAAATGTGTTCTAAAATGAAACCTCTATTTGAAAGTATGCACGAGAATCAAAATAGATGGTTAATATTCGGACACTCTCTACAAAGCAATATAAAACATATAATGTATATTTCTATATATAGTTAGTGGAATAATTAGGTCCATGGTAAGAATGATGACGTTTAGAGTGATAGATACTCTAGTGTAGGCCAAACTTAATAAAGTGCTTGTTCCCATGCAAGTCTCAGCTTAGATTAGTAAAGACCCCTACATGCCCCACTTCCATCTACTGTCCCGGGTGCCTAAGCTTTTCGGACCCCAAATGAGGCCTTGGTAGTAGATAATGCCACGAGATAAATAAATTCAACGTCTTTTGTGTAAGAAATATCAAAACCCGTTATAGAGTTGATGGCGCGCATACTTGGCAGTAACACGTAATACACAGTGTGTTCGTAGGGCATCGGTAATCTCAAATAGTATATATGTTTCGACGTCGCCATATTGTCAGTTAAAAAATTATTCTAATACGTTATTAAATAAAAACCGAAACAAATGTTAATTTGTAAGCTCATATATTTACTTGTTACAGGAAACAGCACCAATGTTCATTTACATATAATTTGCCTGCCAAGTTAGCCAAGCAAAGCTATAGTGTAAAATTGCAACAATGTTTTACATTACCCCCCATATATATAAGTGAAATTGTCTATCTGGGTGCGTGTGTGTATGTAAATTTCGCTACCAAACTACTCTGTTAATTTTCAGTCTACAGATTCGAGATTTGACATAAAGGGGTAATGGGATTAGGGAGAAATCTAAAATTTCAAGTGTTTAAACCAAAAATTGGCGGAAGAGTTTGGTAGAGTTGGCAAAGGTCAACTCTTTCAACTTTGACCACTTGGCAGCCAAATTTTTGCCTAAAACCTCATTACAAAGCTTGCTGCATGTCTGAATACACTTCATGTAAAATTCCAAATGTCTAGATCCAAAATTGGCTGAATAGTTTTCGAGAGACCGAAAATATTAAATCTTTTGAGCTTAGACAACTTGGCAGCAAAATTATCGGCCAAACACCGATTAAAAAGCTTGCCCTATGCCTGAATACACTTTATGTATAATTTCAAATGTTTAGACCAAAATTAGCAAAATTAACCCCGTTGACAGCTAAATTTCTGGCGGAATACTGATTAAAACTATTTTTCAAAATCTCAAACCCCACGTCAAATCTCGAGTCTGTAGACTGAAACTTAACAGAGCAGTTTGGTAGGGAAATGCACACAGACATACAGTCAATTGTATTTATATATATTGCATCCACTAGCAAAAAAATCTAGCTAATTTGTATATTATTTTAAAGCATTCATTTTAATTAATTTCCCATTAGTTTCTTTCTATTTTCTTATGGGATGACTATCTTTACTTAACAATTGCATGTAATTATATTCATGAAAATATTTTATATGATTAATAATTGGGTAATATTAGTGTAAAAGGGTTATAGTAAACACCAAACTCTTTTCATATATGTTTATGCATGCATATATATTTTTGTTTAAAAAGGTTTTCATAAAAAACTTCTACAGTTTTGTGTCTACAGACATAGAACTTCATATATAAGGTATTTGAACCCATACGAAGCTGTATATTTGGGCTTAGCAGTAAATAAATCTGTGCAACATTGAGAAAAGTAAAAAATTCCAGGTGGTGGTTCAAATGACTGTATTACGAATATGCATGCATAAGGTAATAGCTATCATTTCTATGTTTTCATGTTTAGCCTCCCTGCAAAGATGTCTTCATAGGTCAGTCGTTTACGGCAGAGGAAAATAGTCGTAAGCTAGCCGTTTCGATTTTTGGTGATTGCGCACGAGTAATTTTTTTCTTTTTTTTTTGTAATTTTAAAAAATTATTATATATTGGGTCCAATATAATATAATATCAAATACGAAATCAATTAATCAAAATATCATATTTATGCGTATTTTACGATCGTACTATGCCGGGCGCCCTTCTTGATATATATATATATATATATATATATATATATATATATATATATATATATATATATATATATATTGTGTATGTATATATAAATGTATAGAGAAAATAAAAAAAGGAACAAACCGTATTATGTGTTCACCAACGTTTCGTCTTTATTTCGAGACTTCCTCTGGGTGAAATAAAGACGAAACGTTGGTGAACACATAATACGGTTTGTTCCTTTTTTATTTTCTCTATTTTGTCGGAATACTATTTCCATTATTTTCATCATATAAATGTATATATATGTGTAGGTATTATACCTACTATCTACAACATCGTGTTCACTAATGTCAGAAGGGTCCGCGATCTTCCATACCACGGCTAGATCGAATGAGAGTGACAATATAACCTTTAGTGAATAACGTTATTTTCTCTGGATTTTGTAAGAATTATCTGCGTCTCACTCTGGATCAAGGAGCATACTGCCTTACTATTATACTGGAAGTGACCATGGTTCAATGCTTTCGATGTTCCGGAACCTTATAAACAAGTGAACTGTATTAATGTGATCTCGTTGTTTGTGTAGAATAGTTTATTTAACAATGACTAGAGAATCCAAAATGGCGAACAAAAGCATCCTTCTACAATCAAAGCTATTCGAGAAGAACAATGTCTACAAGGTTCCTCGAGTTCTCTATCAATTATACAATTTCTTCATTGAAAGAGAATCATATATGTTTGCAGTTATTATATAAATATAAACTAGTAGTATCTTGTTATCTCTGCCCGAACTTTGTACCTAATTAAAATTATATATATATACATATATATATATATATATATATATATATATATATATATATATATATATATACTAGCAGTTCCGCCCGGCTTTGCACGGGCACTATCTACTGTTAATAAGGTTATATGCATATGAAAAGTATGAATATGTACCGTACTGCCTTTCTATATAATAGGATTCCTTAACTACCATAGAGAAAAGTTGATAATGACCGCAGACTCCAATTTTAAACCATTTAACATTTATTGTTTCGGGCTCAAATTAAATAAAAATTTTTGACCCCTGTCCAAGTAACCTACATTTAACATTTCAAATGTTTCGTCCCAAAATTGGCGAAGGAGTTTGATAGAGTCGCCAAAGGTCAACTCTGAAAACTTTGACCTCTTTGAAGCCAAATTTTCACACAAACACTAATTAAAAAGCATGCTGCATGTCGGAATACTCTCTCTGTAAAATTTAAAATGTGTAGACCCAAAATTGGCTTAATAGTTTGCTAGAGATCGAAAAGGTAAAAACTTTTGAACTTTGACCCCTTAGATGTCAGAGTTTAAGCTAAAAACGATTTAAACGCTTGCCCTATGTCTGAGTACACTTTCAAATGGTTAGACCAGAAATGGTCTGGGTAATTTGGTAGAGACCGTAGAGGTCAATTTTTAAAAACTTTGTCCATAATTACGACCCCTTAAAATTTATTGTTTTGGGCTCAAATCACATTATATACGAAGATCAATGTCCGAGTAATATATGTCTAAAATTTCAAGTGTTTAGACCCAGAATTTGTGGAGGAGCTTGATAGATTGTTCAAAGGGGAAATCATTGAAATGTGACCCCTTGACAGGGAAATTTCTTGCTGAAAACCGATTCAAAAGATTTTCCCAAATCTCAATATCCAATATGTCAAATCTCGAGTCTGTAGGCTGAAAATTGACAGGGTTATTTATTAGGGAAGTGTACACAGACAGACAGACAGACACACACACACACCCACACACACACACACACACATATATATATATATATATATATATATATATATATATATAACCTCGTTGTCCGGGTGTTTGCAGGTGTGTGTTGAGCAAAGACAAAGCGGTAGTAGGAAGGCAGGCTCCAACCCGTACCGTGAAAGAGGAAAAGAACGGGGGAAAAAGTAACATCTTTGCAGTTACGACCACCACCAAATCGGAAGTGACGTAGGTTTAAATTAAGGCTAGACAATCGTAAAGGGGGGATGACTTTCGAAAATATCGGTGAAAAAAGTGGGCCTTCCCTGTAGAAAAGTGCCCAGTTGAAGGTGAGGAAATTAATGTTTTAGCCAATATATCGGTATTTGTCGTCTGAACGGTCGAGTCTCACCACGATACTGATCTTGTGAAAATCCATCGCTTCTGTCGAAAGTTTTCGGCAGACATGCAAACATACATGCATGCATTTATATATTTGTAGCTCAAATTTTCGACCCAAACCGATTAAAAAGCTTGCCCTATCTCTGAATACCCTTTATATAAAATTTCAAATGTTTAGGCCAGAAATTGTCTGAGGAATTTGGTAGAAATCGCAGAGGTCAAATTGTTTTTATCTTTGATCCTTATTATACCCCTTTAACATTTATTGTTTTGGGCTGAAATCTAGTTATTAAGTTAGACCCATGTTCAGGAAACCTATACCTAAAATTTTACGTGTTTATACCCAAAATTGGCGGAGTTTGGTAAAGTTTCAAAGGTCAAATTTTTAAACTTTGACCCCTTAACAGCCAAACTTCTGGCCGAAAACCGATCACATAAATTTTTCCAAATCTCAGTACCCTGTATATCAAATTTCTAGTATGTAGACAAAATATTGACAGAGTTATTGCATAGGGAAATGTACATAGGCACGCAGACACACACAGAGGCATACACACAAAGACACAGGCACATTCACTTATATATATATATATATGTATATATATATATATATATTGATTAATTATTATTATAAGAAAACATTATGTCATCCCCTTTAAGAAACTTTGCATGCGAGATTATATTATAATCATTAGATCACTCTGAAAGGCGTTAGAAACATTTAAAAATTAATGTTTAAATTTCAACAATGTCTCTTGCAGCTGACAGTGGCCTTGCTAATGGTATCACTGATGGCTTTGTTATCAGGTTCGAATCTCCGACTTACTGTAATCGTGACACCCTGCACAGATGATTCTCGAAATTGCATGTAGGTATTTAATAATTATTGTAGTAAAAAAAAATGCGTTTATTCTGACAATATAGAATTCAGAAATGCAAGAAAGTAACCAAATTGGTGAAGAAATAAGTCTATTAACTATTTCCAAAAAGTCCAAGAACTTTTTTTTTGTTTTTGCAGTTTTATTCCGAGACACACAGGTAAAACATGAGAAATAATTGTAAATCATACAGTTGATAAAATTGATAAAAGTCTAACTCACTGCCCTGTGAAGCTTGTGTATATAACACATTTTATTTTTATATTAACTCTTTATAGTGCATCGTTGTACTCTAGTACTTTAGTATATATAAGAACTGCACGCTTATTGAACATTCTGATGTTGATTGTTTTCCTCTTATTCACACGTTTCATTCTTTCAACAATAATGTTAATAATAATCTCCACTCATTTAGTTCATCATTTTTCATTATTTTTTAGCCATTTACAATAAGTGTCTTTCATTCTTGTCTGGTGCGACGTTCATAATAATGCCATCGTTTTTAAAATGTAAATAAAACTATATAAAACAAGTGAAGCATATATGGTCCCCCGTGAGTGCACAGTTAATGAGGCATAAAAAATGACTTAGTTCAGCATCCCTCCCCCGCTTATCTCCAAATGTCCCCAGACGACGCCAAATCTTTGTGAAAATGAACAAACGGTGCTGTTTAAGGCCTCGACATATGTAAATTTGAGTTCTAAATGATTAAAAAAATGAAATGACTAAGTCCATCATTTACCCCTCCATTTAGCCCCCCCCAAATCCCCAAGGTATTAGGATATTTAAATTTGAGTGCAGCACCATGCAAAACTGCTAATTAGACATACACAGAAAATTGTGAAGAAATATAGCAAAATAGTGCCCAAAATGGAGTATTTTATTAGCTCTAAAAGAGCCCCTGGGGCACACCCCAGAGTTATCGGTAAGTATAGACAAACAAAATTATATAGAAATCAGTTAGTTACAACTTTTCAGAAAGTTTTATAAAATCCAAGGTATCAATTTTTTTTAATAAGCACAAAAGTGTCAATTTTAGTCATTTTAACCTGAAAGGCAATCCTAGGGGTGCAACCGGAGTTTTCCCGGAAAACCCGTTCTGTTACTTTGTTACTTATATCCTCTTTAATGTTTGTGCAAAATTTCAATAAATTCCAAGGCAGAGACTTATTGAAATAAGTGCGAACAGACGAACGGACAAACGGACGAACGGACGAACGGACGAACAGACGAACGGACAAAGTTGAATTTACAGTCCACCCTTCTTTTGTCAGGGAGACTAAAAAGCATTTACTTAATAGTAATCTCCTTGTGTATATGCACTGTCGCCAAAATGTAACCAAGTATAATATACGTCAAATCCAATAAAATTATTTGTTTAAACATTGAATGTTTCGATGGACTAAACTCGAAGTGCTAGAAGATAATAATAGCGGGAGCGGGAAGTGATAGAAATCGAGTATTAACTACACTAGTGGTTATATTACACCGTCTCTATTCTTTCTTCCAATCACCAATGAAGCGGAAGCGACAATAACGTAAGAAGAGAGTAAGAGGATGACGCATTGAAGAATTGAAATTAAAAAAAAAACACTAAAGTAGTAGAAGTAGTAGTAGTAGTAGTATCTCCAGGTCTTTAATCTTTTATTTTCAATCTTCTCACCATTTTTTTCTAGCTGAGGACAGGGCATATTCCCGGATGTTTTATATTCAGATGTTATTTCATACATTCCAACTGAGATATCTTTTTTTTTCTATTATAACCGCCCCTTTAACTAAAATTGTATCTCTTGCACTTTAGGCACGGCATAATCGGCAGAATCGCGTCGACACACCGGCTCTCATCAGATCATCGAAGTTAAGCAACGTTGAGCTTGGTTAGTACCAGATAGGTGACCATTTAGAAATTCTAGGTGCTGTATGTGCTCTAACTTCTACTAAGTTTGTTTTTTTTTCCTTCTAGTCCCATATCATATATCATCATGTTAAGTTTAATAGCTCTTTTCTGTTTAATTTTACTTTAGTCGACATTCTCAGAAAGCAAGAAAACCTTCAGAAGCTGACACTTGCTATCTATATAATATTCAAATCTATTCAAATATTCCAGTAAAATTATCCTTTACCTCTCAAGTACTGAGCTAGTAAAAAAGTTGGAAACATCAATTTCTTCTTTCCAATTGACAATTTAATTATTCATAGCATACGTTTTTATAGTCTCTTGTTCTTACTGGATTGCAAACAAGATTTCCTGTTGTCTGGCGGAGTATCCAACTTCATATTGTAACGTATGATAACATCACTTTGAAAAGCTGTACCATACTTCCTTAAAGGCAGTGTTGGCTAGACATAGCGATAACTTATTTGAACTGCGAATACTATGTAATTTTGAATATTTAGTTGAGAATCATATGTAGAGGGAAGTATCCTAAAGCCAGATTGTCCTGACAAACTCCTGTATAGAGACACTCAGTGACAGGAATTGCGGTTCGGGTGGCATCATAGCTTGACGTACAATGGAGGTTTATAGACACGTAATATGACTCATATAGAAAATGAAGGAGAGAAGGCCACCCGTAAAGACTCGTGGCTTTAGAAATATCATGAGTAAATATAATACAACAGCAATTCCCTCTGTTTCATCCTTACTTTACTGGTTAGTGATTTTAAAATGATAACAATGTGAATAAACCTCTTCTTGTCTCCAATCGTTTTCTCAATTTGATACGTATCCAGTTTATAAACGAGCTCTTTTGATTGTGGAGTTTCTTCAATCAGGCAGGATCACAAAAAAGTACACCAGCATATATGTTTAGAAACTTTGGTGCATGACAAAATGTTTAAACATGAGAACGGTGTTCTAGCATGTGCTAATGTAGTGAATTTAATTAAAATCATTTTTGTTATCCTGGCTTATATTATTATTATTTTTGCTGTGGTTTAATATAATTAGACTAGATTAGTTTTCCAAAGTGATGGATAAAAAATGCAAGTTATTTCGAATATCCATAAACATAAATATCAGATTTCAATAAATGCATGTTTGTAGAAAAAGCACTATGCGATGATTTAGTCGTCACGAGAAATGTTTGTGTGATGAGGGTGAAGATGAGCGAACTATGTCTCATCCATTCTGTCTCTCGCACGCAAACACCACCGCGTCTGTTTATGTTCACTTCTTTGCCTTATTCAGTCACGTATACACACACGTACAGAGGCACACACGCACTCAAACACGCATTACCTCACACACTTGTCTTCACACAAAGACTCTCTCTCTCTTTCTCTCTTTCTCTCTCTCTCTCTCTCTCTCTCAAACACATATACACGCACTACGCTATCGACTTCACTATCTCTGCACAGGAAGAACGTGTCTATGAAATAAAATCGATATTTATTGTAAAACGAAACTGTCGGCTTCTTATTTTATTAACAAGCGGCTTATAGTCACGGCTTGATGACACTTGACCCGTTCCCAGAAATGGGATCAGGCAATGAAAGTCTTCTGTCTGTATATACTTGTGACTCCTTTATCTCTCCTCCCTCTCTCTTCCTCGTACTCTCTCTTTCTCTCGCTGTCTTACCCGCTCTTTTCTTTCCTCCTATCACTTTCTTTCTCTCCCTAATGTTTCTGCCTATTTCTCTAGCTCGCTTTATCTTATCACTTCTTATCTCCTTACAGAAGGGATACGTGCACCAAAAATATGTAAGATATTAAAATTTACACTTCGTTTAGTTTGTGACTTGAACTTTTATTTAGTTTTACACCATATCTGCGGTTTAAGAGAATTTGAAACAGACACAAAAGCTATTCCAACATATCCAGTGTATACAGTAGGTTCAACGAAAGATGTGCCTCTATATGTCACTCTTTCTCTCTCTCACTCCTCCTCCCACTCTTCCAATTTTTACTCACTTCTCATAAACATGTCATTCTCTATCTTACTTCCCCTATCTTCACCCTTCTTTTCCTTGTCTATCTCTTACTCTCTCTCTCTCTGTATGTCTCTGTCTTTGTATTTCTGTCTGTCTCTCTTTCTCTTTTGTTCTCTTTCCCGGTATTACTCTCACAGTAACAGTAGTTGTATACAAAATAGGAAATATACTACAATAACATACATTATATGCGGTTTGTCACTTTGATTGGGTTTCCAAACTACTACCAAAGTCTTTACGCCTGTCAGTTGAGCTCGTATAAAAACGTGAAAATATATAGGAAAAAATATAAAAAATGGAAACGTATGTAAATAGTGTTGTGGTTTTATTTGTGTTTAGAAAATAAATAAAAAATTATGGAGTTTTGAAGAACCAGTTTCATTAAAAAGTAAACTAAGGAGGAAAAAGAATAAATCACGTTGAGATCATTTTTTACTTGACTACGTAACTCTAAAGTGTACAGAAATATGCTCACTGCCATTTGAAAACCTAAGAGACCATGGCTTTCAGATAATCTCAGGTCGAGGAATAAACGTTATCCGAACGTATATAATTTAAACAAAACTTGAACACAAGTCGATATTTTGTTATAACGACGAAAACAGTCTATCTCCACGCTTTCTTTAACCCATTCCAACTTAAGACTGTGTGAAAATTTGACTTCCATCGTCGGAGTAAAATTTAATTTCATGTCTTACCGACATTAATGTCCGAATAAGAACAACATCGACTTTAATCAAATCTAATTACCCGTGCCCAAGGAACGATGACGTGGAATATCTGATCGACTCGCGTTAATAATAAACATTTCAGTCACTATATAAAACACCTCTTTTAGTCCACGTTGTGTTATCTTTGAAAACTGTGTAAAAAAGCAATGAGTTCGTACGATGCTGGGATTCTGTTTTTCCACTAAATATGTGAAACCTTTAAGAGAACCAGCCATTGGTGGTGATCGATTGATACATATTCCCCCGCATGAATCCCATGATAAGCCATATTTTTCTCGGTATATTTTTATTGTATTAAAATATCTGACCTATAGTAGTTGTGGGTATATGTATGTAGCAAAGAAATCGATTAATTACGACATCTTCATCAATAGCACGAAAATTGCAATTAACTCTGCATTATTGCTGATGTCAATGGATTCATCGATTTGGAGATCAAACAGTCTATTTTGAAATTTTGATATTGCACTCTTCTCAATGTTATCAGACAAGTCAATAATCCTTCTTTGAATCGTATTGTTTGAAAGAGGGAGTTTGCTAATTTCTTGTTCTGGCTTATCGCCAAGCATTATTTCCACCATTTTTTTGCTTGCAAGAAGGATAACTGATTCCGCAAGAATATGAGAGTTTAATTTAAAACCAATAATTTCTGCCATTTCATATGAAGCTAATTGAGCTTTTTTCGGACAGTTATTGTTTTGTTTGTGTTTTTTAAATACGTGATTTGCGTTGCATTTAATTCTAACAACCGTTGGAAATAATCAACAGTTGTAGTAGCAAGGTGTCTTTCCGTCTTACATGCGTCCGTTGTTTCATTAGACTGCGTCTGGACGCAGACAACACACAGCGGATAAGTTTGTTTTTTTACATAGGCATCAGAAACTTATCAATGCTCGGAGGTCACTGAGGTTAATGGTAAAAGAATGTACAGTAGTCAATTTGACAATATAGTAATAGTTAGTAATCGAAATTCGGTAAATTTGTTAAATTAAGTGGAACGACTAATCAAGAACTTGCTTACATTGGACTTGAAGACAACCATATTGTAGTCAGCTGGAAAGCAGGTAAACGAAAGAGTTCCACATCCATGCGGTTCTAAGAAATAAGCTTTGTCCATGGAATCCACGTTTAAGTTTAGGCACAGATAAAGAATGGGGGAAATTATTGATAGTGTTTTCAGCCAGACGCGTGTTTCTCGTGGAAGTTTGGAGTATATCTAATCCAGTAAAATCCAAATTCTTAATAATTATTATTATACAACTGGTAAACTTTTTTTTTTTAAATCAAGTTGCAGTATTATATTTGTCACCAAAACCTTGCATTGTTAGAAACTTGTTTATAACCTTAAAAACGAATTAGATCTAAAATTTAATAAATACTTCAAAGCAGACTTTTATCATATACAATCATTTTTTTTTATTTTACTTAATACAACCTTATTTTACAAAACCTAAATATTTAATAAAAACTATTAACAAAGAATCTGTTAATATTGTAAATCAAATACATAGGTAATATAAAGCACAAATCAATGCTTATCAATATTATTATCGATATTATTATCAATATTATTATCGATATTATTATCAATATTATTATCGAAAAATCCAAATACAAAACAATTAAAACGAACGATATATTACGCGTTTTATTTTTTGATATTTTACATTTAACATCACGTACGGAATAATGTGTGTGTTATTATTTATTAATGCACATGACTCAGTTTACAACGATATGAAAGCTGTTTTCCACCTAAAACGGTCCTGGATATATCCAGTGGTGAGGCCCCAGCTTGCGGCCTTTGGGGAGTGTGGAGCCACCCTTTAATTACCATTGCTCCCGGACCCACTCTGACCCGGCGTGGTAGTAGCTGTTAGGGTCCCAACTATGGGTTAAATAGAAACCGACTTGAAAACAACAAATATAGTCTATTAAAAAAATTTCTTCAGAATCTTTGGATTCGGCATCAAATAACATGAAAAGGGTTGATATGCCGTAAAACAAAAACAACCAACAAACCAACCAACCAACCAATCCACCTAAAACATCTTGTAACTTCCACTTATAATCTCCTCGCGGCATACCAGTAATCATTTCGTGGAACAGCAATGTACCACAGTACAGTGGTCGGGGACATCTGGTATATATATATATATATATATATATATATATATGATAATTTTTGACAATAACTTCCTAGCATTACTCAGGTATATAGTAGTCTTGATGGAAATACATACATGAAGCATTATATCACATTCAAACATTTTTAGTAGATATTTCAATAATTATATTCTTTTTCTTCTCCTCCATTTTCTTATTATTTTATAGTAATATCAACTTTTGCATGTTTTAGTGTTGTTTTCCCTTTAGAACATCGTCAATCCTTTAACTGTAGACATTCAAAGTGTACCTTAACACGTTCGCCCTTCTTAACGCGCAGGACCTTTGCAAAATTAGAAACGGAATTGTCTCGTTAATGTTATTAAGTTATTTATGATGTTTTTTCTTGTTCACTCAAGGCGTTATAATTATAAGTGGAAACACATTGCTTTCTTTATATTTCCATAGTCTAATTTCAATTTCAGATCTTAATATGTATTTTTGTTTCATATTCATTGTCTTGAACTTTGTAAAGAATAATTTAAAATTTAATAAAGTGTTTATTATGATTTTATATCAACTGATAGATATCTTTGCTTTCTATAAATACGCGATGCAACACTGGGAATAACTTGGTGCTGATGTAGATTGGGAATCTTTTAAATCAATGCATTTCAAGTGAAAAAATATCATATACTTACATGTCATGTCGAAATTAGTATACATTCCAAAAATTATGAAATATGATCCAATAGAAGATATGCTGGAAATATTTTTAACAAAAAAAAATCATCCATAATTACGTATTAAGATTATATGTTTGAAAATGGTAGATCATTTATTTAAGTCAATATTTTTTTATCAAGGAAGATAAGTCAGTTTGTCATAGTGAATTGGTGAAACAACACTTCCACATTAAAACACACAATATAACTCGATAATTTTGTAAATTCTATCTTTACTTGTAATTATTTTCTATTGGATCATTGTTTTTTTTTTATAATAAGGCAGGCTATATAAATCATTAAGAGAATTCTTCTATTTTTGTTTCGAAAAATTATATCAGTTTTTATGTGCATATATGCAATCGATGTTTTGCATTACTGTTTTCCTGTAATACCTCTGGTTTATAATCATACCACTTCTCATTATGGTCTTCTTATTAGAGTTTGCATATGTTCTAGTGTACGATTCTGTCGCGTAACTATTTTTCTATTGTTGAGTTAATATAGCGTATTCGTATATGATATGCGCTAATGTACACAATTTGCACATCGGTAATTTTGCAGTTTCATCGATGTAATAGTTGATGGACCTAAAGCGAGTAGCTTGTTCAGGGGTTGCCATTAGTTTTTTTTACTAGGAGTTTGTTTTATCGTTATTTCCATGGCAGGTGCTCGTCTGAACTCCAATCTCTGATCCCCCGCGCCAATCTTTTACAAAAAACACCCGTCTAGCTGAATCCACTGTCAAAAACTTCCCCCACTCTTTATCTATGCCTAAATCAAAACGTAGATTCCATGAACAAAGCTTCTTTCTTAGAACTCCGCGCCTGTGGAACTCTGTTCCGTCTGCCTGTTTCCCTCCTGACTACAACTTGCATGTCTTCAAGTCCAACGTAAACAAATTCCTGATGAACCGCCCCCTTAAGTAGACACTCCAAAATCTCCACACTAACGTACTGTACTTACAATAACCCTTATCCATGAGTGGATTCCGCGCCTTGATAAGTGGTGACCACCTTGTAAAAAAAAAAAGAAGTTTTCACACATGCCATCATCTAAGAATTCTCTTTGACAACTTGCTGGAGTCGAAGTGTCAACAACTCTCCCCGATTATCAGTAATCTCCACCTCTTTCGAAACCCGTCTCAAATTAATTCGTGTTATCGCAATAGCAATCTACAATTGATTTCTCATTGCTATCGACCAGTGGTCTTCACTGGGATATGAAGGAAAAGCCTCCCCGATGTCCCAATCCTCAACGCACTCATCCAGCGAAGGTCTTATAGGTGTTTTCTCTCATCGATTTTTCTATCCTATTTGACTCTGCGTTTGTATATCGTGCTGCACCAGTCGATCGTGACGAAGAAGAAAAAAAGTGGGTTGGCTTACAATTAAAGTTTCAGTTTTCATTAACTCAGGATGCGTTTCTTTGTGTTTTACCTCAGTAGTATTTTATATATGCCTGACCAGCGCCCGAGGATTATGTGTATTAGTCTCCGTACCCAAGGATTTTCTTAATATTTCAGCCGTTTGTTATCTGTTGTATCTTATTCGTCATTCTTTTGGTTCCAATTTCGAATATTTTTTCAGAAAGGTTTTGGTATTGTTCCTAGTGCATCTACTATAATTAGTGTTATCTAAAATGTCTTCACCCCCCCATATCCCTTTGAGCTTCCTGACCATTGGGCCTTTTCTTTTCAAGCACGTTTGCCGGTTTGCGCCATTAGTTAGTGTTTTCAAGATGCAGTTTTCTGCATAATTCCCAGTGTACCGCTTTCCTCATTTGATCATGCCTATTCTTATATTATTTTTGAGCTACTTTTCTACATTCGATTATTATGTGGTTTACTGTTTTACCTCATTATCCACAGAATGTATTTACTGTTTTCTTGTGTCTTGCCGATCCTGGCTTTGTTGTGGTTTGTTGTGGTAGCGTTATCTTCTGTGGCTCTGATGAGGGATTCATTTCTCTATCTAGGGATCCTTGTTGTAGCCATGTCCAAGTGTTTTTGAGAGTCTCATTTTTGTCTTCTTTCTGAGTCGTACGTGTATTTATTTTTCACCCCATTTTTATTTTCTCGTCTCATCTCTTGTCTCTTCTTTTTCTGTCTTGTTACTTCTTTCACTGTCTTTTGCTGCAGTAATTATTCTTCAATGTCCTGCATTATGTACTTTTTCTAATTTTCTTTTTTCATATTATTTGCAAAGTTTTCTATACTGATAAGCTTTTTTCCTCCGTATTTCCTTTTCACGTAGAATCGGCCAGAAACATCCTTTGGGTGTAGTGCATTGTCCATTGTCATTAGTTTCTTGGATTTCTGTCCATGGTCATTAATTTTATGTTCGTTTTTTTTTTTTTTGCCTGAGTTATTCTTTGGTCCACCTTATATAACGATTATCTATCTATCTATCTGTCTATCCATCTATATATATATATATATATATATATATATATATATATATATATATATATATATATATATATGTAAGTTTTTGCGGTTTTTGCTATTTAATAAAGATATACATACCTCGGCCCAAACAAACAATTATTGACGGAAATAAGCACTATCAGAATCAAGACACTTTTCCCAACGCAAAATAAGTATATTAAAGACAGGAACGTAAAAATATTGTGTTTTGCTGGAGATGAAGTCTCTGAAGGCGTTTTTAATACCTCAAGGTTTTATGAAGAATTTCTCATGCAGAAAGTTGTTAAGATGCTTTAAAAAGTGGTAGTCCGTCGGAGAGATATCTGGAGAGTGTGGCGAATGAGGCAGAGTTTCGTAGCTCAGTTCGTTCAAATTCCGCTGGTTCAGTTTAGCAATGTGTGCTTTGGGCATTATCGTGAAAGAGAATTGGGCATTTTCTGTTGACTAATTCTGAGGACTGTTGTCGAGGTTTCTGATGCATTAGATATGTTTTCCAATTTTCGCTTTCACTTCTGTTGTTTTAGCATGAAAGCTGTAAGTAATTTCGTGTAAATTGCTATATATGATTTTACATCGTTGCACACCCACACACACACACACATACACACACACACATATATATAAATATATATATATATATATATATATATATATATATATATATATATATATATATATATATATAAGGGAATGTGTGTGAGGAAAACTTTCAACATATATACTCAACAAAATTTTATTTGGTATATAGGGCATCCGGAGAAAATTCAAATATTGGCACGATAGGCGGGAGTGATTGGACTTTTATCTGTTTGTCAATTATTTCACGGCTGAGCATGCGCGAATTGTTCACATGACAGCTTCCCTATGTTAAGAATAAGGACGTTTGAAAACACTTTTAGAAAAACATAATGCTTGCATGACTATGTCTCAGTTTCTTTCCGTGTTTTTACTTTATTTTGTAAGGACTTTCATATTACGCGTAATAGGGGCAAAGTAAGGTACATCTGCTAATATATATATATATATATATATATATATATATATATATATATGCATATATATATATATATATACATATAACCTAATCAAAATGGCATACTAGAGAAGAAATAAATTACATAGGCCGAAGAACATCATGGTTGGGTGAAATTTAACCTGTACATCGAGATGTGACTGTAAATAAATATTCACACCCCGTCTGCCGTTTTCCAAACCAATAATACGTTAGAAAAACAAGTAAAAATGTTTTTTATTGGGGCGTAATTCAAATTAACAACATATACGTAGACAACTAATTCGTCCAAATTATATATAGATAATTCACCAAAATAAATAGAACTGCTGTTAATGATTATAATACAAGAAGCAAATAAAAATGAATGTGGTGGTTATAATCGTGAAGGATAGATGCTCGTTCGTAGGGCAGATTAGGATAATCTGATGTTCCTGGAGGCATGATTGGTAAGGGTTAAGGTTAACCAATTTTTCTAAAGTCGGCATTGCTTGATTGCACTTCCAAAAAGTCCAGGACGATTGCAAACAATCCCGAGATAAGCGCAAATCACGTACTATTAAGCAATAGTACATTTAGTGCTGTTGCCAGATAGTAACCCGTTTTATTACTGACCAGGATCAATTATGCTAACCCAGTGACTAGGAGGCCGTATGGACAGTTGCAATGAGCCTGGGAATACAGTAGTTGGGCTAACACAAGGATACATATGTTAACCAACAAAAATTATTCTTGAGCTAAACGATGGGCTTACAATATAGTTATATACAGAGTGAAACGATAACATTGTCGCTCTAGAAAAAGCCGGCATAATTCCAATTCTGTTTGATGGAACCGGTTTTCTTTTCTTTTTTTTTGTCGCAGACCATCTATTAATTAGACAAGTGTGTACAAATCCCAAGAGCGAGAGGTGCCGTCTATCATGTCTGAAAGTGACACAATGTTCAACAAGCTAGATCGAAGATGCTCTCAACCGATCCATGTTATGACTGATGCTCTCTACTGATCCATGTTATTACAGCAGGACCAGTGCATACATCTTCAAAATGCATCTCTGGATTGACACACATAACAGGGTGATGAAAACAAAGTTTTTGGTCACGGTTACGGTGTGATTACAAGTGAGGGCCACATCATGCCATCTCACATCATCGAAGTCGGCTTGAACGTAAACACCAAAGGTACCTGGATGAATGCTCTGAAGAGTATAGTGATCCCCTGGTACAATTAGGTGGTCGCGATCAGACCCTGGGTATGGCAGCAGGACTCGGTGCCGGCCCACAAGTCCAAAAACATCCAGGCTTGGCTTCAGAAGGAGGACTATTATTTGTACCCTTCTGTCACTGACCCCCCATACCCCGACCTGGACTTAATGGACTGCTTTGTTTGGTTATACGTCGAGAACCTCACCGACCTGACCTCCCATAACACCAAAGTCAGCCTGATCGCCGCCATCCGCCAAGTATTCGCTGAGCTCCCGTCGGCACTAGTAGAAAAGCGATGTTCGCAGTTCCGGACCCGTATCGAGGCGGTTATTGAGGCTGAAGCCGGTTATATTAAATACATTGTCAGGTCAGCTACATAATCAAGTTACTTGAATTGATTATTAATAAAAGTTTTAAAATAAAAATGTAGTGTTGTTTTTTAGGACGACAACTTTATCGTTCCACCCTGTAATTAGATTTAAAACAGCTTAACTAAAAAAAAATGTGAATTGATGTAAATTCAAGTTAAATGCTCAGAATCAGTCTAGCATGCAGAGGTCAGTGAACTGTAAAATTGTTATTTGTCAAGCAATTTAACCTATTAGTATGTAATATGGTTAGTTGAAAACTATAAAATACACGAAAAGTGAGCCTGTGTGAACTTGTTGATAGTATGTTACGGGTAAGTAAATTTTAAGAATTAAAAGTAACGGGTAAGACCTTACATTAATCAAAATGAGCGTGACAAAGAGAAGCCAATAATCCGTTAGAAAGCATGTAACGTTTGGGCATTAAAACTGACTGTAATAAGTCGACGATATCCAATCCAAAAATTATTATTGACCTCTGTATTTCTCTAGCTCGTCTGACGCTGGTTAGTGATTCAGGATAAAGATCAAGTTGAATAAACCATTTCTGCTTTCCACCGATTTGTTTCGAGTTAACCCATTTGAAAGTAGAATTGAGAACCGATGATTTTAAGACGGCAAGTCCCCAGTCTGGAAGAGAAAGTTAAAAGCGTGTTCGAATAAAATATGCAACTAACAAAAGTAGGGATTCAATTGGCGAAATCTAATGTAACGTTTAGAGAAACTTATTTTTCTGCCTTCCATGACACGAGATTAAAACATAGCCAATGGCGCGATTAAAACATAGCCAATGGCGCGAAAGAATCAGGTGGAAGGGATGATTGTGTTAGAATGATTAATCGGAATCGAAATCAGAAATTGGAAAAATCGACACTTTCTTGGGAATCCAAATCGGTGTGGGAATCTAAAAAAAACTGTTCTTGTTTTTCGATGCGATTTTTTAATTAATTGTTCATATTTGTTTGTTTTTAATTAAGGCAAAATTCTTTGGATGGCAATAATACAATTATATGTATTGATGTTAAACTAACAGTAAAACAGAAATTTATAGGTCACTCCACCAGAGATATATTCTTTTTTGGAGGAGTAACGAGCATTTCCGAAAATATAGACATGTATTATATTTTAAGTTAATCCTGAACTAAACAAAATTCTATATCTATAATAGTCTCGGCGTAAATCACAATGAAAATGAGAGGGGCATCGTCCATGTACACCGAGAACGTGTTGTTCTTATTTTGTTTAGTGTAAGTTCTTTTATACAAAATGGTATTTGCATAAGTGTATCTTTGCTTTGTTACACACACACACACACACACACAAACACACACACACACACACACCCACACACACACATACACCCCCCCCCACACACACACGTGCGCACGGAGGTCTGAACAGAGCTAAAAGGGGGAAACAGGCCAAATATCTAGGTCTCATGTATGATATGAAAAGAAACCGGAATCTTAGAGAGATATCAATGTTACCAGTTATTATAGGTGCCACAAGGCTTATGACGAAGAACCTAAAGTCCTACCTTACTTGGTGAAACCAGTCCAAAAGAGATCCAGACAATTGCACTTAAGGGAATAATGAGGTTACTAAAAATAGCTCTCAGTAAAAAGCAGGGCAATGTTAGCAGCTTGTTTGGCTGCCCCATACCCAGCGTTACAATCTTGAAAAGATGAAAATAAAAAAAATACCACATTCTATGACAAAAAGGCACTAGATGATTAGGCCTAATAAAATTGTCAGTTGGATATTGAACATTACTACGGGAAGATTGACAATGATAAATGAAATAGTGAGATATATACTATTTTAAAACACATATCGACAAGTATTTGTTTACAGCTGACATGTTGTAGTAACTCTTTGAATAGCCACTCAATAAGCAGGACATAAGATTTGGTTCCCGGACGTTTGCGTATAAGTCAGAACAGATTTGTAAATGACAACAAGTCAGTGTGTGTGTGTGTGTATGTGTGTGTGTGTCCAAAGTACAGGGTGGCCGAAAAGTCCCAGGACACTGAAGCCCCGACTTGACCACTCCAGATAACTCATTTTAATTATAAGGTTTAATTAAAGGTCAAGTTTCTGGTATTAGATACGAAACCATTGATCAGCTAAAGCATGCGATTATTGCAGCTTTTGCTAGCGTATCAAGGAATTCTCTAAAAAAAATGGCACAAAGAACCTGGAGGCGAATGGAATTGTGCAAGAACAACGAGGGCCAACATACTGATCCCCTAGACCACTAAATTACTCTAGTTGTTTTCTGCTTTGTTTCTAATAAAGTTCTCTTTTTTTGTTGAATATATATGTTTTCTGTGTGTTTCATTAAAAAAATACTGTGTTTTATTAAAAATACATGTACAGTGTCCTGGGACTTTTCGGCTACCCTGTATGAGCGTTAATGAATTACGATGACGAGAATCAGGTAGAAATTGACTATTCAAGATGACGGCTCAACAAGAATTTGTTTATATTTGAGTAGAAGACGAGCATGTCGTAGCTTACTCGAATGAGGCTAGCGGAACAGTCTTGTACTCAGGCAGTTATATGAAAGAAGTTTAGTTCAAAGAATCGATCTCGATTAATCGTCCCAATACTAGTTGTCGGTATGGTGACAGAAAGGATATAACATGTATAAAGCAATTCGATGGGTTATTCTGCAATGTGGCTAAATAAACAAACGTGCTGGCTTGTCTGTTGCACACGTTCGTTTTATAGTATTTTTCTTTATCCTTACGGTGACGTCGTTTCGCAGTTCGTATGCATTTGCGCGCACACACATATATATTTTTTATTGCACCCATCGTAACTGCTTATTAGCTACATACACATAACATAATCTTTCCATTTCTCTTCTTAAAACCTGTTCAATGTGATTGATTGAGACCTGACAATTCTACTATTCCAGAATCAATTTCTTAATACATAAAAGGACGCCCCAGAAATTTTCCAATATGGCGTCGCTCTATAGATGAGGCAATCGATCTAATAAAATATACAAACATAATAACAGCCTATAAACCGGAAATTGAACACTGGTAACCTTACACATATCTATGCACAACCCCCCCCCCCCAAAAAAAAACATTTAATGGTACTATTTTTCAATTTGGGAAAGCTTTTTTTAAAAAAAGAATTATATCTATATCATTAATTGCTAGATGAAAGATACTGTTTGTTACATTACAACAAAATGTACATTACATAAAATAAATCCAAGATAATTTTTTGATTGAATTTAAATTAAATTTTTATACTTTACTTTGTAAAATTTATAAAAGTGCACTTTGAAGAAAAATAAATTTTAAATTGAATCTTGTACCTTTAGTTTTAAAGCTTATAGTAAAAAATTGTGTTTAACAATTTTCATGCCTTGGATAAAATGATTTGCTAACTTGTATGTTATCATTTTAAGATTTTATTTTAAAACTCTCCTTTTCTCATATTCAGTTTGTATTTCTCCTCACACCACAATTCATTTTTGCAACCTCCTCTTTGTATTATTACAGGTCTGAATATTCTCTCTGTTTAAGTTTGTATTTCTCCTCACACCACAACTCATTTTTTGCAACTCGCTCTTTCTAATACAGGTCTGAGTAATGAGAAAATCTGCATTTTTTTAAACAAAAACTTTAAATAACTTTTTTAGATTAAATTTGTAAGCTTCTTTCACAATAGAAAATCTTTAGAATTTAATAAGGAACATATTTCATATAGGTTTAATTAACAAATATTCAGTACATTACGAGAAAAATAGAGATGAAAATTTCCAAAGGACTGTATAACTGGTTACGGTCAATAGTAGTCCTCGCCAGCGAAAGTCTTTGTTATTATTATTATTATTATTATTATTATTATTATTATTATTATTATTATTATTATTCAAAACATTTTTTGTCCTGCTCTTTTGCGCGAAGACTAATACATATACATATATATATATATAATCTTAGCGTTTTCACTGGTTAGATTAGTATTTCGATTATAATGTACGAAGATTTCGATGAAATCAAGATATTGCCATTGTGTTTGCTGACTTGGCGGGAAATTCCTATCTAAATACAAATGGCCGCCAGTTGCACCGTTAAGTAAATATGTCACCTTCCAAATTAAACATAACACTTGTTTCGGTTTTCATTAATACTGTTTCTGTTGATCTCTAACCTGACAACATTTGCACATAGGAAAATATTATGAGTCAATGATGATTTACGTTTATTTAACCCCAAGGAGTATGGTTTTTGTCTTCAACATATTTAGTTCAAAGTATATCTTTTGGCAATTACCAGTTAGTAAGCAGCGACAAACTTCGAAGAAGTTTTGAACATGTATTCTTAAAGTTGATGTTATACGCGTTCCAAAAGTAATACCCCCAACTTTTTATTCTGTTAGAATAAATCAGAAGTAATTGAAAACTTAAGTCAGTATAATTACGCCTTACTGAAATATGTTATTACAACATAATTACGACTTACTGAAAGGTGTGATTTTCATGATTAGTATATATCTTAATGTAAAAGAAAAGGAGTTTTTTCAAACTAAAAACACTTGTTATAAATATACAAATATAGGTTTGATTAATGTAAACAAGTTTTTCTATTGAAGGTCATTTAAAATTAGCGCCGTTGAGGTGAACAAAAGACAAAACTGTAGAATTTCTATTTACACTAAAATAATTCTCGCCCTCTATTTTTCTCTCACGCTTAACTACTCTCTCTGGACACGCACACAATTTGAAAAGACTACTCGAGAACCGAATCTTATTTAAAAAGATGTAGAAGATCTGCCAATTAAGAACCAAAAGATATACAGGGTGTCCACAAAGTCTGGCTACATTATGCAGCCAGACTTTGTGAGCACTGTGTAGATTATGCAGCCAGACTTTGTGGACACCGTGTAAATTATGCAGCCACACTTTGTGAGAACCGTGTAGATTATGCAGCCAGGCTTCGTGGACACCGTGTAGATTATGCAGCCAGGCTTTGTGAGCACCGTGTAGATTATGCAACCAGACTTTGTGGGCACCATGTAGATTATGTAGTCAGACTTTGTGGGCACCGTGTAGATTATGCAGCCAGACTTTGCGGGAACCGTGTAGATTATGCAGCCAGACTTTGTGGACACCCTATATATATATATATATATATATATATATATATATATATATATATATACTCATCCATATATAGTACTATTTCGCTGTTTCACAGCTCATCAGTGCGGCTAGACATATATATTATTTCCTAAATCTTGTATATTATTCATCTGGGTGGGACAACATCAATTAAGAAAATACTAACTATGTGGATGTTTGTTTCGTAGTTTGGGCATTTTAGCTGAACATACATACAGACAAACACAATTTTTATAATAGAAACGCACAAATGAAGATAGATTTCAGTAATTATTTGATTTTACCTATTGATCAGGAAGCCATGGGTGTTTCACTATTGATTACCGCGCATTTTTTCTGATATTGCCTGTAGAGGTCTTTTTTACGTTCTTATTTTTTTTTAACTTTCAAAACGTATTCAATTAATAATGTATTACAGCAATTGTAAAACTTCTCATCTAATTAAGAAAAAAAAAGAGAAATTAACGCGAATGAAACAAACAATACTATCGATCAATTTACATGGTCATTTGAGATTTCCATTTAACTCAACACTGAACTTGATAAGTGAACTGGAATCTCATCGAGTACATTATTTGGGTGAATGAGCAATTGTTTTTTTTAGATTAAAGTGTTATCTAACAGCATTAAATTAACATTATATATATTCAAATAAATCAGAAAAAAAATATCTTGAACAAAACACAAATTATTTTTAAAATGCAATTTCAAAAAATATTAAGCATTTACAAAGCTGTCTTGATAGCATGGAAAAATAACCTGACCACAATAATGTATACAAATAAAAGGCTCCTAAAATAAAAATAAAAGACAAACTATGGATACTCACGATGAGGTGCATCCGCGCGAAAATTTTGTGGTGGGAGGTGCGCAATCTCAAACCACACTTCTTCTTAGTTGATAGTGGCAAGTGAAGTGTATGTACAGCACAATTGGAAACACATGCCGAGATAAGCGGAGAGCACATATAGGGCCTAGAATTTCCAAATGGTCACCCATCTGATACTAGTCCGCAAGTTACACTTTGACAAATGTCAAATACATTTTTGAGACAAACATCTGTAAAAAGTAAAATTTGCAGAATTTGGCTTTAAAAACCCCACTTTGGAAACCTGGACAAGAATATGAGAGTAACCTCCCTTTACGATGTAGCACGCGTTCGAATATGCTTATATAATAAATAATGATTGTGGTAATTGTGTAAGGAAATGGACTTGTATTAATTTCAAGCTGCCTCATCTAGTCATTATAGAAAATAAGTCAGCGAAACTTTACATAAAATATCGAATTAAATAATGAGTTTCGTTCGAAATTCCGTACATGTTCTGTTCGACAAAAAGAGTCCCACCTTTGAGAAGATACAAGTGAATAAGGCCGGAAATAACAATAAAAAAGAGAACAATAGTCAGAAAAATCCATAGAATCTACTGCTGAAATAATGAATCGAAAATACAGATAACAATAATATAAATAAAAACAAATCCAAATTATTTTCTGGATGACTAATTATTTCATTCGCTTGATGCACAAAACCACTGGGATTTCATTTGTCTTTGTCTGCCATCTTCCTATTCACGTTTTTCAGAAGGTTTTCGAATTATTATTACATATTCCAGTTGTTTTTATTTTTCAGATTTAGTATCTTATATGTTGGTTTATCTATATTTGCTATTCAGTTCATGAATATATTCTATTTCACTTGACTTAATCTCATACTCTAGTGAGCTTCGCTACATGCATGAAGACAAAATGCGCCCTCCTATTTCTCATGGTCTTGGGTTTTAGTTCCAGCTTTCGGGAATTACAGGTACATCCTCTTCTCTTATATACGAGTTTATTGCTTTTGTGTTGGCTTACCCATATTTACCATTTACTTAATAAAATAAATGTTATTCTATGTCATCTAACTTATTTTCACACATCAAAGAGTTTCGCCACATGCTTGTAAACAAAATTCCATTATTTCTCATAATTTTGTGTTAGATTTACATTTTTCGAAAACTGAAGACATGCCTTCATTCTAATCTGATTGACGTTTTATTTTAATGTATAAATAGATTGCGTCGCTTTTATCGTTTACTGATTGGTAATTGTACAATCTGTCGTCAAAAAAATATAGAAATCTTACAAACTTTTACTGGGATCATTTTTTTAGATTGTTGTGAATTCAATCTCGCCATAACTGTATTCATCAGACAGTGTACAAGAGGTTGTAAAATGTTTTAAATTTACGTCTCAGTATTTACTGTAATTCTAGCCATTTGACTATGATAAAACAGCAATCGCTCTCATTATATATTTACCTCACTCTACATATAGATACACACACACCGCACACACACACACACACGTACGTACACCCACAAATTATTTATTTTTTTGTTTATTTCGAAAAGTTACCATTCTGCCAATTTCTGATATTATTATCTAGATTTCCATTTATTTTGGTTTCTAAAGTTTTATGAAATTTTTGTTATGGATATCAATAGTTCCAATTTTTTCTTCCAGAAATTAATTCAAATTTGTTTTGGTATATAGAATTTACTGTTCGTTTATTTTCGAAATATATTCAGAACTAAACAATTAAACCTTTAAATAGTCGAGAATATTAAGAACTCGAAGCATGGCAACCTAAAAATCATAACTGGAATTCTCTCAAAACGTTTGATAAGCCATTAAAAACAACAACCAATCAAATCAATCCTTTCATTTGGAGTGAAAAAATCTTCCAGATCTCAGAATTAAAAAAAAAAAAGTTGTTTTATTGTTCCTCCCTCCTAGTTTATTTCCGGCGGAAGTTTTTAGTTGTTTTTTTTTTTTATATTTATATTTCTCTGTGCGAACAGGAATACGGATGGCATCGATGTGTTTAGCAAACCATGTTCTAGAATCGGCAATTTTGTAACCCGTAAAGGTCAAGTTTTATTTCAGTTTATTTGATTTACACATTTTGTTTTCTGTATTTTCTCATTTCGATCTTGAGCGAATCAGTTTCATTGCATGTGCAAAGATAAAGGTCACACAATGCCATAACGTTGGGAAAGGCGTTTATTTTTTTTTTTATAAGATCTAAAAAAATCCCCCAAAAGGTTATGAGTGGATATCAAATTACTTATGCTATGGAATTGGCACATACAGCAGTTAGTACATAAGAATAAGCTCAATTTTGGAAGTAAGATGAATCAATCTATGTATCTATCTATCTATCTATCTATCTATCTATCTACCTATCAATCTATCCATCCATCTAACAATTAAATAAAAGAAACCTTGTTTGTATTTGGTGTGAGTTCCTTCTCTATGGTCTCCGAAAAAACGGCTGCACTAGTTTTTATGAAATTCTACACAAATATAATTTATATATCTGGAAGTGTTCTTAGAGAGGTGGTTTCTCAGAATGTCTTCGATAAGTAGCAATAATTGATAATAAAAAATCCGACGAAAGAAGAAACTGGCGATTTGACCAACTCATATCATCATACGTGAATTTAAGAAGTTTTACTACCACACATACAGGAAAAAACCCGGCTTATAAAATAAAGAGTAGATTCTTTAATATGACAGGGTCACGTTCAAAATGAATGTTTCTGTTTAAAAAACAACTGAACATTGGTAATTGGTGTTTGCTTTTCATACACATATTCAACCCGTTCAATATAAACATAATTTTATAAAATCGACAGTAATATCTTTACGGTGTAATGTGCACTACAATGCATTGTGGAATTAGTCATTGTGGAAAGGCTTCAGTCAGGGTAATCACTAAGGCTCACTTACTAAAGCAACCACCCTTATTGAAAAATGGGCGAATTCACCGATTTCGATTTCGATGGCAATCAAATTTGGGCGTGTGAAACAGTCGCTGATCATTATTCAATCCCGGGTAATGTCGGACATACATGATAGTATATATATATATATATATATATATATATATATATATATATATATATATATATATATATATAATATATATATAATATATATATGTATATAATATATATGTATAATATATATATATATATTATATATATATATATATATATATGTATGTATGTATGTATGTATTAAATATCTTACCGAAGACAGAGTTGCACCAAGAAGAAGGTAATACTGACTCTTTGGTAGTCTGCGACATGTCGCATCCATTACAGTTTTTAAAGGCAGGCGAAAACATTACGGCAGAGAAATACTATCAACAAATGCATGAAATGTATCAGAAAATTCGACAACAACACCCACTATTAGTGAACAGAAAAAGCCCAATTCAATAGAAAATGCCCAATTCAATAGAAAAGGCCCAATTCTCTTCCATGACAAGGTCCGACCGCAGATTATTAAGCCGAGCCTGAAAAATTGAACGAATTGAGCTACGAAATTACCTCATCCGCCGTAGTCTCCAGATCTCCTACTTACCACTTTTTAAACATTTCAACAAGCTTCTCTGTGAGAACTGCTTCAAAAGCCTAAGCGATATCAAAAATGCTCCCAGAAGAATAGAAGGTGTTTACGTTACTGGCATAAAGAAACTTGTTTTGCGTTGAGAAAAAGTGTGGTACTTCTAATGGTGCTTATTTCGACTAATACTTTTTTGTTTGAACGGAGATATATCCATTTGAATTTAAAAGTTAAAACCGCACAAATTTTCTTTTTACCCATATATATATATATATATATATATATATATATATATAGAGAGAGAGAGAGAGAGAGAGAGAGAAAGAGAGAGAGAGATGGTGAAAGAGAGAGAAAGAGAGGGAAAGAAAGAGAGAGAAAGAGAGAGAGGCGTCCAAAAAGTTACTGATTAGTTTTCAACTTAAATAGGTTCTTTTTTTCTGACGATATCTTTCTGTAATTTTTACACAATCTGACAACAACATTGGAAAATTTAAAAAACCAATGCAAAATTCAAACAATGTTTATATATAAAAAAATGACTTTTAAATGTTGCCTACATTCAGCTGCGCATATTTGTGCTCTTTCTAAAACATTATTCATGACAGATGTAAGAATTAGTTTTGGAAATTCTTCATCCCGTGTCTGGTTACTCCTATAAAAATGACCTAGTGGAGATTTTCTCATGGCCCTATTTATTCATGTCGTACATAAGACGCTTAGTATATTGTTTTTTATCTTATCCCTTTCAGTTTTGTTTAAGACTTCATCATTAGGGAGACTGATTTCGATTACGGTTGCTACCTTCACCCTCATTTCAAACTTTTAAAATTTTCTGATCAAAAGTATTTTTATTGTCAAAAATTGCCAACATTTTGAGCTGTAGCACATGGCATCTTTATTAAAAAATGATACATTGCTCTCTATTTACTATGGAGCAACTTTAATAGAAATCTAAAATATTGTAAATTTTCGAATGGAAAGATTCTCTCACACGTATTATCTCCAAGAATAATCCATAAAATCTAAAATCTGATGAACACTCACAGATTGACGTCTGTTGCAATCTCATCGATATACGACATTTTAACTATTTATCTAAAATTAAATGATGCTCAAAATATCTCACATCATTAAGCGTTACATACAGTAAAAAATCATAATGATCATTTAATTACTTGAAAGCCTACCTAATACATAGAAATGTAAAACATATGAACTGCACCTAAGTTTATGTAAATATATACTAACTCTAACCTCGAGTTGAAAGTTCTTGTAAGGGTAATTACAGCTCCTACCTCTAGTATAGCAATACATTTCTATAAATAATAGACTTATTTTGGTTACAGTATCGACGAAAAATATTTAAACATAGAAATATGTACAATTCTATACAGTAGAAATCAGGATTGTCAGGGTAAAAAAACCCTTATAACACAAATTCCAGTTGTAAGCGATCTTGCGCTCGTGCGATATACATTTTCGTTTGGGCTAAAAGGCGGTAAAAGAAAAAACAAACAACCTCCTCTTTTCTTTTACAATTACCAGACAGGTAGTGAAGCACCTACCCCATTCTCCGAGCGCCCATTATTCACATTGTGGAAATTATACAGACGTACGGTCTTACCCTAAAGCCTGTCAAAGTATCTCTCTCATAATTTGTGCCACATTTTTTCCCAAATCTAAAAAAAAAAAAATGAATTCCAAAGAGAGTTTGGCGCGAAACACAATACTTTTACAGAAGGTGCGCAAAAAATACATTCCATATGTAATCGGTATACTGGGGAGGATGCAGAAAGTCGAGCGTCTTAGCGAACGTAGATTCACAGGGATGAACCGAAAAAAAAGCGAAACTATTGCGAATATAGCTGTATTGCATATAGTGCAAAACAATATGATTCGCTATTTAGATAACGCAAAAAAAAAACGCATTAGCGTCGCATTCTATCAATAGCCATATAATGCGAATCCATGACGTATCAATCCCAACCGCTGTGCGCCGAGATTGACTCACAAGTAAGAGCGTGAAGAAAAAATGGTGAAGCTAAGACACGATATGCATAGTTAGGAAATTTTTAAATGAAAATAAGAACGCCTCAACAAAATTATTAATTTCGGTTAACCGCTTACTTGAAACATACGTCGCGCGACGTATAGATTCGCAAAAGTTAAGTCTATGGGAATAATTCATCTTTAGCTCTACCACAATGGATTTATTTGTCCAAAACCAGCCAACGGAAATATTGACAGTAAAGAGAAAATGATATTCCGTTGAGAAAAGGAAAGAAAGAAATTGAATAATACTGTGAACATATTGTTGTGCACCAATACTACAGCATCGGACATATTACTTACTTTGGATCTTTTATTTTATCTGAATAACCCGCATGTGTGAAGCAGCTAAGTATTTCATATTTCCTGTTATCCATCCTCACACTCATCTCTGCTCCATCTCCGGTTGAAAACCAATCTAATTTTATTCACGTTTAAATGTTTTTATGCCTCGAGAAAGCCTTTAACTACAAAGCCATTTTTCATTTTTGTTGTTGGATTCACCTCTTGGTCCATTGATTATTGTATGCACATTTGATTTTAGAAAGATTGCACACTATCTTTTAATATATATTTTACATCTCTAAATCATCAGTTGTTAATGGGGTTTTGAAATCCGTGTGCACGGCTTGATTAATTTATGAGATTCCCTGATCAGAACCAGGGAAAGTGTTACTAAAGGGACCGTAACTCTCACAGCCGACTGATCGATGCCCATTCTTCATTATTATTAGTAATGTGGAGAGAAACGGCCCTGCAATACGGTTCATGTATATTTGATGATGACACCATGTACTATAGCAGATATGAGAAAAAATGGACACATATCTAAGAAACTGGCTGAAACCTTAGAGGAAGATCTGCAGTTCTTAATGAAACCTGGTGAAATATAGATGGTAGCATTCAATGCTGCCAAGACTAAGCTTTACTTTAAAAAATATATGAAAAAACTTTCTCAAGCACAGAAAGCAATGGATAGTTGTAGGCTTAAAAGCTCTTCGCTCATCGGTTTTACATTCACATGAATCATGAAAAATTACAGAGGAAATTGCCAAGGCTGCTGCAACAGTTGGTTTGTTTCTAGCGTGCTGAAACGTTACTCAGACTTGTATTTATGTAGAAAAACTATTGTTATATGCTTCCGCAATCATCAGTGTAAAAAAGTTGTAATTACTGCCGATCGAAACACAGTTACTAAGTCATGTTTGACACGACACTTCTGTATTGAATCGTCAGACCACTTTATATATATATATATATATATATATATATATATATATATGTACTTAATTTATTCACATAAAATTAATATACGAAAGTATAGATTTATGCGTAAACTTTAAGTATTTACTTCAAAAGTACTCAATACGTAGGTAGAGCTAGGTAGTAAGTTATGAAATATATATGGCGATTAAGCTACACTGAATATTCCGCGTTTCATCCACTCTAGGATTAATCGCCATATATATTTTATAACTTACTAAATATATATATATATATATATATTTATATATATACTTTTATATATATATATATATATTGTTTAGAGATGTCAATTTACAATAATGCATAACTTCAAAGCTTTTCCAATCTAAATTCAAATCTGTTGTAACTACAAACCAGACAAACAGAAAACGCTTATCTCCCGATAAGAATTTATTCTATCAAGATGTAAAAGATAAAACACATAGCTTTATGCAGTTGATATATTCCTACTAAAGTGCCCGGCCTCTGTTTTCAATTACTTTTTCACTTGTTACCATTGTGATACGCCTGATGACAACATAAATTGAACTTTCTTATTAATTCACAACTTTATTTAAAGAGAGAGATAGAATATATTAAATATGTTTTATCAAGTAAGCGAAACGCTGCGCAGTATCAGCTTGCAAAATAACGCACTAGATACGGTGCCTCCGTTCAGTCTCAAGAGAAAATAGATTTTCCCTGTGAGGGTAACTACGCGTGTAATTGTTAATCAAAGCTTGCGCAATCCCCAACCACACCTCTTCTGAATCGGCATTGATTTGAGTTCAGTGGCAAAAAGACGTGCTAGAAGAATGGAAACAATATCGAGATTATCGTGAGCACATACAGCATACGGAATTTACAAATGGACATCTATTTTAAAAAGTACTAACCAGGCTCAAGGTCGTCTACATTCTGTGATCTAACGAGAACCCGTGTGTCATACGTAATACATATGCGTAATATGATAGGCATACAAAGTATCCAGAAAGGCGAGTTCGAATTTAAGATTGTGTCTTGTGTCCTGGTGCGTACAAACTGTTATGACCGTGGTAATTTATGACTTCCCTGGAAACACCTTGGCTATGGCAAAACTTTCACTAACATATTTTACAAATTTATCCTCCTACAAGTCACTCATCATCTTTTGTTTTGTTTTGTTTTTTTCTAAGTTTTCATTTTTTGGTTAATATGGACAATTCAAAATCTCGACAAGACGTGTTTAATTCGCGGAGATTTTTCCTAATGCTTACATTTCATTTGTATAAACTCTTTTAACGTATTGTTATGATTTAATTTGTTGTTAAGAGTTATCCCCCTTGGGATTGACATTCATAATAAAAGCGCCCTCTGTTTCATTTTCCCGCTCGATCCTTTCAAGAGCGTACGTGTATTTTACAGTTAATAAAACCTTTCTAAAAGGCAATTCTTTACTTACTGATACTATTCACTTCAATTTTATTAACTGTAAAAAAAAAAAAATAATGGATCGAATCTTACGTCCCGACAGATTCGAGGTGGAACCTACATGCCCTAATTCCGAAAAATCCTATAGGCATTGGAAATTAACCCTCCAGAATTATATCCGCTCACGTAATAACGGATTAATCGAAAACACTTCAGATAATTTCTTTGCCTTGATCAATTGTATTTCAGCCTCTGTTTTCGATTTAATAAGCGATAAAACCGACTACGATAGTGCATTAAGAACATTGGACGCCGCTTATTTAAAACCTGAAAATATTGTTTATAATAGATATCGACTGATGACGACGAAGCAACAAACAATACAAAATATAGATGCCTTCATACTACAATTGGAAATGCTTGCCAAAACATGTAACTTCGAAGCGGTTTCTGCTGAAGAAAACAAAAATCAATACATTCGGGAAGCTTTCATCGGCGGAATTTCTTCTTCGTCCATCCGACAACGACTGTTAGAAAAACCCATCCTGACTTTACAAGACACATATGCCACGGCCAGATCTCTTGAACAAGCAGAAAAGCATTCGATAAGCTACGCAAATAACTTTACTGTAGCAGCTACAAATAATCCTTCGGGCTACAATCGTATAGCTGTGACTAAAGAAAATATGCATCCAAATGGGGTTTGTTTTTTCTGTGGAAAATCACGTCATCCTCGATATTTATGTCCTGCACGAAACGCAGAATGTAAAAAATGCAAAAAAAATGGTCATTGGGCTAAAGTGTGTAAATCTTCTATTTCTAACACTCATACTGCTGTTCTTTATGACGACTCTGACTACCCCTCACCTTCTCTATCCTGACTAGGAACTAACTCCAAAGATGTCACATTCACTCAATGCCAAATTAACGGGCACTTCGTGAACGCTATGGTGGACTCCGGCAGTGTAAAAACATTCATTAATGAAAATACTGCTAAAAAACTTAAACTCTTCACAATACCTAAAAACAAAACTATAGCTCTGGCTGCTTCCGATCAACATGCTAAAATAACTGGCGAAGCTGTCGTGGATTTAATACTGAAAGATAAAACCCATTCTGGAATAACAATTGAAATCATTGAAAACCTTTTCATTGATTTAATAATCGGAAAAGATATTTTGAAAAAATATAAAAAAGTAACACTTAAATTCGACGGTCCTAGAGACAAACTTATAATTGGAGCTATAAACACGAATAATTTTTTTCCTACCATAAGCGTTCCACCCCCTCCTCTCTTTTCTAATCTTTCTCCTCATACTACTCCTATTGCGACAAAATCCCGACGTTACACTTTTGCCGCCAACAAATTCATAAAAGAAGAAACTGCTAGAATGTTGAAAGAAGGCATAATTGAACCTTCGATATCTCCGTGGCGAGCGCAGGTTCTTGTAACTTCGAATGAGAATCATAAGAAAAGAATGGTAGTCGACTACAGCGATACCATCAATAGATTCACGGAACTAGACGCTTACCCAATGCCTAATATCAATAAGATGGTAGACGACATCGCTCAATATAACATCTTCTCTACTCTCGACCTAAAATCTGCTTATCACCAAATACCTATAAATCATGCTGATCGTAAATTCACTGCGTTTGAAGTAAGTGGCAAACTTTTTCAATTTACTCGTCTTCCTTTTGGCGTCACCAATGGAGTAAGTGCTTTCCAGAGGAGCATAGACTATATTATAGAAAAAGAAAATCTAACCGATACCTTTGTGTATGTTGATAACGTAACTATATGTTGGAAAAATCAAGAAGAACACGATTACAATCTTCAAAAATTCTACAAAATTGCTAAACAATATAACATCACTTTAAATGAAAATAAAAGCATAATTTCTTCTAGTTCTATTACTCTACTCGGCTACACCATAGAAAATAATCAAATAGCTCCCGATTATCAAAGACTAAAACCATTACTCGAAATGCCACCTCCGCTGAATCTTAAATCTCAAAAAAGAATAGTTGGAATGTTTTCTTATTACTGCAAATTCATTAAAAAATTTTCTGATAAAATTTTATTACTAAATCAAAACAAAGAATTTCCACTACCTCCATCTGTATTAAAATCTTTTCAAACATTGAAAAATGATCTAAAAGACGCCACTTTAATAACGGTAGATCCAAATAAAGAATTTGAAGTAGAAACGGACGCTAGTAACTATTGCATTGCTGCAACACTAAATCAAGAAGGTCGTCCTATTGCATTTTTTTCAAGAACTCTCAATACTAACGAAATTAAGCACCATGCAGTAGAAAAAGAGGCAGCCGCTATTGTAGAAGCTCTCCGTAAGTGGCGACATTTTCTACTCGGCAGGCACTTTAAAGTCATCACAGATCAGAAGAGCATCAGCTTCATATTCGACAATAAAAGAAAATCTAAAATTAAGAATGACAAAATATGTCGTTGGCGTATAGAATTATCCCAATACAATTTCACTATAGTTTATCGACCTGGACCTGAAAATATTGCTGCTGACACATTCTCTCGCATCTCTGCTCTTACTTACAATCTACAAGATCTTCGTGATTTACATAAACAATTATGTCATCCTGGTGTTTCAAGATTAAGCCATTTTATAAGAACGAGGAACCTCCCTTTTACTTTGGATCAAATTAAGAATATTACTGACTCTTGCTCATCCTGTCAATTACTGAAACCCAAATTCGCCAATACCAATGGAGGGACTCTCATTCAAGCCATATTACCTTTTCAACGATTAAATCTTGATTTTAAAGGCCCTCTACCTACTTCTATACATGGCAACAAATATCTACTTACTCTAATTGATGAGTATTCCCGTTTTCCTTTCGCTTTTCCTTGCAGAGATATGACAAGCAAAACCATTATCCACTGTCTAAACAAACTCTTTTCAATTTTTGGTTTGCCTGACATGATACATACTGACCGTGCTTCTGATTTCTTAGCAAGAGAAATAAAGGATTTTTTACACAAAAAAGGAATTGCTACTTCTAAAACAAGTAGGTATCATCCTGAAGGTAATGGACAGATTGAAAAACTCAACGGTCCCTTATGGAAGGCCATTCAAACAACATTACATTCTAATCAAATGAAACTACCTTATTGGGAAGACATACTACCGGACGCACTTCATTCAATTAGATCATTACTTTGTACTGCCACTAATATGACTCCCCATGATAGACTTTTTAAATATAGTCGTAAATCTGCTTCCGGAATTTCAATTCCTTCTTGGGTTAAACCAGGCCCAATATATATTAGAAACCACACTAAAACAAGTAAACATGACCCTCCTGTAACGCCTGCCACCCTAATAGATGTCAACCCCCACTACGCTTATGTTCAACTACCTTCTGGTACTGAAACCACTGTCAACGTTCGAGACTTAGCTCCAAACTCATCAAATGAAGAAAACTCTAATAATAATCCTACTAATTCAGAGACTTTATTTGAACCTTCTACTAATGAAAACATTGGTCATGAGGAAGACAAAAATCAATCGTCTGATCTTGAAGAAAATCAGATTTCACTAAAAAATAATACTGAAAATCAGCATTCCTGCCAATCTGTGCGGAGGTCGTCCCGAGTTCGACAATTCCCTAGTAAATATAATGATTTTGTGACTAAATACTGAAAAAACTGCAGTTTGGGTTCATATGTTATTTGTAAATAAAATGATTCTTATGTGACGTATTATTAACGTTAACACATTTTTTTACTTCATCTTATCACTAAATTGAACGTAATTTATAAAGCGTGAGTTTTTTTGTGATGTCAAATATCAAATAAATATAAATAACAGGCAACTATGTTTATTATACAAATATCTGGTCTATTCCAAAGAATAGGTTTTGCAATATATTATTTAAATTTAATTGCTTCTGCTATATGGCGTACTCTTTAGATCCAATTCGAGGCATTAAATCAAGTTGTATTTCGTAAAACAACTTGTCAAAAGTTGTCCGTTATGTGGTCTACTACATCTATGTTATCAACTTAGATATGGGATTTTACATAACGGAAATAATACAATGGCGTTAAATCGCATGAACGAGATGATAGATTATATGTTCAATTCATTAAATTATTTGTTCTTCAAATGTAAAATATACGTTCAGTCAAATGTAAATGAAATAAATTTGCACAATTTGCTAACGCAGTTTGGGTATATCTCTCTTCATAATGAATTGCCAAACCAAGCTGAGCTCCAAATCAGTTACAGTTGTCAAATACGAATGTAGAGTTGTCAATATAAAATTCGCCCCCTCTAAAAATATCTTATATATACATTACATACACGCGCATATACATATGTATATATATGTATATATATACATACATATATATACATATATATACATGTACATATATAAAAATAGATATATATATACATATATATATACATACATATATACATATATATATACATATATATACATATACATATATATACATATATATATACATAAATATATACATATATATACATATACATACATATATACATACATATATATACATATATATACATATACATATGTATACATACATATATATATACATATACATACATATATATATGCATATATATATACATATATATACATATATAACATACATATATATACATATATATATGCATATATATATATAATGGAAGAGGGAAAAGTAAAAAAGGAACAAAACAGATAGATATTTTTAAAACTGTTGATGAAAAATATTGAAGTTGTTGAATAATTTAAACGATGTGTGTATTTTATTTTGTTTAAATAACCAGCGTTAATTTCAAATTAAGTTTTAGCGAAAAAACAAAACAAAAAAAATCCTTAGACCAAATAACAGGCAACTATGTTTATTATACAAATATCTGGTCTATTCCAAAGAATAGGTTTTGCAATATATTATTTAAATTTAATTGCTTCTGCTATATGGCGTACATGTCGTTTGTTGTTTAATTTAGAATATTACTGCTTACAATAGTATTTTAAAATTGGAACAAAGTAATCGCCACTAATATGCAGGATTTAGTGTTTTTTTCTTTGCTTATTAAAAAAAAAATAATGCCTTGGATTTTTATAAAACTTTCTGAAAAGTTGTAACTAACTGATTTCTATATACTTTTATTTGTTTGTACTTCGCGATAACTCTTGGGTGTGCACCAGGGGCTCTTTTAGGGCTAATAAAATCACTCCATTTTGGGGACTATTTTACCATATTTGTCCAAAGTTTTCGGTGCATGTCTATTGCATAGTACTGAGCTCAAAGTTTTATCTGTTATGCCTTAGGAACTTTTGGTGCTAAATGGTGTCGGCAAATGATGGACTTGCCATTTCTTTTTTTGTATTGTGCAGAACTTAAATTAACATCGGTTAAGGCGTAAAACTGCACAGTTTATTCATTTTCACCAGGATTTGAAGCATCCTGGGGACTTTTGAGACTTAATCGAGGGGGGGGGCAAATACTGATCTTAGCCATCTTTTATGCCTCCTTCACTCTGCACTCACAGGGGACCATGCATGCTTCACTTATTTATTTGTTTATTCCTGTCGTATTCTTTTAATAATAATCTACTGCCATAAACCTATTTTTCTCGTTCTATTTTACATGATACCTATTTTGATATAATTCGCTATTTTATTACGTAATTGTTGTATATTATAGAATTGTCCCATGACTGACACCATAAAACTCATTTTATTTTGGTTTTCCTTATTATTTCATATTCTCACTGTTTTATTGTTCATTTTCCTCCTTTATTTAGTTTATATATTAGTTTCTGTCTAATAAATCCATCCATCTAAATATTTCATGGCATTTTACTTCCGTCTCTTTCCTACAACTGTCTTTCGTTCTTAATATAATGCAAAACACGATCCTTGTACTTCTCTTTTAGATCATTTTCTCTATGTTACTCCGTTGATTTGCTCGCTAGTCGAAGATCTTAAATTCAATAGTTTTCCGAATCATTTCAGTCTGCTTAGTACAAAACAATGCCAATAAAAACTTATTATGCAAATCATTTTTTTTTTTTTGTATTTTTCCTGAACTCATGAACCAATACTGTAGATGGAAGTCATCTTCTTAAATACAGCAATAATGATATGACAAGTCAGGGGAGACAACTCAGCAGTCTTCGTCAAGTCAATTGCGGAAAAGTAAGAGTTTCAGTTATCACAAGGCAATGTCACAGTCACATTGTAACCAATTGGACCAATAACCTGAGGAGTTTTAACCGAGGCTTGAGCAACGCTACAACTCCGGTCAACGGTTTGTTATAAACAAATAAACTTTTGAAAAAAAAATAAAGAAGAAGACAAATATATTGGGATTATTTTGGAGCTAACACCGGTTGAAATATGTGACTTAAGATTCATTTGATATGACACATTGGAAACTTTCAATTTAAGTATTTTACCGTATTTATCTTATCAGTTCTCCTATTTCTTCAATCTTCCTTTTTCTCTTTGGTGTTAGCAATGAAGCTTTTAGTTCAGATATGTGAGATGGCAAAATTTATAGTCTGACCAAGAGAGACACCTGTTTTGCTTTTTCATTCATTCTTTATTTTTATATTTTATTAGATTTATTTTCTCATAAGCTTTCAATACACACTGCATTGATGTTGTCACTTGGTCTATCTTTAACTTCCCAACTCTTTGCTTTTCTCACTATATATGTATATATATATATATATATATGTATATATATGTATGTATATATATGCATATGTGTATATATATATTATATATAGATATATGTATATATACATATATATGCATGCATATATATATTTATATATATGTCTACATGTATGTGTATATATATATTTATATATATGTATATATATATGCATATATATATGATTGCATATATCTATAATATAAAGCCGAATGTGTGTGTGTGTGTGTGTGTTTGTGGGTGTGCCTGGTCATGAATAGGCTGCTATATGGTTGACTATTATAGAAAACCGATCACATATAATGATGTATCGACACAGGAATGGGTATGTTTGATCTGGCATAATGAGGATTTATTAAAATTGTCGGGTCTGCGTATCCGCCTGGTCCACAAAGTATGGAAAAAAAAATTTGAAAATTAAAAAAAAAAACTTTTACAAGTTTTTTTGATATAGATGTACATGATAATAATTTGATAAGTATGTTTTAACTTAAATAGGGATGGTATAATAACATTGTGGGGTATGCGTTCGCGTCTGGCCTCTATAGAATGGAAATAGGCACGAACTTTAATAAAGACTTTTCATATCTATCTGCGTACGTATACTTTGATAATTATGATTCAGTTTGAAGAAATATGGTATGATAAAATTATAGGGTGTTCGTTCGCGCCTGACCTCCATAGAATATTAATATGTCACAAAGTTTAACAAGGTTTTTTAATATAGATCCACAGAATATTGTCATAAGTGTCTCAGTGTGAACAGGTATGTTATAATAAATTATGGGATATATCTATTTTATTTTTACTTTCATCATATTTTGCTTTGGTTTTGATACTCCGAAATTCGAAGCTATTTCTATACAACCCTTCATTTTCCTAACCTATCATACTTTCATAAATCAGAGTCCATTTTCTGTGGCCTTTTTTCAAACACAGTTAACGACGGGTACATTTGCTAGTCTTTATTTATATGTATATATGTATATATATATATATTTATGTATATGTATATATATGCATATATATGAATAGCATATATGCATATATATATAACATGATGGTACATTCTTCGTTAATACAAATATTATTGGCTACATATACGCATACATGTTTCAGCTACCTATTTTTTCTTGAAGTGACAATTCGAAAGTTGTATTGTAAGGCCTAAGGTAACTGACTTTTTGTGGAAACCGTAGCTAAAATATGTATGCAAACATGTAGCCAATAATTTTAGTATTCAAAAATGAATTTAATTATATGTTACATTTTTATCCGTTATTGTGCATAACTTAAAAATTGAAATTTGATTTGATTAAATCTAGAAAACAATAACCAATTATTACATATATCTATATCTGTATTCATTGTTTTACGAACTTTTATGCTCCTCTTCATAATTGTTGTATCATCACGTTTCGTCCAACTCATCCACCGGCCTTCTTCAAGTGGTTAAACGCGATATGAATGCTGAGTCTTTTTACTGTATTCCCAGTAATTACTGCCTTCCATAGTTGTTGTCTTATCATGTTTTCTACAACTAATCGTTTGCTCTGCTTGGGGTAGGATTGAAACCACGGTCTTCAGACATTGTTAATCTGAAACCATAGACCCGACGCCTCCATCACCAGCGCCACGTGAAACATAGTGAAACAATCACTATAAAAGTGATTATAATACTCTGCATAAAATAAATATATACATTCTTAAGCCTCATTTCAAAGGATTAAACATTAAATATAAATAAAAGAATATTTAATATACATATACAAACACGTAAACAAATACGCATACAATCACACACACACACACACACCCACACATATATATATATATATATATATATATATATATATATATATATATATGTTTCTGTGGAAATATTTTTTATTCACTTATATTTTCCTTTTTGTATCTACCAATCCTTATTTAAAGAGCTCGATGTAATTACAGAGCATATAATGAATAAATGACAAAAGTCTATATTCCAAATTTCATGATGTTTACCATCTTACAATTTAGTCCTTTAATTCAGTTGACATTTATACTTCTTTACAATATCTGTTTCGTAGCACAAAATTATTCACTCAATTATTATATCAATCAATAAACATATTTTGCCCTGAATTCCTCAGTAGAAATATCAACTATCAATCCACCAAATCGGAAATAAAATACGTTTGCGCATGAATAAAAATCCGAAAAGTGGAAGAGAAGCTGAAATTATCTCATAAAGTAATTGCAACCTCTTCCAAATTTCCGGTGTCTAATCCTATTAGACCCTTCCCTCCTGATATTGCGAATGACATTCTAAATAATACCGTTCTTTTTTCAACAGAGTTAATATTCTGTATAAGTCATTTTTTTTTTATTTATTAAATTGTTAACTGAAAGTACAGAATAGTTAAAAGAAAATACCTTCCTCTCCCCATATTAAGAATGGCTTTCTAAATAGTAACTTATTTAAGCACGGTCCATACTCTGTATAATTCAGTTTGTTATTATTATTATTATTATTATTATTACGTATGTTATATAAATCTCAAACGTCAGTTTGTATGTTTGTGTGTGTATTTGGTATGTTCGCTAGAACACTTTCGTTAGCCACATCAGACCCGGTCTAATCTGGTTATATCTCGGACGAATAATATGTGAATATTAGAAAAATGATTAATTCTGCGAGAGTCAACTGGACTATTCCTTGCAAGGACAGCGAGTTTTCGCGACGCTATTTTTGCAAGTCACTTACGCGTAACAAACTAAAACTATGCTTATAAGCGTTATTTTGAAGGGTCAAGTAGAAAAGTCATTCTGATCCGATGGACAAAGACGTTTGCTTAGTATCATTTCGCCCTTCGTTCGCGTTTCAGGTACGAGCTTGACTACTGTGCCTTTTTTTTTCGGTTGCACGAGCACTCGCTGCTATTTTAATTCATGCACCAGTGGTTTTGATTTATTTTTGGGATGAAGGGTCCCAGGTGTGCGCCTATTTCTTCCGTTCTTTTTAGGATGCGAGCTCAATATCCTTAGTATAGGGCTCTGTCCAAATCGAACTTCATATCCACCCGGGCAACGCTGGGTATCTATGCTTGTTGAAATATAAAAGCGAAATAAAATAAATGATTAGGAATATACAAATCTTGAAGCATAAACCCTTTTTCCAAAGTATTACATTCGGCCTTATATGACCTGAAAAAGACTTATATGCAATAAAACTAACTATAAGGTTGGTGCAAAAATAATGTCGTTCTTTGGCATGACGTTGGAAGTCAAGAAATGGCATTATTTTTGCACTAACATAATAGCGTAATCAATCAGCATAAAAAATATTTTCTGACAAAGATTGTAAAGCATTATTATTTTTTATAAAATTACTGGATTCGACATTAAATAACCTGGAAATAGTGAATATGTTGTGAAACAAAACCCACAAACCAAACATCATTAATAAATATTGAGAGATATAAATAATTTGAAAAAAAAACCGACCTTTTTTCAAAATGATCGAATTCGATATTAACTAACGCGAAAATGATTGATATGCATTCAAATAAAACAAATTTGTTGTAGTCCTAGGTTATAAGGAAAGACTCGAACTCATTAATTTTCTCCAATTAGGGGAAGGATGCTTTTCTTTTCTTTAATACCAGGTGCGCATTGTTTTTAACTTGCTGACATTTTATGCATTTTCCCAAATCGACTGTAAAAACTGCAGATAAACTCCCTTTTAATTTGGAGTCGAGATTTTCCTTTTTTGTCGTTAGAGTTTCTAGTTTTTTACAAAACGTATTTGTAGGCAAATGCAACAAATTATAGTCTTACATTGAATCAGTCCCAAAACGATGTTCTTTATCTCTTAACACACCCACTTGTAATTTCTTTGTCGTATCGCTTGAAGAAACGTTAGTGATTAATTTATGTTTAAAATGGATTTTCGATCTAGTTGCTGTTCTGAGTGTTTAGCAAGTCTCTAGCATCGTATGTTCATTGAATCTATTCCAAACATGTAAATTAGGTATTGATAGGTTTGAGAACACATCAAAGAGAAGCTTTCTGTTTTTTAATATGCTTACAAGAACATAGTTAAGTGCATTTTTATTGTCTTTATCTACCCAACGTTTAATATTCCCTTGCTCTACGAAATAAGATTTATATCATACTAGCAACCTTCCCGGCTTTGCGAGGTTGTAAAATGCGCTTAAATATGATATTTTGATTAAGGCAGATTTTGTATTTATTATTATAATACAAGCAGGGCCCGCTTCTCGGCGTTGGCCGAGAAGTTATGAAAGAATCTTAAGTGTAGAAAATATTAAATAATATTTTTTAATTGTTAATACGTACGTATCAATGGTGTCTGCTGTTAATATGACACAAACCCAAACACATTAGTTAAGTTAACCACTCCTCCACACCAACAAAGATAAATTAACTCTCATTATCTGGTGCATCATTATGTGTGACTCACGTTAATTAGAGACTGTGGAGAAACGTATAGGAAAATTTTAACAGAGGAATGTTTAACACAAATGTTATGTAATAAATAATTGAAAGCGGATTTCTCAGGTATTTCTCAATCAGAGCAGGTAACCTTCGAAATCAATTAGATTCTTGTATTAAAATACCAGAAATAAATGAAAATATCATAAGTGCTGACTATATTATTGTAAAAAATTTCTGCGTACCAACAATTTCTAATGAATTGTTCGGTAAACATACATAACACAAAAACTAAGCCCCACCAATCCCGTGGCAAGAATGAAAAAGATATCCTCATTTTAGAACGATTTTCTGTTATTGATCTTGAACAGAAAATATGCAAAGTAGTGTCAGAAGAGAAACTGTATTTTTCTCGTAGACCAAAAAAGTGGACGTAAAATTGTACGGTAACAAATGTGTGCGTATCACCAAATGTATATGCAATTGTTACGTAAAATCCATAATGTAATTGTTTTATTTTAATTATGTTCGTCGACTATGTGAACGCATGTTATTTATGTAATAGTATTTATTATTTGAGCTTGTGTTACCCAAATTTTCCAATGTTTGTAAGTACAATTTATTATTCAGCGTGTCAATGTTAACATCTGGTTTCATGAATATTTTGTCTCCCTTGTTCTATCGATTTTTTCTTACTCACATGCCTCTAATTCGAAAGCATAGCAACCGTAATCATAAAGATCTAAGTAATTGCGCAATAAAAATAATCAATTACAAAAAAAAAATCATGTGACCAAACAAGTTTTAGTTTTATATAATTTAAAAGAAAATTTTGGTACTCTAGCAGAATTTGACCCAGATTATCGGGATTTTCCATCAATGATGGTGCGGTATCGACCGGCAGTCACCACATGAAGCCGAGCAAAACAACAGACGCAGACGAATTTCCAAACAAAGAAAACGAATAAAAAGTGTATATAAATACAATTAAAAAAATGTAAAAATCTTCTGTAAATTTATTAAATATATATATATTTTTAAATGTTATTTTTTATGTCAGGGAAAGTTACCCCAACATCCCGATGGTAAGAACGGCTTTAGGAATAAACAACCCCAATCTCAAAGTTGTTCTAAACATGAATAGCTTCAGCGTTGTTTTTTCCAAAAGCCGTTTGTAAAATGGAGATATTAGGAGTGTTTTGGTGGTGCTTATTCAACCCTTGATACGGTTACCAAACATGTTTGCCTTGTTTTTCAATAAAATAGGATTTTTTTAATCATAAATTGTTAGGTGAAATTACTGTATTTAATCAAGTACAATGTAAATTTGTTTTCAGTTTTATTAAGGAAAAATTTATTTCTATCGTAAAGTTTTTTTGCTGTTTAAAAATTTATTTCTATCGTAAAGTTTTTTTGCTTTTTAAAAATAAAAGATATATTTCTGAAAGCCGTAAACGTATTTTTTCTATCGTAAACATTTTTATTTATATAATAAACCATTAAAGATATTTATTAAATCTGTAAATTGTTAGATGAAAGTACAGTATTTTCTCTAACCATGTTTTTAGGTTTATAGAAAAAAAACGGCAGTAAAAATTATTTTTTTATAATAAAAGATAGATGATATTTATGCAAACCGTCGGGATTTTCCGTCAACTATGATTCGGTATCGCAAGGCAGTCACCCGATAAAGTTGAGCAAAGTAGAAGACGCAAACAAATTTCTAAAGCAACAAATCGAAATATATATATATATATATATATATATATATATATATATATATATATATATAAATACATTTTTTAAAATCTACTATGAATTTAATATATATATATATATATATATATATATATATATATATATATATATATATATATATATACTAGAAAAAGTAATCTTCGTTGACTGGGTTCAAAAACAGCCTACAGAAAATGGACTCTGATTTATGAAAGTATGATAGGTTATGAAAAGGAAGGGCTGTAAAGAGATTTCTTCGAATTTCGGGGTATCAAAACCAAAGCAAAATATGATGAAATAAAAATAAAATAGATAAACCTCATGCTTTATTATACCATATCTGTTCACACTGAATCACTTATCACAATATTCCGTGGATCTATATGAAAAAACCTTGTTAAACTTTGTGACATATTTCCATTCTATGGAGGTCAGGCGCGAACGAACACCCCATAATTTTTATTATGCCACATTTCTTCAAACTAAAACATAATTATCAAAGTATACATACGCAGATAGATATGAAAAGTCTTTATTAAAGTTCGTGCCTATTTCCATTCTATGGAGTCCAGACGCGAACGCAGACCCCACAATGTTATTATACCATCCCTATTTAAGTTAACACATACTTATAAAAGTATCCTCATGTACATCTATATCAAAAACACTTGTAAACTTTTTTTTAATTTTTTAATTTTTTATTTGCATACTTTGTGGACCAGGAGCGAACACAGGCCCCACAATTTTAATGAACCACCGTTCTGCCAGATCAATCATACCCATTCCTGTGTTCCGATACATCTTCTATCATTATATGTAATCAGTTTTTTTAAAATAGTCAACCATATAGGAGCCTATTCGTGACCAGACACACACACATTCAGTTTTATATTATAGATATATATATATAATTAGTTTTTTTAATGCCAAGGAAAGTTACAAACATCCCCGCGGTAAGAACTGCTTTCGGAATAACCAACCCCAACCTCTAATGCCGTTACTAACATGGGTAAGTTGCGGTAGTTTTTTTCGAAGGGCGATGTTGAGGAGTTTTGAGGGTTTTATACTACGCTGTAACAAAACCATGTTTTGTTTGTCTATAAAAGGTGAACATTTTGAGTAATCGTAAAGTATTAATTGTAATTACAGTATTTAATCAATAATAATTAGAATTTGTTTTAGTTTTATTAAACAAAAATGTCAATATACGTTTTTCTATTGTAAACTTTTTGTTACAATAAATAATGAATGATAATTATGTAAAACGTAAACGCGTTATTTTTATCTTTTTTCTGTTCGAAACATTGTTTTCATAAGAAATGAATTGCAGTTATAAAAACCGTAACCGTTTTTTTTTCTATTGTACCCACTTTTTAAATAAAAGATGACTGATATTTATGTAAATCGTAAATTCCTAGGTGAAAGTGCAGCATGTTATCAAGCCAAAAGTAAAATTTGCTTTTTGTTTCATCCAAAAAAAAAAAAAAACGGCAGTAAACGTTTTAGATAAATGAAAAAATTGCATTTGTTATACTGAAAAAAAAAGAAACAAACAAGGTCGATTTAGCGTACGAACATTAGTAAAACCGAGACATGGTTTTGTCAGGGAAGCTCCGTGGCATGGTTGTGCAAGAGAAGTCTGTCAGTTTTTAGCGCCATATTTGAAGGGAACGTCACTGGTATTCCTAAGCTTAGTTATTACATCTGAATAGACGTGCTGGATTGACGGAATGCATAAAGTTGACCAATCGGATCGCTGGAAAATTTATGAGATGGAGAGCAAGAGGCCGGCCATTACTTTTGTTTATTGATAAGTGTGTCGAAAAGATAAGACTAGGTAAGCGCCAAAAATATAAGAGCGGTCGTCGTCTACTGCCTAGTTTTGCCCCCGGTGTATGATGGGTATGAATAAGGAGTATTTATTTAGGGAGGGACAACTCAGCGACTCTATCTAAACGTTACATGCATGAGAGAATGAATGCGCATGGAACTAAATTAGGAATTTACAGTAGCAATTCAAATCGGAGAGAGAAATAATGGGCATGTTTGGAAAGCTACGTGTTTGGAAAGCTACGAAGTAATGTTTTAAAGGGGAATTTCTACAATCCTTTTATTATATATAGAGATTATATTGCACCCAATATATAGTAATGATTTGAAAAAAATGAAAAAATGACTCGTGCGCCACCACTACCGAAAATCGAAACCAAAACTTTTAGTTTACGATTACTTTTTCCTTTAATGTTAAGGTCTGGCTTATGAAGGCATGTTTGCTCCAAGGCTAAAAATTAAAACATGGACCAATAGCTATTACGTTACGCATGTATATTTGTAATCCCGTTGTGCGACCTTTACCTGGGAACTTCCATTTTTTTTTTCCAAATTTTGCACTAATTTTTCCCGGCTAAGTCTCAAATATAAATATTCGTGTGTGTTCGATTATCCTATATATTGAGTTTTATGTCTGCGTAGAAGTTCAAAGTTTATGCCGATATCAATCTTTGTACAGATATGAAGCTTTTTAAATCGTTGGCACTCTCTTCAAATATTTAAAAATTGTTACACTATTTTTTTTACTATTGATGCAAGTAGTCCTCGTAATTTTTCCTGGTTAAATGTACACATTTCCACATTCTATGAACTTACAATGTTTTTTGCTGAGCCGTTCCGGTAAGAATTTTACGGTTTAAAAAATTCAATCACTGGTTCTTCGTGGTAAATTGTATCTTACAAACTTGTGTTCTGTGGATCCCAGTTTTCGATACAGTATGCGGGCTTTCTTACAATTCGCCAAATCGACACAATTAATGTAATGCAGATCCTCATACCTCCCAAAATACGTGGCGAAAATCTTGTCTTCGTCGGGATGTAATTGACATTGCCAATTGCGTTCCAGATTGCGTTTTGTGAATTTAATTTTTTTAAATTTTTTTACTTACCGTGACTTGGTTTTTATTTGTTAAAGTTTAAAGCAATATGTCTGTTTTCACTTGTTGTTCCCATAGAAATTTTTGAAAGTTTCCGTTCATTTTCTGTCTTTTAGTTTTTCTAATTGCTATTTTCATAGCTGTGCTCTAGTTCAGTTTAGGTCTTGAAAATGGCTTTAGAATGGGAAAAAAATAATTCACTGTTTTTCAAGTAGCCTTTTTATTTTTTAAAGATCAACGCAATGCAAACCTCGATTTCGAACAAAAATAAATCACATCTCTTTGAATTAAAGTTTATTTTTTCTAAGAAAAAAAAACATAATATAAAGTTATTTTTAACATAGCATTTAATTTTCTCTTGGAGAAAAAACACAAAGTAAGAAAAACGAAAATAGAAGTCATTTTTAGTTCAACAAAAATAAAATAACTAACGGATTTTTCATCTTCTAATGTTTCCTCCTTGAACAATCTTATTTTGTTTTGTTTTTTGCCTATAGAGGTTCATAAAATATTATCTTTCAGAATATTGTAGAGGTCAGTGCGAATTTAAGAGTTGCTTCCTGGTTCTTAAATATTTAACAATCCGATTCTATAGTACCGATTCCCTAGTTGCTTTGTCGTTAGGGTTTTGGTAAACTGTCTTTATCATATGAGTACGTAATCCCATGGGCGTTGTGTTGAGATGGGGCTTTTGAATATCTCGTTGTTAGTTCGGTACTTTATCGTTAGCTGCAGTGTCGCTAGGAACGGGCCATAAGGAAAGACTCGAAAAACGTGTTTACGTAGAAAAACATATATTGTGCAAGAAAGTGTATATAAAGAAACGGCTGTCGGCATTTTCTGACTGTTAGGCAATCTGTAGCTTCGAGTAAGGTTGTCATAGTTCCTCACGATAAGATTAAGCTCGAGGTTTTTATAACACTTAGAAGAGTCTATTACGAGTTAATAGGTTATTCACCAGAACACAAACCAAAGATTCTGAATAGATATTTGAAGATATAAAGAACTTGAAGCAAAAAATGATTCAGTATTAAATGACCAGAGATTGCTTGATATTTTGAAACAAATCATTCAAAGAAAGCACAAAACAAATGTACAAATATATAAACTAATTGAAGTATAGCAACTTTTCTAAAATTGCTTAATTAAATAAACTGTTAACGGTTTATGTATATAACCAAATATTAATAAATATATAAAGATAAAGATAACCTTAAACACATTATTTTATGAAAATATCCAGTTCCATCATTAAATAATCAGAAAACGGTTCATATGTCTTACAAAAACGACCAAAATAAATTAAAAGCAAAGTCAGAAAAAATAAAACACATTTTAAATTAAAATATTTTCATTGCGAACTTAAATTCGCATTTCTTCTTTAATAAGTCAGTCGCTTTAATATTTTTGTAATAGTCCGAAAGAAATTATAAGTGACACGTTAAAAGAACAACGAAAGCAGGAAACTGTCGAATAGAACGTCACGAATCGCTGAGAAATATGTACACAAATATTCACATATCAAAATAATTGTTTTGTGAAAGTTTATATTCGTAACGATCTTTATAAGAATAACGCCTCGGCAATTTTTATTAATTGCAAGCAATTTGATTTAATTAATAATTTAATGAATACATTTTACTTTCAAAGTCTTAATTAAAAAAGAGTAAAGAAGCACAGACCGTATAATTGAAAAGAACAAAAGCTTTGCTAATAGTTAACGCCTCCCGGACAACGCCGCGAAAGTGCAGCTGTTAATCACTATCATAAATTTTTGTCTTCTTTCATTTTTAGCTCCGTCTTTTTTTAAGTTTCTACCATTAAAAAAATATTCTCCTTTTAGTTTTTTTTTTGTCGCGTTTTATAATTTCTTTAACCGACAGACAGTTCACCTCAGCTGTAATTATACAACTATGAACACATTTTCTCAGCTAAAACCTCCGGGTTAAATGTTACGCCGAATAACACGACTGCTTAGGAAGGCTTGCGTTAGATCCAGCTGAGACTTTTCTAAATAATTGAGATGTTGTATTCCGTTAAATATATTTCTATTTTATAGCTACAAAGGAGAATTCGTGTTTGTCTGTCTGTATGGTTTAGTTGTCATGAGGTAAACACTGTAGATGGCGGCATGTAAAGTGGTTTCTGTTGTAGACATGTTGCAATAACAATTCACGCATGATACTCAAAAGGTCTTATTTCATAACCTAATTATAAAACATGCTTGTAAAAATATTTGTCATCGCTCTGCATATTTATTTGCAATAAAGTTTACAAAGACAAGATTTTTATTTATAACACAACGACGAAAGAGAACTATTTTTACGAATGCTGTTGTCGACAAAAAGAATACTTAAAAAAAAAACAAAATGTTTTTATTTAGTAGTAAGAGAGAAACGTATCAGAACAATAAATCGGTTCGCGTTTTTGCCGTTGAAACAACATACATTTGTTTCCGGGTACTTTCCGGCCTTGTCTCTTGTTCAAACCTGTCGTTCCCGGGCTACCCGTATAACAACGTCTCTCCAAAGTGATCTACGAGCCCGTTCTTTTTTCATATTTTTTTTTGGGGGGGGGGCTGTGGCATCACCTCGCATACGACTCAGTCATTGCATCCGCGCTCTGTTATAAGTCAGCAGACAACGATTCATGGAAAGTATTATAATTCGGAGTAGAATTCTACCTTCAGTTTATAACAACAGAGAATGTGCAAAACCTGAGTGACATCTACAATGATGACAACTAGACAGAACGAAATTGAGAAAAGAGAAAATATATACATATAGAACTACGAAACAAAACCTAAAAGAATTACACTAAGCTAGAAACATACCTACACATAGATAAAACAATCGATTACTACAAACACACACACAAAATGCATTCGTAAGTATTTGTTTTATTTAATTATAGAAACAACTTTACATTATTACTTTACGTAGAGGTCTATTTAATGAAATATTTAATAGATTCATGATTGTATATTTGTATTTAACATTCTGTCTTTCCGAATAAACATCAAAATATAACAATTTTTAAAAGACAAAAATATATAAATAGAAAGCATTATAAATGTTCTCTGATCACTAAAACCTATCGCTCAAAATATTATCGTGCTACCTTGATTATTAATTTTACATTGGAAGATGGAACAATGACAATTGGACTAAGAAAATGTGAAATGATATAACCAATGTAATCTAAAACGTTCTCATAAACATGCTTGTAATATGTGTAAAAAGGTAAATGTCTTTATTACAATGAATTGTAGACGCATATCGATTTCTGACCGCATGCTTGTCGTCAATAAAAAATGTGCTTCTGCTATTTTCGGACTGTGTTATTTTATAGGTAATATTTTAAAGTTAAATGTAATTTTTACAGCATATTTTATTTATAAAAGTGTAATGTGAAATTACAAAATAGTTAAAACTGGTTCTAAATAATAAGGTAATTATTTCTAGCTCTGTCCGAAACAGTGCAAGTACGGAACACAAAAATCTAATGCTTTACTTAATTTTAACACTGCTTGAACAATAAGAACATGTATGTGAGGACATTGATTTAAAGTGCAGGTTTCACGGGGAAAAATGACAAAACTTAATACTGAATATAGTTCAAAAGACATACAAACAATTTTACTTAAAATTATGGTAAAAGATCTCCCGGTTAATGATTCCGAAAAAAAAACGACAGAATTCATTGGAAAAATAAATAAAAATCAAGTAATAAGTGGAAGATTTATGGAGTATAGACAGTAACACTATAAATTATACATTAATGCCATTCTTAAATTTTACAAAAGGAAACACGAAAAGTCAGAACAATAGGTTCACATTGGCATCCGTTTCTTCACGGTAGACTCATTTATTACATCCACAATCAAAGGTCAACCGAACATATCTATTTTTATTATAGAATTAAGTCGAAATCTGAAACAAAGTCTGCAAACTAACAAAACTACTCATATTATAATAAAGTCATAATCTTGTTCGTTTGTTTGTTCACAGTTTGATTTATATAAACAAAAGATACGATTTATTAATTTTATTTATTGTGGACTATTATCCTCATCATTTTCTTTGTTGTTTCACGACGCTTAGACCAACTATATCTCTGGCTTTCGTCAGGTGGTAACCGCGACAGATAGGAACTCTGAATCTCCTGACTGCATTCACTGCAAATACTGTCTTCATTAACCACGTTTTGGCCAAGTAAGCCACTGGCCGGCTCTGTGTAAGATTGAAACCGCTATCATCAGACAATTCTCACATGGAACCGTAGAGATTCAACGTCTCTATCAACTGCGTCACGGGCCAGAAGGGCGATCAAAGTTGAATTTTTTAGTCTTATTAATTCATGTTTATTATTTGATCTTCCATGGTCGGGTCCATACCGAATGATATATATTATTTTAATTGGAATTCACTGAGATGAATATTATTAATTATTTTTTTTTATTTAGTGCGGGCTATTATCCTTACTTGGTAAGACGGCAACAGCAACGGTAGGCAGTAATTGCAGTGAATGCGGTCATGAGATTCAGTGTTCCTATCCGTCGCGGTTACTATCTGACGAAGGTCGGAGGAATAGTTGGCCGAAACGTTGTGAAACAACTAAAAAAAAGATGAGGAAAATAGTCCGCAATAAATAAAAATTAATAAATAATACTCATCTCAATGAATTCCAATGAAAATAATATAAACCGTGACATATTTGGAGATATCCTTTTTACAAATCCAAATTATTAAGTCATTTAACTATTTCGAAAGTCCTATATTTAATCTAGAGATTTTGTAATTTATTTGCTTTGATAAATTATAAATATAATAATTTTTTTCGAATATATAATATAGAAATCATTCCTTTGTTTACTGTATTAATATGAGAATAACTCATTTCTACAAATACGGTAAAAGATTGGTATATAGTCCTTTACAATTTTGTCTTTCCTTTTTCAATTTCATAAAAAATATTTATCTATGTTTCAGAGGTAATAGAAAATCCGACTCCAATTAAAGATAGAAATTTGTCTTGAATGAAAATTTTTCAAAAGGTGTAATTAACGCCATTTTGTATGCAATTAAGTGTTTTCCGTATGTGATTGAAATCTGTGATCACACCATTTTAATCTGCTACCATAGAGGCAAAAGAATCGTCAATTTTAACACAGTCTCTTTAAAAAGCACATAATTCTCTACTTACGCTCCCTTTCTCTATCTCTTTATATACATAAGTGTTATATATATGTGTGTATGTTTGCGTGTAACATATATATATATATATATATTTATATATATATATATAATATATACATATATATATATATGTATATATATATATGTATGTGGGAGTGTTTATGTGTTCCTTGAAAGTGGAAATCTATCTTCATTAAGCTTAACTTAATGTGACACTTTAGAGATAAATTTATTGAATATATACATTAAACGCATATACTTTTTACTATCAAAAGTATATATACGTACAGATATATATAAGAGGGGATTAATATATATATATATATATATATATATATATATATATATATATATATATATATATATATGAGGGGGTTAAGAATAGTGAATAATGTTTTAAATGGTGGCTTATCTAAATGCATGTTATAGATAAGATACATTAAATATAGGTATATATGGATTTTTCAACGAAGAAGAGACTATATGTTACATCTAGCTTGTTTAACTGACAAATTAATTTTGTCCATAACCTGCTTACTATATATATATATATATATATATATATATACATATTAAATTGGACTATATGATTTCGAATTGAAGTTAACATTATTTCTATCCTTCGCAATAAAAACATACGCATCCTCAGTTTATCACATTAGGTAAAACTGTAATAATGTATATTCTACTACTGTGAATACCCGGCGTTACCTAGGTTGACATGAAATTCGGTTTGGAGGGGTCTGCTATACTAAGGATATTTACCCTCCCCAACTCTGACGGCCAGTATGCGAGTCTCCTAGATTTTACTCACAACTTCCTCTGAACTATGTTCAGTTTCCGTTCTGTCTCCTATTGGATCTTGCGACCAATCTGTAATATAAGTTAAGATAAAAAATAAATGTAATAAGTCCTCACACGTACCTCTCCATCGTACAGTATATCTATACACTAAGGTTGACTGGGATAGCTTCCGTACATTTATATCAGATCAACCTCTGCGTTCTATGTTTAAAAAGGATGTGTCATCTATATTATCAGACCTGACTGAATTGTTAATTGTAAGTATAGACCGCTTCATGCCCTCGAAAAAGTTAGAGCAAAAACCTCAACAGCAAGCCATGGTTCTCTGCAGAATGCGCTGTTGCCATTACGGTAAGAAATCACTTTTTTAATTGCTTGCAACCTAAAAGATGTATAGAGATCAAAGCCGTTTTCAGGACTGCCAGCAACCATTGTAAAAAAGTAATAAAGAACGCAAGAGTGTTGTATGCTCAGTCCGTCAAGTCCAAAGTTTGTTAGCAGCAGCTTGGTTCGCACCAGTTTTAGCAAATAGCAAACAGAATCCTGAACAGAAGCGTGTGCTCTATCCCAGCTATCATCAATGGACCTGAGGTAATCTCGTCAGCTTCAGACAAACCCAAACTCTTTGCCAAGAACTTTGCGGCTAATTCTACTCTTTGCGACCAAGGCCACCAACCCCCAATATTTCCTCCTTTATCAGAAAACTCTATGTGATATACAAATATCTGTGCATGGTGTTGCCAAGCTAATAAAAAAAAAATTGATTCCAGTGAAGGCATCCCGATTATAGGACTCAAAGACTTCAACCAGAACTAGCACCCATACTTACAAAACTGTTTAAACGTTGCTTAAGGAGAATTGCTTCCCATCACCCTGAAACATCTCTTCGGTATGCCCTGTATTTAAGAATTCAGATGATCTCTTCTCTGTCTCTCTCTCTGTCTCTCTCTGTCTCTCTCTCTCAGTTCAGGCCAATAAGTTTCCTGTGCGTCATGAGTAAATTGCTGGAATATGTGTTAAATAGAGAAGTAATCAACCATCTCAGCAAAAATAACCATCTTTAGTTACATGCAATATGGTTCCCGTTCTGCTAGATATACAGCAAATGTGCTTACAGTTATATCTCATAGGATTAGCGAATCTCCTGACGGAGGCAAACTTTCTAGGGCAATTGCTCTTGATATATCAAAGGCCTATGATAAGGTATGGCATAAAGGTTTACTTCACAAGCTTTCCAGCTATGGTATAGTTGGAAATGTCTTCTCAATTATTAAATCATTTCTCTCTGATAGCTTCATAAGAGTAGTAGTTGATGGGTAAAAATCAGAAGCTCACAGTATTAATGCTGGAGTCCCTCAGATGTCCATCCTGGGTCCAAACTTTTCCTGATCTATATTAATGATCTTCCAAATCACATCCTTACATCATTTGTAGACATGTATGCTGATTACACTACCATCTATTGTAGCACATCTAAGACCGTAAACGACCAAGTTCTCTCTGATTCTCTCTCTTCTGATATGTAGCACGTGATACAATGGGGAAAGGAGTGGCTGGTTACTTTTAATGCCCCTAAATCCAAGCTTCTATCTTTACATAATCAACGCTCTGATCCGCATCTGGCATCAATTTAAGTGAATGTCTCTCTTCCTGGGGAGACATGTTTTGACAAGCTTCTGGGTTTGACCTTTACTCCTGATCTTAAATGGAACGTAGATCAAATCAGTTTCCAAGGCCGCTGGGGAAATGGTGGAACCCTTCTATCGATCCAGTAGATATTTCACTGCTGACTCAATTCACTTTCTATATAAGAACCAGGTACATCCAAGGATGGAGTACTGTTGCCAGATCTGGGCAGGAGCTGCTAGAAAGGACCTGTCCTGCCTTGATAGAGTTTCAAATAGACTTCGTAGCCCCGTAGAAGATGTCCTTTTCTCTTCTCTGCAACCTCTATCTCACAGAAGTGATGTTGCAGGTTGGTCTCTGCTTTATCGTTATTTTCATGGCAAGTGCTCAACTGAGCTTCAATCTATATTCTCCCTCACCAAACTTTCACAAGAAATACTCGTTTAGTTGAAAACACTATCAATAATTCCCCCACTCTTTATCTGTGCTTAAGCCTAAACGTAGATTCCATGAATAAAGCTTCTTTCTTAGAAGTGCACGCCTGTGGAACTGTCTCCATTTTTCCTGCTTTTCAGCTGACTAAAATCTGATTTTCTACAATCCAACGTAAACAAGTTCTTAATGAGCTGTTCCACTTAAGTTAACAAATTTACCGAATTTCCATTACTAATGATTACTATATTGTCCAATTGACTACTATTCACTTATCCTCGGGTGATCACTGTGCCTTGATATGTGGTGATTCCAATGTAAAAAAAAAAGAGAATGAAAAAAGTATGTGAAAACCTGCACCCCCCAATAAAATAAATCAAAAATTTAGTTTCAATAAAAATAGCAGCGGTTACTCGTGCGACCGCCAAAAATAAAAAATAGCTTGAACCCGACACGCGAAAGAGGAGAAAAGGTATATGGTAAACGGTTTTGACAATTCTACCACGACGACTTATTACGACATGAGCTTGAAAAATAACGTTTATAAACATAAACACGTACGTGACTTACAAATAATGTCGTCTAGAAAAGTGACCGTTCGCTTTGCAAGAAATGGTATAATTTACAACTAGTGAATGAGCTTAAAAGATCGTTCTTTCAGATGGTAACGGACTCGACCCAGTCCCATGCAATCGACGAAAGGTTTTCGCGGATATACGAGCACACACACAAATACCCAAACCGACGTTTGAGACTTATGTAATAGTCAGGGGAAATAACTCTTAACCGGTTTCTAAAAAACTCAATGTCAGTACTAATAATTCAAAATAAATTAAATTAAATACATTATCCATGTAAATCAACTATAAATTACAATCTTCAATAGACCACTTAAAACAATTCTCTCGCTATAAACAGTCACTAACATACATCTATTTAGTGAAATCGATTTTCTTAATTTACTATGCGAATGAGCTATTTCTGGGTCGTATATTTTACAAGAATCATAGTATATATTGATAGAAATGAAATAGTGAAGCCATGGATTTTTGTATATTTTGATCAAATTGCGTACAAACAGACAGCCATACGAACTTATATATATATATATATATATATATATATATATATATATATATATATATATATATACACTAGCAAAAGTACCCGCCGTTTACTGGGTTCAGAAACAGCCTACAGAAAATGGACTCTGATTTATTAAAGTATGATAGGTTATGAAAAGGAAGGGTTGTAAATTTGGGTTGTATTTGGGGGTATCAAAGCCAAAGCAAAATATGACGTAAGTGAAAATAAAAAAGATAAACCCCATAATTTATTATACCATACCTGTTCACACTGAAACACTTATCACAATATTCTGTGGATGTATATTAAAAAACCTTGTATAACTTTGTGACATATTTCCATTCTATGGGGGTTAGGCGCGAACGAACACCCCATAATTTTATTATATCACATTTCTTCAAACTGAAACATAATTATCAAAGTATACTTACGCAGATAGATATGAAAAGTCTTTATTAAAGTTTGTGCCTATTTCCATTCTATGGAGGCCAGGCGTGAACGCAGACCCCGCAATTTTATTATACCATCCCTATTTAAGTTAAAACATACTTATCAAAGTATTCTTATGTAATCTAATTCAAACACCCCTGTAAACGTTTTTTTTATTTTTTTTATTTCCATACTATGTGGACCAGGCTCGAGCTCAGACCCCACAACTTTAATGAACCACCGTTCTGCCAGATAAAACATACCCATTCCTGTGTCTCGATACATCTTCTATCATTATATGTAATCAGTTTTTAAAGTAGTCAACCATATAGGAGCCTATTCGTGACCAGGCACACACACACATACACACACACACACACACGCGCGCAAAGAGACAGACATTCAGCTTTATATTATATATATATATATATATATATATATATATATATATATATATATACTAGCATAGGTTCCCAGCGATGTCCGGGTGTTAGGAGGTTTATGCTGAGCAAAAAGAAAAAAAGAACGGTCAATTTTTTAAACTTTGACCCCTATTATGACTCCTTACGATTTATTCTTTTTGGCCTAAATTAAGTTATTATATTAAATCCATGTCCAAGGAACCTATATCTAAAATTTCAATTGTTTAAACCCAATATTAGGGGATTTGTTTTGTAGAGTTTGCAAAGGTGAAATCGTTGAACTTTGACCCCTTAACAACCAAATTTCTGGCCGAATCCCGATCACCTAGATTTCCCAAATCTCAGTACCCTGTATATCAAATTTCGAGTCTGTAGACTAAAAATTGACAGAGTTATTGCGTAGGTAAATGTACACAGACAGACACACAGACAGAAACACAGACAGACACACAGACAGAAACACACACACACACGCATATATATATATATATATATATATATATATATATATATATATATATATATATATATATATATATATATATATGCATAAGAAATGAAAAATACCAGCGGTGGTTGACGTTATGTTTTAAGAAAAAATAGAAAAACCGAATGAAATTATTAAAAAATCAATGTTTCGTCCTTATTTCAGAGGACATCTTCAGGATAATTGAAATAAAAATGTAAGAAAAGAAAAAGTCATAGATCGTGCGAAAAAGACAGTTTTTGAATCCTACTCATGTCGGGAAGGACATACGCACACATATTTGTCCTTCCCGACATGGGTAGGATTCAAAAACTGTCTTTTTCGCACGATCTATGACTTTTTCTTTTCTTACATTTTTATTCCAATTATCCTGAAGATGTCCTCTGAAATAAGGACGAAACATTGATTTTTTAATAATTTCATTCGGTTTTTCTATTTATCTTAAAACATATATATATATATATATATATATATATATATATATATATATATATATATATATATATATATATATATATATAGCATGGGTTCCCAGCGGTGCCCGGGTGTTAGGAGGGTTATGCTGAGCAAAAAGAAAAAAAAAACGGTCAATTTGTTAAACTTATATATATACAACAGAAAAAAATCTTATTGAAAATTAATTACAAATGAAAAAAAAACTTAAAAACCCCTAAAGAATGTATACAGAATATTTAATTATCGGGCAGATAAACATGAAAGACCTTATTCACCGGAGTTTCGAAAAATGCAATTGTTTTTATTTTAGGAAAGAGAATTGCAAAATATACAACAAATTTCGAAGATTAATGCATCAAAAGAAAGCACAAATATGACTTGAATCATATTTGCATGAAAAACGTTTTTAATAGTTAGTGAAACTTTATAAAGTTTCATAATGTTTATGAAAGCGAGAACAAGGAAAAAAGGTAGAAGTATAAAATACATGTGAAAATAAGGAGGAAAATCCACAAAGAACAGGATGAATCCAATAAAATCCATTGAACATCAATTAGAAAGGAAAATAGAATAGCAGTTGTCTGGATAAATGAAAGCTTCCAGAAAAGCAATCAGATGAAAGAGTGGTGAAATTCGAATTATTTTAAAAAAAATTAAAAAAAAAAAATTAAAAAAATTTTTTTTTTTTTTTTTTTAAATGAAAAAAAGGCAGTATGGAAATAGAATATAGCAAGCCTTTTATCAAATGGAAAACACACACACACACACACACACACACACACACACACACACACACATATATATATATATATAAGAGAATGAAAATTAAATTGTTCGACTGAATACTTAAAAAAATTATTTAGAAAATTTATTGTATATATCAGCGCTCTTAGAATGAGCCTCATTTATATACATCCATACCTCTCTCACTTAACTATATATATATATATATATATATATATATATATATATATATATATATATATATGTATATATATATGTGTGTGTGTGTGTAAGTTTTGCAAATCTATATAAGGCAATTTTGCTATACAAGCATTGCACGTCGAAAATTTTGTATAGTAAGATTTCAAAACTTCCTAGTAAGGCCTACTAAAATATCGAGTACTGTTGAAGGAAATACTGAAAACAGATGAATATGATTTTATAGAGATACATAAAATAACAATATATATATATATATATATATATATATATATATATATATATATAATTATTTTTTTACTATACCTATCTCCTTATATGCATATGCCATACAATGTTTGTTTAGTGTTTTCTGGTTCAGATTATTAAAAAAAAATAGATGAAATCATGCTCCAATGAAAATATTAACCGCTTCCGTTTTTCATATTAATTCAAAAAAAAAAAAGAAAGCACATTGTTTTATGCTAGACAATGTTTTTGCTTAACATGCATCTTTAACTACTTATGAGTTCTTATTTTCAGTGAGTAAAGTTTTTTTTAATTACTTGGATGATATGCACATCTGTTCTGATTTTGATTTAAGAATGCTTAAGCCAATTAACATTTTAGTTTATTCTTTTTCTATTAATTAAAGTAGTTTCTGATTTTCTACATCACGTTTATTTTCCTAATAGTTATTTTTGATGTAATGTACACAATCTTTCACAAAGTTAACATATCCGCATTTAACTTTAAACGGTTGATACAAGTAATTGTGAATTAAAATTGCGTCTGATATAGCAACATATAAAAGTGAAAAATGAGATAAGAATTGACCGAGATTCGAACTAAGCAAGGTTCAAAAATAGATTCAGAAAATTGAATGTTAGAATTTCGCATTGTTAAATTTCATATAAAATAGTATAGATATGTTTGTATTGTAAAAAAGATTTTTATTGTGCATTCTTTTATGGAAAATGGATTAAAAAGGTCGGCTAAACATTATGAACAATACAATTTAAAAACATATTGAAAAATAAGTTAGGTTGAAAAAAAGGTTAATGAGAAGTCTTTGTTACAGTAGTGTGTTTTGGATATGTATGTTTAAGCCAGGTTAGTCGATCACGTTTTGAGACCAGACGTCTGACGTCATAGCAGAAATGGATTCTCAATATAGGAGCTGGAGTCGAAGATCAGAGGCAGTCGAGTCCGGATCGAACAGTCAGCAGAGTCGGTCGGACAGAGATGACATGATCAGAGGAGGGTCCCTTTAGAAGCGAAGGGAGAACGTTTAATCATGTAGAACGACATTGATTTCCTTGACATCATCATCATTCGACCGGTCGATTTGATAATAAAGAAGTTATCATCATGCTTTTGTAAAACTGTGTCGTGTCATCATTTAACAGCAAAAGGTAATGTGGGAAACATCCATAATATGAACTTTGTCTCCCTCATCGTTATTAGGAACTTTATGTAACTCTCCCAAGAATGTGCATCCCTATCAACCGTCGCTAATATATGTTATAAGAAGAAACACTCTAGAACGGTATAAATGCCTTCTCCTTCTCTCTCTCCCATCGTCGTTACCTTTCTTTTAATATGAAACAGCGTCATCCCTTTAAAATGGACCACTATGCAACACTAATATAAAACACGGCCGTTTTTACTGTCTCACACTGTGATGTACGCCTTCCAATTATTGAATCCTTTTAATCCGTATAAAAAATAACAGTCATTAATCAAGCTTAATACGAGGCGGATGACACGCTTAAATGCGTTTAAGTATTTTAAACAATTTTAAACGATTTTAATCCTCTTTTCATCCAATTCATTACATTTTTAAAAATTATTTTTCATTACTCGCCTTAGGAGGAAATATGGAGGTCGAAAACGTTCGCAAATACGGCAAATTTCTTTTTACACTTGAACTGAATGTTAGGAAGCTATTCTGTCAAAAAGAAAAAAAATGGATTGCAAGAGAAACAAACAAGTAGTCTTTGCTCTTATATATATATATATATATATATATATATATATATATATATATATATATATATATATATATATATATATATATATATATTAGATTTAAATATGTAAGGTGTTATATCCCGTTTTGACGGTATATAATAACATGACAAAATACGCCGAGTGGAATGCGTAACAAAAAGGTTTATTCGTACTTTGAAATAATACACAATACAAAATGGCTGCTCGCCTTGAAGTTGATATACGCGTAAATGAAGGTAAAGGAAAAAGGCAACTTAACGTGTGTGAGCGGAACGCTCGTCCTGGGAGCTTGGTTAATCCTGACTACACTTGGAGAGTGTAAGACGCGAGACGGTCGGGCTAGTGCGTACCACTGAACTGACCCCAAGACAATTCAAGATGCTCTTTTATACACCGTTTTGTATCCGGTGCTATCCGTTATTATGTCCCTTATAACACCTCCCCCTGAAGCTGAAATCTTCCCGATTTTAGCTTTAATATCGCTTCCGTTTAGGATCAGGACTTAAACGCCTGACGACTTTCCTTTTACGTGTGCTCTTCCTTTTGGTCAGAGTTTCCTTTGGTAAAGAATTCTGTTCAGTCCGTGCGGTATGTTCAGGAGATACATTCATGGGTCCATGTATACCTACCGGTTTTGGAATGTCAAATGTGTCGCACAGCGTTTCCATTGGGATTTCCTCTGTATTTTCCGAAATTCTGGAACGGATTTGATTAACATGTCTTTTACAGACAAAACTGGGACCTTGAATAGTATAGACCATGTTCCCAATTCTTTTCTTAACAATACCGTCCACCCAATGATTTTTTCCATTCTGAAAATTTTTTAAATAAATTTTATCTCCTGGGGAATAGCACTTTACATTAAAGTTTTCTTTTCTGGTAACTTTCTTTTTATCCGGTAGAAGTCTATCGAAAATGGATCTAATTTTTCTGGCGAACATAAGTTCTGCAGGGGATGAATTTACATCATTGTTTGGATTTGGGGTTACTCTGTAGATCGCTAGAAATGTTTGTATTGTCCGCTCATCTGTGTCAATGTTCATGTTTTTCCTTAATGCCCGCTTAAACGTGTTCACAAATTTTTCTGCCAACCCATTCGACCTAGGATGGTAAATAGGCGTCGTGATGTGCTGTATATCCAGTGAGTTGCAGAATTCTCTAAATTCGTAACCTGTGAATGCTGTACCATTGTACCTCACTATGGTCTTTGGTACACCAAACCGACTGAAAATTTCGTCAAGTGCACTTACAGTGTTCCTTGATGTTGGATGTCTGATCTTGAATATCTCCGGCCATTTGGAGAAAGAGTCCACTACAATTAAGTAAAAAAAACCTTTTAGGGGTCGGGCATAATCAATATGCAGTCGTGACCAGGGCAAGTCCGTCTTTGGCCACGGGGTCGTTTTTACAGGCGGATCTCGGGCTGCTAACTGACATCCTTTGCACGCTTTGACAGAGTTTTCCACCTTTTTATCCATACCAGGCTAATACACGTAACCTCTAATTAGGGATTTCATCCTTGAAATGCCAGGATGACCTGTGTGAAATTCGTTTAGCATTCTTTTTCGTAATACCTGTGGAATTACGATTCTATCGGCATACATAAGCACATCTTCGCAAATGGAAAAAGGTGTAATTTCTCTTGCCATCTTATTTCTTTCCGTCCGTCTTACTTGATTTTTCATTTTCTTTATAAAAACGTCTTTTGCAGCTTCTCTTTTAATCTCTTCCAGAGTTACCGGGAGTTCACGGATCATATTGCATATTGAATATGAGCATTCGCTTTCATCTTTAAGAGCTGCAATTACCGTCTCTTCGAAACTTTCATTTCTTTTTGGAATCAACCTTGACAGTGCATCCGCGTGTCCTAACTTTTTTGATGACACATGCTCCATCTTAAACTGATAGTTTAAGAGAGTTACAGCCCATTGCTGTAGTCGATTTGCGGTATGCGTAGGGATGCCTTTCTTCGATCCAAATATCGTTATTAGTGGTTTATGATCCGTCTGTAATATGAAGTTTCGTTTATGGAGAAAACGTTTAAACTTTTGGACTCCAAATATTATTGAGAGAGCCTCCTTTTCAATCTGGCTGTAGTTTTTCTCAGCTGCAATCAAAGTTCTTGACGCGTGAGAGATTGCTTTTGTTGTTCCATCCTCATACTTGTGGAGTAATGCAGCACCAACTCCGTAATCACTGGCGTCCGTTGCTAGTACTATCTCTTTCTCTGGATCGAAATGTGCTAATGCCAGATCTGATAGTAAACATTTCTAAATTTTCTGGAAAGCAGACTCACATTCCTTTGTCCAATTCCATCTACTGCCTTTTTTTAGTAGCTCGTTAGGAGGGGCTCTCAAATTATGTACATTAGGGATGTATATCGCATAGTATTGTACCAATCCCAGAAATGACTGTAGTTTTGATACTGAGTCTGGCCCAGGCATCTTATCAATTGCTTCTGTCCGTTGTGGATCTGGCCTTCGTCCATCTTCGTCAATTATTTGACCCAGGTATCTGATCCTTTTCATGAAGAAATCGTATTTCTCCGGACTCAATTTGAAACCAAACCCCTTTATTCTCTTAAGTACTTCTCTCACGTGCTTCTTGTGCTCTTGCAAATTACTGCTCTTTATCAAGATATCGTCAAGGTATGCCATCGCAAATTCCAACCCTGCGAGCATCGTATCCATTATCTGTTGAAACAAAGCAGGGGCGACCTTTAAGCCAAAAGGAAGCCTCTTTAGCTTGAAGATACCCTTGTGCGTATTAATGCACAGGTACTTTGAGCATTCATCATTGACCTTGATTTGCAAGTAGGCGTCTGAGAGGTCTATCTTGGAAAAAATTTTTCCTCCGTTTAGTTTTGAGAATAGATCTTCTGCCGACGGAAGGGGGTAATTGTGGTCATTTAAACAGTCATTAAGGCCTGTTGAGAAGTCGGCACAGACCCTGATTTTGTTATTTTTTTTCTTCACATATACCGTCGGGCTGGCCCAATCCGTATGGTCAACTTTTTCAATAACCTCTAACTGTTGAAGTCTTTCCAACTCATTCTCGATTGCGTCCATCGATGAAAACGGTACATTTCTTTTAAGTTTGAACATTGGGGTAGCATCTTTCTTCACTTCAAATTTGACTTCTACTTTCACACAATGTCCAAGTCCTTCAGCAAAACCCTTGGAAATTCTGCTTTTACATCGTTCAGAAAGTCTTCCACTTGGTTTGCTTTCTCTGTGTTCAACCTATTACAAAAAGAATTAACTGGTCGCTCCCATAAGTTAAACAGGACAAACCAATCCACTCCAAACAGACTTGTGTTCCTTCCTGGAACCACGTACACTTTGGACGTGCGTGTCTGACCATCAAATGTCACGTTGCACCTCAGTTCTCCTTTAAATTCCAACTTTTTGCCGCACACACTCCTCGCCATCTTGCTGGTTTCCATTAGTTCGGGTCGACCGATCCTTCTCCAGATATCTTCATCTATGATGCTGATGTCCGAACCACTATCCAGGAGTAATGTTACAGGATGCCCATTTATGTGAACACTGACATACTTACGCCTTTCGCAACTTTTCTCTTTCCTTGGGCGAAGCGCATTCACTTTGTCAGTCTTTCGTTTTTTCTTCTGGTCACAGTACTTTCCCTTGTGGCCTTTGAACCCACATTCGTAACATATCTTATTCCTGAACCAGCAGGTCTTTTTGGTGTGTCTCGTACTTCCGCAACATTCACAATTTTGGTACTTGTGCATTCTAGGGGTCCTTTGTTCTTGGGTCTTGTAAGTTCTAGGGGTCCTTTGCCTTTTTACATGTTGTACCTTGTAAACGCTTTTTTCTTCAATGCGGGTGTTGTCTCTCTTGATATTAATGAGACGTTGACATTCCTCGGTAACTTTTTGTAAAGTTATATTTGGGTCCGACTCCATAATTGTCAGGATCCGGGATCTGATATCTTTGTCCCTTGGTTCTGTGAGTCCCTGTACAAAGATTAAACATTTAAATACATCCGCCGAAATTTCATTTAATTTAAATGATTCACATAAACAATTTACAATACAAGCATACTCTAAATAGTCTTCAGATTCCGATTTCTGTAAATTCAAACATTTATATCGAGAGTGGAAAAGGCTATCTCTTTTATCAAATATTCTAGACAACGTATTAATTGTCTCTTCAAAGGTCACTTCCTCCGGTTTTTTGGGTAAAATTAAGTTAGCGTACTTAGTGTTTTCGTCAGTACCCAGTTTTTGGAGCAACAGCGTGACTTTTTCTTCGTCGGTCCAATCCGAACACCTCTTTGTAAAAACTGTTTCATACTTTCTATAGTATGCTGGAAATGTAACGCCAGTATCGGGAGAGTAGTGAAATTCCGACAAAGAATTTGAAATACCTTCTGCAGAAAAATTCGTTTTTTTTTTCAGTTGTCGAGGTTTGAATTAATTTTTCCAAATTCTTTTGTTGAGTCGACATTTGGCGTTGAAGTATTTTTGTTTGTTCTTGTTGTGCCTCTAAAGTTTTTTGTGTCATTTCTTGCTGTTGTTGCTGCAGCTGTTGTTGTTGCACTAAGAATTGTTGTATCATTTTTGACTGTTCCTGAACGCTAAGAGTTAGCACTTTCGTCAACTCAGCCAATTGTTCCATATTTAAAAAAAAAATGTCTTTCTAAAATTTACAACAATGATTCCACAAAATTTCGTAAGTATACGTTTTTCGCCAATTAGCAACAAGTCTTGCAAGAATAAATGTTTCCACAAAGTTCATACAATTTAGCAATAGTAATTCTGCCTAAACGTAATTTTACACAATAATACTTTTCAAATTTACACAAGGAATAATGCCCGAAAATGAGCAAACTGTTTTTCAGCAAAAATACGGTTGCACGAAAGAGAAAAAAAAATTTAAATTATAACAATAGTCTGTTTAATTTAGAGAAACAAAAAATCGTAAAAGTTCTTTTTTTTTTCTTCCAAAAACGTAATCCAAAGGTGCCGGGTTCGAATTCCGCCTGCGTTCCTCACATATTTTTTTCTTCAAAAAATATAAATAAAGTTCACTTTACCTTGTCAATATCTTTCAAGTACAATTTTATTACCTTTCCGAGAGTTCATATCGGAGAAATCCGTACTTTATGTAAGACAATTTCGAATAGTTCTTTGCCGTACGTGTTCAGTAACGAAATCCTTGTAAATTTGAATAGTACACAGTCCTATTAGTACGGTAATTTATCTCTGTAAAGAGATAAGAATCATCCTTGTCGCCAACTGCTATATCCCGTTTTGACGGTATATAATAACATGACAAAATACGCCGAGTGGAATGCGTAACAAAAATGTTTATTCGTACTTTGAAATAATACACAATACAAAATGGCTGCTCGCCTTGAAGTTGATATACGCGTAAATGAAGGTAAAGGAAAAAGGTAACTTAACGTGTGTGAGCGGAACGCTCGTCCTGGGAGCTTGGTTAATCCTGACTACACTTGGAGAGTGTAAGACGCGAGACGGTCGGGCTAGTGCGTACCACTGAACTGACCCCAAGACAATACAAGACGCCCTTTATACACCGTTTTGTATCCGGTGCTATCCGTAATTATGTCCCTTATAACATATGGAATACGTTTGAAAGCCGAATTACAACGCAATATTATTAAAATAAACTTATGCACTTGTTAAAAATTAATATATGTTAGAGTTATACGCCTTCATTTGAATTTTATATATTTTTTCTCGCAATAATAATGTATATCAAGGTAAATACGCGCATATGTTTTTATGGGCTTGTTGCATGATTGTATATTCTGTTTGCATCTGTGAAGTATGGTAGAACTTTTGTATGATATAGTATTTCACGAACAAATCCATTTGTCAACTCTTAATTTGACTTCAATTCTGAAGTACACATGGACGGGAGAAGGTACTCAGAAATTGAAATGTAGATAAAGTAAATCTTTTTAATTAAGTTCGCTCGATAAGACGAAAGAGTTCATAGCCTTCGGGTTAGGGACGTCAACTACTTCTCCTTTCAGGTAATTTTAGTCTCTACAACGCATGATTGAAGCCCTGCTATAAATATTCTAAGAACTTATGCAACGTGCAATTTTTACTCAGCAGCTGGAATAGATTGGTTAAAGTAATCGGAAGCGACTTAAGAATTGGCCTCGACAGAAACTGTATTGTGTTTGTATAGTTTTCTTTGAGTGTACTAATGCCAATGTGACGTGCATGTTGCGTATTCCCTTTGGGTGATCGCAGTTGGAGATATGTCAATCTAATTGCTGTGTAAACATTTGGATCATAGAAGAATCTGTATTTGACATCGTAACTGCATTGCATAACAAGCGAGGACAATTTTGCCAAAGCAAATAGGAAATATCATGTCGCTGTAGCTTGTGGCATATACTGTTGTAGGATGTAAATACAAATTACAACACAAGACAAAAAAAGTTTTAGTAGAATAGATTAAGGACTTTGATTGATCGGAAAGGATCACGTGTTACGAAAATGTATATTCGAACTAGAAGGAACCTCTAAAAATTGTAGACGACTAACCCAGCTAGATAAATTCCTCTGCACGATACTTCAAGCATCTTCATCCAGGTTGTCTTATCACCGCAATGTTGAATCCAACTGTCAATTTACAAGTACTTTGTTGGAATATTTTCTGTTGAACTCATACTAGCTATTCCACCATGAGGTACGTACTCCCAACTACCCCGAAAATCAGTTAAATCCCACCGATTCACTGTTGAGATCGCTTACTGTCGGAAAGTCTTCTACTCTACTAGATGTTTCGATCCGTTACACTTCGGAATTCTTTTCCTGTTTCTTGCGTCCTGACTGTATCAATAAACTACAAAAAAAAAATACATTAACACAATTATTATTAACATTATTACTTTTATACTCTTTTTTTTACTTCATACAACGCATATTACCACTTGGAACATAAGCGGTAAATATTTCGAGATCGTGTCTGACAAGTAACTGTGAGGATTTGAGTAACGCGATATCTGCTAACATTACATTTACATTTCAGCATGTAATGAGTAGTGCTATGACAAGAGACTATTCTTTGCATTATTTTGATTCTCGAGTATATATCAGTTAATATCTTACATGTTTTTAGATAGTTCGATGTGTTTCTCGGTTGATTAACTGTGTCTAACTGCGTTTGATGTACACTTGAGAGTAAAAACATTACAAATAATATTTTCATGTCACAGCCATAGTAATGAGTTTCGTCTGAAATAACGGGAAGTGAAGTTTTATGATAATACATGGTTGAGAAAACACGGAAAATATATTAAAAAAACGGACAATGTTAAGTCTGTACAAACGTAAGTAGCAACTAACTGAACTTTC
>NC_136500.1:68674351-68766851 GCF_053919585.1 Euprymna scolopes | reverse complement strand
TGTTTTGATCATGAATGTAATTTTCACAAAGTTTCGATCGATGTAAGTTCAGGTCTTCTTTACACGTATCTTAGCAAACTCGAGAATGTTTTTGTCAAACTGGAGAATTTGGACGGAATTTCGAACGAAACCATTTATTTATTTCACGGGAGTTGTACACTCTCGTTCCGTCAGCCATAACATGATAGAGCCCCTAAGTATTTCGCAGCTGTAATTTTTGGTCGTCCACACTTAGAATTGAACCTTTTACCTTTTTTGGTACAATTAATTTTTCCAAGTAATCAAATCGAATGTAAAAAAAAAACAAAATCTCAGACGACACTCTTGTTAATCAGGCCTACGTACCCAACAACATTTCCTCTATTGCAGAAAAGAACACAAAGCGACATCTGAATGGCTCCCAAGGATTTTGCCAAATGTATTAAATAGCTTGATGCCTATAGCGAGAATAATTCCGATTACATTTAAATAATGCTACTCCAAAAACAGCCCTCACCATAAGCTTTTCAACTGTTGCCTGAATGAGAACTACTTTTCCTCAACATTGACGAATTCATTAAAAATACTAGAGAGCAGTCATCTGTATCTCAGTACGGATCGATCAGTTTTGTTTACATCATAATTAAGTGTCTCATATCTGAAATAAAGTAAGAAGCTCTCAACAACCCACACAGAAACTATAGACATGGCTACAAGCAATATGTATTTCATCCTGCAATATCTACAAGAAGTATACTGAATGTAGTATTGCATGAGATTAGTAAATCTGTCGACAAGTATTTTGTTCACACTCCAATAGATCTTTATTTAATAAAGACTTTCGAACAAAGTTAGCACACAGCTTGTTCTTACAAACTTGAACGATACATAGTATCTGGAAATGTCGTCACAACCGTCACATCTGCTTTTTACCGATAGGCATATAAAGCGTTATTGACCACCAGAATTTCAAGCCTTATAACATCAATGCCGGCGTACCTCAAGTATCGTTTGTAGGTACTCACCTCTTCCTGACTGCCATAAGTTATCTTTCTAAGTTATTCATTAATATTTATGAACGCGACGCATTTGTAGGAGTAGCTTAAATAATACTGACGACTAACGACTTATTCAGAGAATAAGCACGTGATAAAATAGAGGAAAATTTACTTTTTATTTTTAATACCTCCAGAAATAACGTCGTTACCTTTCACAACGCTCGTATCCTCATTTCTGTCTATGGCATTCTCCTTATCAATACACATTTTTTTCTAAAATCTATGGCATGACATCCTCCAGACTTGAAAGCAATCACTAAAATCCAAGCGGTTGTAAACGTCACTGGAAACATTTTCGGATTATTCTATAGCTTTATGAGATACTCACGCGTGGCACAATCTTCTACATATAGAAGAGCGAAGTCCGTCAAAAGATGCATTGCTTTTTTCATATGAAGAGATTCAACTGGGAATATTTTTCTTGCCCGGACAGAGTAGAACACCAAGTTTTCAATCTAATGAGATATTTACTCTTCTCTGTTACACCTTTTCACACAAGAGATGCTGTAAGTCTTTCAACTCTATTGTTGTATTCATAGTAGTTGTTCGACTCAGATACGATCCTGGCAACAACCAGACCAGAGAAATTCTCTGTATATACCAAAAACTAAACGGAACTTTCATAAAACGTTCTTTGCGTGTGAGTACCATCTTTGCAACAACGCGTGAGGTACCTCATAAAAAACAACCACCGTATGTTTACCTTCAAGTCTAATGCAAACAAATACTTGCACAACGTTTCTCTTGGATATATTTCACTTCTTTATTATTATCCAGAAGAAACCAAAAAATGTTAAAGAAATATGTATATAAGTAATAAATGTTAGAAAAATGGAAAGGCAAATTACTCTACTATCTATAACTGTAAATATTCGCGCAATAAATATAAGTTATTATATGAATTTCTATCAACATTTTGTTTCACTTTGGATTTTTAGCGATTATCAAGTTTACACAAATGGCGGTCTCATTTCAGCCATTTTGTCCAGGTTTTAACTTAGCACCTCGACATTACTACGTTAATAAACGTTCTGAAATTAGTTAAATCCAATGTAAAAATAGGATACAGTTACAAGACTTAGCATTCCCATCCAGTCGCAGTAAAACATATGAAGAAGGCCAGAGGATGGGTTGGCCGTAATGTGGTGAAACAGGAAAAATTATGAAGATGAGCATTTAATCCACAGAAAACAAATACTTACACAAACGATGACCCCCCGATGATATATATATATATATATAGATAGATAGATAGATAGATAGATACATACATACATACATACATACATACATACATACATACATAGATATGGAGGAGTATAAGAAGGCTATATCAATGCAGGGAACCGGCTATTGTATTTGCGAGACGTATAAACAAAAATAGATACACGAAAACAGTCTTATTTGTTTTATTATTTTATTTAACTTCAGATATCTATTTACGTTTAAAAGTAATAACAATACAAATCGGTAAAATTAAAAAAAAAGAAAAGAGTTTGTGCGGCAATAAATGATAATGGATAAAATATGGACCCTTCACTAAACTCCCGACTCAAATTGGTAGTCAGCTGCCTGGACGGCACATGTGAATGCGTTCCAAACACTCAAATATAACTAGAAAACATTTTCATCTTTTTAGTTTGAGATGTGAAGTGTAGTTCATCATCACTGCGTTGTTGGACAGAGTTAAATTGTCTCACCAATTACGGTTATTGCTTAGCCAATAAGTGATTTTTTGTGCGATGTGAGTGCACTCTAAGACAAAAAATATAACTCATCGTAGCGATCGATATATAGCAAATATGATCATGTCTTTTCATAGAAAAGGCTATATACCACATACAGTGTTTTTGTGTTTGTTTTTTTAAATTATGCAGCGCACATAAACGTTGATCACTCACGCACGCCGGAGACAGTCTTTATGAAATTTAGATGCGTACTGTTACACCCTTGACGAAAACAGTAACGAAATTGAGTAGAATTTAACGGTAATTATTCATATATACAAAAATTGCCTCTTTGCCGTTATTATGCAAATTAGAATATTTGATTAGAGGCATTGATCTCGAATAAATACTATTTTCATATAGTTCTCAAAATATATATTCTAATATGTCATGTGATCCGAGTCATGAATAAATACATACTAATGCAAGACAAGTGTGACTCTCTGCCGGCAAAGGACGTTTGAACTTTAAACGCAATAATAAATCCCGAGCTATGTTGTCATATTTAGGTTATTATATATATATATATATATATATATATATATATATATATATATATATATATATATATATATATATATATGTGTGTGTGTGTATGTGTGTGTGTATAATTTTAATACAATAACAAATACATATATATTCTATCTATCTATCTATCTATGTTTTATCTATTATATAAAAGGAACACTGTGTGTATGTGTGTCTGTGAGTTCGTTCCTTATCGATTGGAAAACGGCTGGGTCCGTTTTTATGAAATCTCATACAAAGGTACTTTATATGTCTGTTTGCGTTCTTAGATTGGTTTTGTATCAGAATGCTCTTCATAAGTATCGATAATCGATAATCGAAATAATACGATGGAACAAGGGACAGGCGGTTTTTATGCCAAACATCTTACACAGACTTAAATTACAGGTGCATTTCAGAAGGTTTATTACCACACAAGTAGTAATGCTTAACGAATATAATCAACAGTAGGTTCTTAGATATTTCAGGGACGCGTTTAATATAGCTGCTTATGTTTAATGCCAGTGTCACAATGATACATGAATTTTTTATTTTAAACTTTAATTCAAGCCAATATTACCGCACAATCAATATGTCTGGCAAATAAAATTAATATTAGCTTCATTGATATAACAAGGACACGTTTTAAATGAATGTTTCTGTTTAGAGCATAATTGAAGCTTGACTTTTCTATTTAAAACTTTAGTGCAAGCCATTTATATAAAATATTTTTATAAAATCAACGGTGTAGACTATTATATATTGTAAATTTTGTTACTGCGAGAAACATTTGGGGCTTACTCCAGGTATATGTCGATGGGCCCCCAATTCGAGCGGGTAATCAAGCGATTGGATTGAACAATGATCCATTTCCACGATTTCGATGACAGGAAATATATGGGTGCGTGAAAATTTTGTTGATCACCATTAATCCCGGGCAACATCCAATAAACCGGCTAGTAAATATATATATATATATATATATATGTGTGTGTGTGTGTGTGTGTGTGTGTGTGTGTGTGTGTGTGTGATAGGACAATTCAAAAACGTTTATCGATTCTGATACAATTATCGATTCGTTTCTAAATTCCGATTTAAATATAAGTACCGATTTCAATTCTGATTTAAAAATGTCTATATCTAGGTTGTCTAAAAAGACACAGGAGCGTACAAAATCTTTGTCATTTTACCATTAATGATTTTTTTTCGCTATTTCAGAAATTTTACAGATAATATTTTGTAACTTAATTATGTATAAGTATAGCATTGAACAATGTTGGTCAGTTGTTTGAACTCAAATAGGTTATTGACGGCACTTTCATGTTAGAGATAACCCAAGTTACAACACAATTCGAAACATTGTGCGCCGATTTTAATACCAAGGAGCTGTATTTGATCCTCCGCTAGCTAGCATACCTCGAAACGTCATCACAAATGAAAAGAGGAAAAGAGTGCGAGAGAGCGTGGGGCAGCATCCTGAAACAACGATTCGACGACATTTCACGCAACTTGGGATATATCAAAGCTCACTACACACTATTCTGCCCAGTTGAAAATTCTTTCCTTAAAGTGAAGCTTTCTCAACACTGTACGCCTGACGATTTTCAAATAAGGGTTCAATATGCAAGTCAAATGGAAGAACTTGTCCGAAATAACCCCAATTTTCTGCAAAAGTTGATTATGTCAGATAAAGCCTTTTTTTAACATGAAGAAATTCGTAACAAACAAAGTTACAGATTTCAGGGCTCTGAAAATGCAAGGGCAATTCATTAAAAGCAGTTGCATTTCATAAAGTCCACTATATGGTGTGCAGTAATAGAGGAGAAGATTATGGGACCTTATTTTTTTGAAGATCAAAACGAAAATGATGTCACTGTTACTGGCCAGATTTGTACGAATCACAAGAGCGATAGAAGCCTCCTATCATGTCTGATAATGACAGTGTTCAACTGGCGAGATCGGAGATGCGCTGCTGTACAACTAATGCTCTCCACTGATCCATTTTGTGAAAACAGTACCATTGCCAGCACCCTCAAAATGCAAATCCCGACGGTTCAACGCTTGAGGGCACTACTCAACGAGGTTTCTGGCAACGGTTATGAATTTTGGAGTGGTTTCATACGACCTCACATTTTCGAAATCGGCTTGAAAGTCAACACCAAAGTGTACCTAGATGTGCTGAAGAGTGTGATGGTCTCCTATTATAATCAGGTGACGCTTGGCAACCGCTGGGTGTAACAATAGGACTCGGCGCCGGTTCACAAATCCAAAGAGACCAGGCTTGGCTTCAGGAATGCTACGACTTTGTAATCTTCTCGCATTGCCCCCCCCCTCCTCGTCCGATCTACACTCGCTGGACTACTTTATTTTCTCATACGTGGAGAACATCACCAACATGACCACCCACAACATCAAACCCAGCTTTATCGCCACAATCTGCCGAGTATTCGTCGATCTCCTGCTAGCGCTTGTGAAAAATGCATGCTCCAAGTTCCAAACCCTTATCAAGGCGGTGATTACGGCTTAAGGCGACTCCCTTGAATATATGTCAGCTCTACTTCATAATCAAGTTATCTGAATTATTTATAAATATATGACCGTTTTCTTTTTTACTTCAATACTTTCTCGGGATACGTGCGAAAAGCCTCTACCAAACTCTGTTTGAGGAGTTAAAATTTAAGATACGGCTGGAGAGCTATATATTTCGGTGTTGATTTTAGTGTATGAAACTAAAATATTTTTTAAACTTTTGAAATCACTTATATATATATATATATATATATATATATATATATATATATATATATATATATATATATATTATATTCGGTTCAATATGATAATCGATTGACTATCGGCTCTATAACAATAAAAATGAAATTTGCATGAATTCGCAATATATTTACACGTATTTTGCGAACATTCCTTCATAGTTTGGAATGATTGGAATGTAAATCCTACGTATTTATCTAGCGATTATTCAAACGCTTGGAACGCAGTTTGAGCGCTATATGTTTTGTTTCAATTCTAGCTGATGGCACCAATGTCAATCTTTCCTGTTAAAATCAAGACTATAAATATATATATATATATATATATATATATATATATATATATATATATATATATATATATATATATATATAAATTTCGATGGTCGGGACACTAAACATGTTTATGTTTCGGACAAATGATTGGGTAAAACTAAGCGATTTAATAAATAGCTCTTTCTACACAAGAAACTCGTTCTTACATCAAGAAAAATATTACAGTTCAATATCTGGTTCTTTTCCTTTATCTGAGCACTGGCTTCATCTGTGGCGAAAATCCATTTCTTAATCGCCTAACGAGAACTTCTGGTTTTAACCAACTATTTTGTCTGCATGCGTTGTTTCACAACCATATGCATTTGTTTAAATCAATAAAGATATATATTGTTTTTATTTTAATTGAACACTCTTAATACCTCGTTAAATTCACTAGTTTTCACACTTGAATACCTTTAACATGCTCGGGTGTTTATCCTGTCTTGAGGTAGATTTCTGTCTTGCCGCACTGATGAGCTGTGATACAACAAAACATTACTTTATGTGGATGACATTATATATATATATATATATATATATATATATATATATATATACACACACACATATATATAATATTCTATAGATGTTTTGCTCTATATTAATAAAGAATTACCTCTATAAATACGAAATCTGCATGATTTCAAATATCATATTTAAGCATGTTTTACGACTGACGAGATTCAAAACATAGGCGCCAATTGTAGCACCAGCTCCTCTCCTTGAAATCTGCGGTGTTATATCATATTTAAATTAAAGTGTTTATTTGTTCGCAATTTATACGAAATTGATAGCTGTAATAACTGGATTCTATTTACAGAAACTTAGACGCAAACATAATTCCCATATGCATGATAGTTAATATTAATAACACTTTTCCTGTTTCACTTTTGCATGCTACGATTTTGTTTTATAATACAGGTAAAATTGCGTTTTATTTCTTTGTGTAAACATCAACCGTATAATCGGTTGCATTGCAGGCTTCGTTTCCAGTATTTGGGTGAAAAACAGGAAACTGATAAAATTAAAATTGATAGATATACATACACGTACACACACACACACACACACACACACACATATATATATATATATATATATATATATATATATATATAGAGAGAGAGAGAGAGAGATAGATACATACATACATAGATATGGAGGAGTATAAGAAGGCTATATCAATGCAGGGAACCGGCTATTGTATTTGCTAGACGTATAAACAAAAAGAGATACACGAAAACAGTCTTATTTGTTTTATTATTTCATTTAACTTCAGATATCTATTTACGTTTAAAAGTAATAACAATACAAATCGGTAAATATGAACTGACTGTTTGATAAAAGCGGGATGCTTGAGGTCTTAATATTTCGATAATTAATCTCTTTTTCAGAAGAAAATGAAACTGTGAATGCCCATAAAAATGAAAAATATTAAAATATCGTAAGGCGGAAATGGGTGTGGTAACGGAATAAAGTATTATGCACAGGTTATTTCATTTATAATTATCGATGTTATTATATATCTTTTCATTTTTTTTTTATTCATTCATCTGTTTAATATTATCTTTTTTTAATTATTTTTTTAATTTCTTGTTTAATTTTAGCGAATGAGATATGGGTAATTATTTTAATTTTTACTGGAATTAAGTTGTGGCTTAGATCTGCAATGGAGACAATGTTTAATGTTAATAAGCTATTTTTATTTTGGGCTATGTGCGTCAATAAAATACGCTGATCTCATATATATATTGAATCTATTAATATATATATATATATATGTGTGTGTGTGTGTGTATATGTGTGTGTATGTGTGTGTGTGCATCCTTCCGCGTCCATATTGAACGTTTATTAGTTCTTAATTTCCTTCATTCTCGTGCCAATTATTTTCGAAAACGGAATTCCGTTTTCGAAAATAAGGGTTGTTGCCTGATGAGGTCTCTAGTTAGTAAATACTAGTAGACCGAAATATGCTCATGACTGTGTAGCAACAAACTACTGCTTATGCAAAGACACGTGTAACCTGTTCTACTTCTGTATTGAGCACTCTTCTATGAACCTTGTTATATTTCACTGGTTACCCTACCTTTGGAAAATAGCAACCTCAAATTATATATATATATATATATATATATATATATATATATATATATATATATATATATATATATATATATATGTGTGTGTGTGTGTGTGTGTGTGTGGTGTGTGTGTGTGTGTTTTTTCCTTTTTGACAATTAAATCTTTATAACTCGTTAAATTTTTTTAACATGTTTTATTAATTATTTATTCTTATATGTATATATATACACATATATATATATATATATATATACATATATATATGCATACATATATGTATTTCTCTACGGTTTAGCACTATTTTTAGAAGAAGAAAGGGAAGAAGAAGAAGAAGAAGAAGAAGAAGAAAAGGAGAAAGGGGAGAAAAAGAAGAAAAAACAAGAACATCAACAAGGACAAGAGCAAGAAGAGCATTAGAAAAATAATAATAATAAGAAGAAATCAGGACAAAGAGAACAAGGACAAAAATAAAAAGAAAAATAGAAAAAAATAATTCACAAAATATCAAAACATATGGATTTTAAAAAAGTTTGTCTTTGGCCTTTTGGTCAAGATCAAAGTGTAGTATCTGTTCTTCAGATGCTGCACTTCATTTTCTTGTTCTCTTTCGGTGGAGGAGAAATCCTTCACGACTGAGACAATTTTTATTTTTGTACCTTTTCTCCACGTTAAAAAACGACCCTGGTGTCTAACTCTGTCCCGTGGGGAGGCATAGTAAATAGGTACCACAAGCTTTAAGTTTTTAGAACTTTTCCTACTGACGATTTTTCTCTTACCTATACTTTTGTTTTCTCAAGTCTATGGCTAATATGCATCTACTGTCTTGAGGCAAAAAATATTTCGTTTCTAATTGGTCCTTATATAATGTAACTTCACCCCTGTTCCAAATCGACTTCAGAAAATAAAGTTAGAAATAATTTTATACTGTTTATATAAGAACTTCAATAAGATAGGATGAGAAAATGTTGGTAGAAAAGACAGAAAGAAATTCATTGATTCACGAATTGCATATAAACACAGCTCATAAAATACAAACGAGATTGCTCATATAAAAAAATCATCGCACAAAAATTCATCTCAGTGTAAGTTACGTAATTTCTGTCCTTGACGGACTCTAGTAAAAGTGCGTGTACAGCAGACATAAAAATGACAAAATAACTAGAAAATAGTAATATAAACTATTTAGAATATTGACAAAAGCGAACATATGGATACAGTTACAAAATCCATCTGTCAACAACTTTTGTAGATGTGCATATAGATAATCGTTCGATGAAGCCATACGAATAGTTTACAGCGATATGGTTTTTACTCAATTCTAAAATGTTGATGTTATGATCAATTCGCCTTGTCTAATAGAAACACAATCTATCTTTAAGCTAATCAGAAATATATTCTTTTTCTAATGCCGATGTCTTGCTTGCGAATTTGTAAGTTACACACGTATAATTATAGATTAAAGCGCTGTGTTCATTTACACTGCTTATCTATAAGCTCTTTTTTAATAATCTTTTTTGTTTGGGAGTTTGCTTATAGGGTGCTGTAGAGTGTGGGCATATTTTGCAGCAAGACCGTAAGCGGTATAGAAAACTTGAATAAGTACGTCAAAAGAACAAAAACGCGTGGTTGCATCCGTGTATTTTCGCCTATTAATGGCAAATGAGTCCACTCGTAGTAGGGATATGGATTAGAGGAAGTAGCAGTTATGGCATTACATAAAATCTTAAAGATTAACGTAATAAATAAATAACGTAAATAAAGAAGATGAATAGCAAAGAAGCAGCAATACATGTTTAGTGATAAAGCGCGAGATGTAGGAGAAAAGGAATAGAACGTTTAGTAAGTTTTATACCAACAAATGAAGATAAAAGTAGGAGGTAATAAATAAATGACGCAAACAAAAAAGATGCGATGAGAGCAGCAGTACTAGTGCATGTTTGGCAGTGACTGGCGATATAGACGAGATTCAGTATGTTAGGGAAGTAATTTGCGTTGTAGCTGCAGCACAATGAGTGGAGAAGCGTAAGACATTAGCGTAAATAAAAATAAAATAGTAAACACAATAGAAAAGTGAAAAGAGAAAACGAATTTAGAGAAAAAGAGATGTGAGTGTAAAGAGCAAAAATAATTGTCAAATGAACCAATTCTGACACAGCTAGTTATAGACTTAGTAATAATGAATTAGCTTGTATATATTGTATATATTACTAGGAAGAAAAATCGGCATTGTTAAAGATTGTATTAACTTAATTACTGCATCCATGTTTACTATGATCATCGTACTTTCTTTGTGTCTTTACTACCGCTATCCTACGGTTTCACTATAACAATATTTGAAAAAGGCTGATATGTTAAAAACCTCAATATATTTGTGACTTCTATAACTCGGGTGGGGGGTTTATTGACATTCTATTAAAACCCCTTTTTTCTATTTACTTAAAAAGAAAATACAACTTATATATGGGTCGTTGCATTTCATTCATCCTAAAAAAAAAAAACTAGCTAATTGCATATTGTTTTAAACATCCATTTTTAGTAATTCCCTATTAGTTTTTTTAAGTTTTCTTATAGAATGATAGTTTTAGTAAACTATTATATGTAATTATATTCATGCAGATAATCTACATGATTTATACTTGCGTAATATTTGCGTAATAAGGTTATAGTAAACACGAACATCTTTCTATATATGCGTACATATATTTGTTTTAAAATTTTGCCTACGGAACTCCTCTGTCAGTTTTTGGTCTACAAAACTGAAACCTAATATATATGGTATTCAAACACATACAAACCTTTATATTTGGGTTTTAGCCGGACAAAGTCGGTACAAAATGTAAAAAAAAAAAAATGGATTTTACCACGTGAAGGTCGAACGACGACATTGCGAATAAGCATGCGTGACGTAATAGCTATATGTTCACATTTTAATTTTTAGCCTTGTAACAAACATGTATTCATAGCTCAGGCATTAACGTAAAAGCAAATAAATAAATCCAAAGCTTAACCTTCTGATTTCGATACTTAGTTGTACTGCACGGGTCACTTTTTTTAAAACTTTTTAAATCATTATTATATTTTGGGTCCAACATAATATTATAAGAAATATATAATCCGTATTAATCAAAATATCATATTTAAGCGTAATTTACGACCAGAAAATGACGGGCGGCCTGCTATTTTATATATAAATATATATATATATATATATATATATATATATATATATATGTATATATATATAATAGCAGGCCGCCCGTCATATATATATATATATATATATATATATATATATATATATATATATATATATATATATATAACGGAAAATTTCCAACAGTTATGAAAGATGCTAAAATTGTCACTTTATTCAAGAAAGGAGACAAAGGAGATTGCAATAACTACCGTGGTATATCTTTACTCAGTATCACCGGCAATGTCTTTGCCAGAGTGCTCCTTCCAATGCTCCAGCAGATTGCAAACCGCATTTATCCAGAATCGCAATGTGGCTTCCGCAGCAGGCGCTCAACTACGGACATGATATTTTCAGTGCGTCAAATCCAGGAAAAATGCAGAGAACAACATAGACCTCTCCATATCGCATTTGTGGACCTCACGAAAGCTTTTGACATGGTCAGTAGAGATGGTCTGTTTGCTATCCTACAAATGTTGGTATGTACACCAACTCTTCTTAGTTTGATAAGATCCCTCCATGATAACATGACAGCTTCGAGTGGGACATGTCTGACAACTTCCCCGTGTGCAGTGGAGTCAAGCAAGGTTGTGTGTTGGCTCCCACACTGTTTGGCATCTTCTTCTCAGTTCTTCTGCATGCACGCTTGTGTAAATCACGAGGACGAAGACAGTGTGTTCTTTTATACTCGTTCTGATGGAGAACATTTTTTACTTGGCTCGCCTAGGCGCCAAAGCCAATATTCGAAAAGTCCTAATACTTGAGCTGCTGTTTGCAGACAATGCTGCATTGGTCTCGCACTCCGCAAGTGGACTCCAGCGGCTGCTTGACAAATTGAGCGCTGCTTGTGTGGAGTTCGCACTGGTAATCAGTGTGAAGAAGACAGTTCTGATGCACCAGGGTGACGCATCACCAATCACCATCAATGGCGACGAACTAGAGACTGTCGAGAACTTTACGTATCTTGGATCCAACATCAATAAGGGAGTATCCATTGAACAGGAGCAAACGCGCATAGGTAGCGTCTACTTTCAACCGACTACGTGAAAGAGCATGGTTCAATAAATACCTCACTTCTGGCACAAAATACCGCATCTACGAATGCTGTGTTCTGAGTACCCTACTGTATGGAGCAGAGACTTGGACCACGCATGCTCGTCACGAGGAAAGACTGAATGTCTACCATCTCCGAGGCTTGCGACATATCATGGGCATCAATTGGTGGGAGAGAATCACCAACGAAGAGGTGCTAAGACGTGCCGGCAGCCGCTCCTTGTTCCAGACACTCAAGATACGGCGATCGCGCTGGCTTGGACACCTGTGCAGAATACCCGATGGCCGTCTCCCTAAGGATATCCTCTACAGCGAACTGGCAAATGGATCAAGAAGCCGTGGTCGCCTGATAAAGACGTGGCCAAACGGGACCTGATCGCTCTTGGCATCGATGTGAATGTGTGGGAGGAGCTAGCAGAAGATAGACTAGCATGGAGGCGTGCTTTGAGTAAGGGTGACGAAGGAGTTGAGAACCTTTGGTTCGAAAGTCTGGCGCATAGAAGACAAAACTAGTGACTACGTTTACTGTTGCTTGCATTAATCTTTCGTATATTGCTTGCCATTATTATATATATATATATATATCATACATAAATATAATTATTCTATACCTATAGACACTAGTGTTTCATGCTTACGCAATTATCAGTGTAGGGGTACAAATTCATGCCCGTCGGACAATTCGAACCCAGCCAGTAAGCAAATTTTATAACATTAAGTGAGCATTTACCTCCGGGTCTACAAAGAATGACATTAAGGTTAATAATAACTGATAAACTTACAATTCTGACGGAGACGGTAGCTCCAATGTGTTCGACGGTAATCGCGAACGTTGAATAAATATTTTCTACTGTTTTGTTTTTTACTTTTGTAAAAATATATATTATGGACTGTTTCTTAATATATATTCATGAACTCTTTTTCCCAATAATATGCTTATAAACTCTTTATTATTTTATAATACACATCAAAATAGAACTTTTATAATATATGTTATGAAGTGTTTTTCAAATATCAGGTGTTGTTAATTTTTATAAATGTTTTTATTTTTTTATAAATGATAAAACTTAAAAATAGATATTTATAATAAATATAAGCCAAACATTGATGTTGGACTACCCTGGCCAAATCATTGCCAAAATGTCCTACTTGCCCATTTAACTTTAAAATCGAATCGGAAACTCGAAAACAAAATGAAACTGACTTTATTTGAAATATTATTAGAAACGATTATTTTCCCCTGTTTTTTTTTACGAACGAATTACTATTGTGTTGTCTTTCTTACTAAACTGTTAGGTTATTTTTCTTACTAAAATAAAATTGTTAATTCTTGTATTTTTCCAATGAGTAACTTTTAATTATGTTATTTTTATGCATACCTTTTATTTAGTTATTATTTAAAAAAAAACGAATTACTATTTCGTTATGTTTCTTACTAAAATAAAATAAAATTATTAATTCTTTTTTTTCCATGCGTCCTTGAATAAAATTAACTGAATATGAAATAAAAAATAACGCAATAAAAAGTACACATTTTTCTTGGTGAAATAACACGAAAAATATGTAATAAACCAGAATTATTTTCTGAAAAGAAACTATTTAAAAACCAAAACATTTACGGTAAATGTCGATACAGGAATTTTGGCAGATGACTAATAAAAATCTAATTTTTTTCACTGTTGAAACACAAAACAGTTCATGAATATTATTTAAACAAAATCTCTTTGAAAAAAAATGAAAAATAAATAAAAATAAAAAAATTCATAAATATTAAAAAGAAAACAATTCATAAACATATTTTTATAAAAAAAGGTTATAATTTTCTCATAAAAGTTCAAATAAAGACTGTTTGAATAAAACGTTTAGTTTTATATTTGCTTTAAAAAAGAACATTCTATACAGACTTCGTCATCTGTAGCTAAAATTTTATCTGACGTCACTTCCGCAAATGACTTTTTAAATATGGAAGTGCAAAACGTGAATTTAGCCTTTTTTTCAATGCCGTAATTTATGTTGTGTTAATCCTCATCTGTATACAATGTTTCCCTATTGCCTTTTTTTATTAATCGAGACCACGATCATCGTGCTCTTATATTATTAGTATTACACTGATATTCTCCATGTTCTACATATATTACGTTAATGCAGAAATAATGTTGTCTTCTGACGTTTAACTTCATGTCAAAAGATGAAAATATGAAATTTGAAAATTTTGCCCATTCATTTTTTTCCTTGTTTAAACGTTGATAATCAGAGTAAAATAAGCCCGGAAACATCTGACATAACGTTAGAAGATTCGCGAGCTGAACTCGTACATTATATATTTGCCAAAATAACAAAAATAAAACAACATAAAACAATACAATAAGAGTAAGTGCGGATTAAATTCTTTTTTAGTTGTATTTGGAAGCTGTACTACGAATATATATATATATATATATATATATATATATATATATATATATATATATACATATATATATGCTTTAAAGCCAAAAAATTGAGCTTGTTATTTAAAAAAATTTAGAAGATAATATATAAGATATATATTATTAAATTATTTTTAATAAACTAATACATACTTAACTAGCTTAAACTTTCAACTTAATAGTATAAAGTTACACCTTTATATATATATATATATATATATGTGTGTGTGTGTATTGTATTCTTTTTATCTACATAAATATTAGTAGATTATTTTTTCTAATTATTAGTCTTATTTACTTTCTTCAATCCCCTTTTATGACTAAATATGTTATATAAAAAAAAATAATAAATATTAATTTTATTCTGTTTTATTATTATTATTATTATTATTATTATTATTATTATTATTATTATTACTATTATTATTATTTTTATTATTACTATTATTATTATTATTATTGTTATTAATAATTTTAATATATTGTTTTATCATTATTTTTATATATTTATTTAAAAAAACGTGAAAACTTTAAACTCATATCATTTAGTATAAAGGGCTTAATTAATTGTAGACGTATGTTTAAATTGCGTTGATATTACTCGTGGACGTTAGATGATAAATATGTTGGTTGCTTACATTCGCTGTCACTTTTGACATGTACGCTTTTAACGCTAAGATTGTGTTTTTTGTTTGTGTTGTTGTAATAACGCGTCTCGTCATTGTAATGTATAATTGTCCATAAATGAGTTGACACGCAGATCTTTTTCTCTTTTTCTCTTAACATTTTAAACTTCCTTTCCTATTAATTCTTACTTTCACTCTTTCTATCTTTAACTATATTTCATCATTCTTTCCTTTCTCTTCTAGTCCTTGTTTTCTTTATAATAACCCTTTATATCGTTGGTTCTTTCTTCTCCATATTTTTTCTCCTCCTCATCATTCTCTCTCCATTATATTTTTTTATTAGTTTTCTTTAGATTGCCCCTCCCATAATACATAATTAAAGTTCTGTGTTTTAAGGTTTTTTAACTCCAACCTTTAAAGAGTTCCTACCTAATAAAAAAATCCATTATTCATTGAACATCTGAATAGTCAAGTCGCTGCCTGATGATATCTGTTGTTTGATTGAAACAAATGGCTGTTTGTAGCACCGAGATGTAAACATGTTTATATAACAATAAACAAGTATATATATATATATATATATATATATATATATATATATATATATATATATATATATATAAGTTTGGGATCGGTTTCGATTAAAGCTGATGAACCCAAGTCATATGGATATTTATTTTTTTTATTTTTGAAATCGCACTTTATAATATGTAAAAATCGATAGAACGTTAACTCTATGATAATTGATACGAAATCTTCAAGAATTAAAATATCATATTTAAGCGTATTTTACGACCTGGATAAATACTGTTGCAGTTTTAACAAAAAAAAGTACAATAATATCAGAGCTTCTGCATTTAAGCTGAATATCTACAGAATGGTACCATCAAGTTATTACATATGAATCAGTGCGCTGTGGAATTTACGCTAGTCCTGTCAGTGTTAGTGTTCTTTTTTTTTTTTTTTTTGCAGTCTTTTGGTTTAAATTGATTCCAGGACTAGACTTCATCTTTTTTTCTGGTGGAGTATCCAGCTGTATCTATGGGCGACATCACTTGAAAAAGATGTACCATTCCTCGTATAAACTACTATGGTTAGCCACACCTAATAGGTCATATTTGAGTCACGAATACTATGTGATTTGGAATATATAGTAAGGGTTTACGTGTAGTGAAAAGTATCCTTATGCCAGCTTGTCCTAAAAGCCCCTGTACAAAAGACCTTAAACTCTCGAGGGTGGTGTGCAGTAGACATTGAAGTTCTATCCAGACAGTGTATGAACAGAAATGTCATGTGAAGTACAGAAAATACCTCAGGTATAATAACTCCGATTGAAAACTAGCCTTCCATCAAGACTAAAAACAAGACATTTTCTTTCACAAGTTAAGCCACTTTATGTCTTTGACTTACAAATGTAGGTACATGCATATCTATTGATTTTCTGTGGAACGACGTTACATCCATAGCTGTCTATGATTTAGAAACTCGCCTGCGGCTACTGAAACTCGTATACATATACAAAGTTGAGACATACATATGATAAAATACATATGATTTTATAAGTAAACTAAAAGCTTAGTCACTCTCTCTCTCTTTATTTTCCTCCTTCTCTCTAATTCTCTCTTTTACTACTACTACTACTACTACTACACACACATATGTATATATATATATATATATATATATATATATATATATATATATATACTATAAATATTATAAAATATCTACAGTCACTAGTGTTTAATCCTTTCGGGAATCATCCGAGCAGAGTGTAATGATCACCACCGGTCAATAAATTTGAACCCGGCGACAGAAGCCACCTCTGGCTTCATTTGCAAGAGCCTAATCAATTCTGCTACTGTTTACCGCGTAAAAATGCTGTCGAATTTAAACATTTATTTTTGAAATGCATTTTACGTCTGTCAGAGTGATCTAATCATTATATGATGATCTGGCATAAGAGCTAAATTGACCGACTTAAATTCAAATGAAATTGCTCTGCGATTAGAAACGAGTTTCTTAAAGCAGCTGACATAATTATTTACTATAGTAATTATTAAATACTTACAGAAACTAGTGTTTCATCCTTTCAAGAATAATCAGTGCAGTCAATAGATTCGAACCCGGCGATAAAAGGCATCTCTGGCTTTATTATTTTACTTTTAGGGGAGCTGGTTTTTACCCCACATTAAAAACGGCCTTGTGCCTAATTTGCTTTGGTGGGGAAGCAAATAAATACAAAAAAAAAAAAATCTCTGGCTTTATTAGCAAGAACCTAATCCATATATATATATATATATATATATATATATATATATATATATATATATATATATATATATATAACTACTTCATTTAATCACATTAAATTAACATACAAAAGTATAAATTTATGCGTAAACTTAAAGTATTTACTTCAAAAGTGCTCACTACGTAGGTAGAGCTAGTTAGTAATTTATAAAATATATATGGCGATTAAGCTACACTGAATATTCCGCGTTTCATCCATTCTAGGATTCTTCAGGCTTATTAATTATTAATAAGCCTGAAGAATCCTAGAGTGGATGAAACGCGGAATATTCAGCGTAACTTAATCGCCATATATATTTATAAATTACTATATATATATATATATATAACTTACTATATATATATATATATATATATATATAACTTACTATATATATATATATATATATATATATATATATATATATATAATGCCTCTCTGTATCTTAATTACTACAGATACATATTTATACTAGCTTTACTAGACCACACGTTGCTGTGACTCAGTATGGTTGAATGAAAAATAAAACAAGAAAGAAAAAAGACATGTTTCTTATATGCGTACTTGCACGATAGCTTTGGGTATATTATATGTGGCAATCTAAACAATTGCGCTCTTAAAACTAATATGGCGGAAATAGATACAGTTGATGCAAATACGGAACGGAAAACACCAAGCAAGAAATGGTGTAATAAACCATACAATAATACCCAATTTCATAAAAACTATCTCAGTTTAAACACTTCTTGTATTAATATATTTAATATATTATTTCAAAAGGACTCCATTTATAGAAATGTAAAGAATATAATTTCATGATTTCTTTTATTGTTTTGTATGCGATGTGAAAAACATGTAGAGCGTTTTGTTTAAAGAAACCGTTTTTGTTTTGACATTACTTTTGTTATCACGAAAAAGTAAAAAATAATAAACTTCAATTTTATAATTTCTTTTAATAATTTTTAGATTTTACAATAAAAAATAGGCTTTTATTTTCATATTTATTGGAGTGTTTTTATTTGTAAAACTTGTGCATCACAAACAATAAACATATAAAAATGTTAAATAAATGTTTAATAAAATAATCCATTGTTATATTTCTAAAAACACAATCAAACCATTGTAAAAATAAACACGCAAAATACAAAAAAAAAAAGGTATTAAATATTTCTGTAACTTATTAAATATTCACAAGTTATTTGGTTATGCTCATACATGAAGTTCCGTATAGCAAACGTAACATTTTTTATCAAGTAAACAAAAGTCTTTTGCGTGAAAGAAAAGAGTAATCCCGTCGTTATTTTCTTACAATTCGTCGAATATTTCGTTTAATTAAAATTACAATTCTTCAGCAAATTGCATCGTGTTGTCCGTTTTCTTATATACTCACTAGGAATAGTCACATAAGTCATGATCAAAGATTGCCCTTTGACAACAATATGTGGTGTTCCCTGGAGTGAAAGTAACAACAAGTCTTTCCAGACTTTCCTATACTGTCCACCTTCTTCGATAAAATTTGCAAAAGATGTTGCGTTATCGCAACAGCTGCTTACCATTGATTCATCGTTGGTGCCGACAATAGCTATTTCCTGGAATTTGGATGGTAAAAGCCTCCCCAAGGTCTCGGTCCTCTTTGCACTCAGCCAGAGAAGGTCTGGCTAGTGCTTTCTCTCCTCGGTCTTTTCATCCACCTTGACCCTCATTATTTATTGTTGTACCCGTTTATGGTTAAAGTCACAGAAATAAATAAATAAATAACGGGTGTATCTTTCAATTATACGTATATACAATTATATATGTTTCAGTTTTCATGATTCCATGTAATGTTACTTTATGTTTTATATCTGTAGCAGTTTCTGTCTAGTTTGTGTCTATAGCTCATATGTATTGATCTCCACTTAAGAGTTTTCCTTAATATTTATAAAGTTTCTATTATTGACATCCGTTGTATCTTCTCAGCAATAACTCCGATTCCACACCTCTGCCATTCTTTTTTCAAAGTTTTCGGTATTGTTACAAGCGCTGCTACTATTTTTCATTTTCCAGATCCCTTGAGCTCTCTGGCTTTTTTTGTATTTCATTCAGTTCTGGATCATCATCATCATCATCATCATCATCATCATCATCATCATCATCATCATCATCATCATGTTTGCATTTTAGCATGAAGGCAAAAATAAATAGTTAAAAATTAATTTTTCGCTAAAAATGTAATAAACTGTGAAGCAGCATTGGTTTTAGTGTTCGAGGTTAATGTCGTAGAACGTATTTAAATCCGGCCAAAATGTTAAAATAACAAAATCCCTTTTTCCGTTGTTTTTTTTTTCTATTTACGTGAAGGTTTAGTGTTTTATAGTTGAAGCACATCCATGAAGAACTTCAAAAGTAAAGGGAGAAAATGTACAAGATTTGTCGTTTCGTTTATAAATACTCTCGAACCCTTATCGAACACTATACACAGTATGAGGAGCTAAATGTAATATAAACAGAACACAACAGTTTTAAATAAGCAGAATTGTTTTTTTTAATTAACAAATACATAGTATATGTAACGAGTTTAAAATAAAAATGATTTCATAAAAATACGTTCTGTTTAATGTTTATTTGTTAAATGTTTTGCTTTTCATGTCGATGAAATTATTTTTATTTAAAATTCCTAACTTATATTATTGTATAGCAACTCACGCATCCGCACAGATAACCCGCATGCGCACTATATGCAAACAAAGGCAAAGAAAGCGTATCTTTATACAGAGATTGAAAAGACATTTATTGCTTTTGTTATGCAATTAAGAGTTTATTTGGCTATCTAAAATCTAACTCCGTCTGTGTGTCTGTCTGTCTCTCCCTCCCTTCCTCCTCTTTCTCCTTTTATATTTGTCGTCCACATACAGTAATGTTTCGTTGTATCACAACTCATCAGTGCGGCTAGACATACACTTACCAGCCGGGGATTGAACCTACAACCGTTGCATTGACAGTAATAGCTCTCACCATTGGACCACGAATAAGTGCCATAAATATTTCTTCTCGAATGTGTATAAAACCCACACCCGCCCGTCGCAACAGTGCTCTAACCATTAGCTTTTTTACAAGTAAATTAATAGTGAGCTTCGCTTAACAACTTAAATACGCGTCAGGTGAAAATATATTTTCAAAGTGCTCAACCCAAAACGGGGAAGCTTTAATTGTCATCCACTAAACAGTTCCGTTTCGTTGTATCACACCTTATCAGTGCGATATATATATATATATATTATGATGACTATTGTAATTTAATTTTTATCAATATACACACGAGTACACTCCTTGTGAATGATGCCTGTTTCACCTCTCAGATGATTTGACCCTCAAACGAAAGTCAACATTGAACCCCAATTCTACCAGAGGACCAAACCAAAAGCTGACGGGAAAAAAGAAAATTGAACTTAATATATGTCTCTAGACACAAGCACATTAAGTACGCTGTCGTATCACTGTTCAGCGCTTCAAACTTACAAAACTTTTCGTTACACATTTAATTGGCAACCTATCCTTTGATGTTTGTCCTTTCATTATGACAGTTGCTTCGCTATTAAAGATCTTTCTATTAAACTATGTAGCACAATATTACTTTCTGTGCATATATTAGTACTTATAAATTTATTGTATTTAAGTTATTTCTTTATTTAAAATATAATAGACACTATTTTCATAGAAATGTTAATAAATGCATATGTGTTGAATGTTATTGGGGTTTCTGTCTCACGAAGTAATTTCTTGCACTATCGAGAAAAATATTAGCTTTATCAAAACATGTTTATTGATTAAATATATTTCTCATTCGTGGGATTTTAAAAAACCTTGCTACTTTAAATAATAATTGGCAAACACAAGTAAGCCAAATATAAATGCATGTTATTTTTTTTTTTTTTTTTTGATTGAGGTTATTCATTTTATATGAATGACCAGATTGCTATTGTGGCATTTTGTTTCAAAATAAAAAGTTTGTGTTGATCGCAAGAATAATTTGGTCTGGTGTGCTGTCTACTAATTTGCACGTCTATAAAAGGAATTGTATTAATTGCACTAACAAAACTGTTTATTACATCGACACGGCAAAAATAATGTAATCAAACGAATTAAAATATCTTAAAATATGATGGCACGACATATAAATAACCATATAAATCATATAAGATAAAACGACTTGCTGTCAACAACGTATTTAAGAACATGGTTTCCATATTAAATATGTCATTTCGTGTAGTGAGCGCTTAATGTATATATATATATACATATATATATATATATGTGTGTGTGTGTGTGTGCGTGTGTGTATATGTGCCCGCGACTGTGTGTACATGCATGAATTTAACGAGAAAGTTCTTGCGAAATTTGTAATTTTGATTTCAAATGATGTATTTTTCAATAAGTTTTCGTTATAATTCGTTCACTTTTAAAATTATTTTAACGAGCGTTTTTGGCTTCATCTAATTGATTAAATTACAGTCGTTTTTAAAACAAGTAAGTTTACTTTTCAGAACGTTAACTATAAGATGGAAAAAAAGAAAATTCGCCAAATTTTCTCATTTTAATCCAAGTTATGCTGAAAACCTGCTGAAACTGCTCGTGATATCAACGAAGCGTTCGGCACAAGAACGACTACTAAACGCAAAGAAATTACATGGCGGTAATGAGAGTCTTAATATGATGAGCGTAGTGATCAGCAATTGGATGTTGACAACGATCAATTAAGAACTAGAGTCTAAGCCAATCTATGCACAACTGTTCAGGCATTTACTTCTGATTTAGACGTAACGTATACGACGATTCCCAACCGTTTAAGAGATGGATATTAAAGGAAACTAGCTCCTGTATTTTAGAGAAACGACGTAATAATAATCAAATATAATAATTACTGAAGGAAAATACTAGAATCAAACGCAATGATCAAAAGACAAAATGAATACATATTGTTAGTTATATAAGATTCCAGGAATGCAGTGAAATTATCTATTGTAGTAAAAAATTATTATACAATGCTGGCGAAAGAATTGACCCAGTAAATTACCGCTCCATTAGCTTCCTCCTACTTTTTGCCAAAATATGAGTCCATAATTAACCAAGCTCTAGTCCATCACCTTACAGATGCTAAACATCTGACCGACTAACAATATGGATTTAGGCAAGCCCGTTCCACAGCAGATATCCTAACTGTAATCTCTGAACGTATATACTATTCACTGGACAAAGCAGGGGATAGTAGCCCGGTAGCACTAGATATATCCAAGGCTTTTGACAGGGTATGACATGAAGGTATTCTCAGGAAAATTAAATCATACGGTATAACTAGAAGAATACTTAACATAATTAAATCCTTCTTGGATAAGAGAAAAATCCATGTTGTCCTCGATGGTCGTACATCTAACCAGTATGATATAAATGCGGGTGAGCCTCAGGGGCATATCCTTGGGCCACTATTATTCTTAATATTCATGAATGACCTCCCGGACAAAGTTGTCCGTGAGATGAGTATATATGCTGATGACACCACGCTCTATAACAGACACGACAGGAAAACAAATGAAGACGTATCTAAAGAAATGGGAGAAATACTAGAGGATGACCTCCAATCTGTAGTGGAATGGGAACAAAAATGGATGGTCGCATTAAATGCTGCCAAGACTAAACTTGTTTCCTTCAATAACTACAAGAAACCTTATCTACCACCAATAGCAATGGACAAAGACTCTTCATCTGAAAGCACATCTTTTAAGCTCCTCGGCCTAACGTTCTTAAGTAACATGAGTTGGAACAATTACATTGAAAGAATTTCCAGAACCGCTGTGAAAAAGGTAGGTTCTCTCTACCGTGCTAGAAAGCTACTAACGCCCGAGAGTATCCTGTACTTCTATAAGATCACCAATCGCCCATGTATGGAGTATTGTTGTCATATTTGGGTCGGTGCATCTGCTACTAGTCTATCACTCCTAGACAAGGTTCAAAAGAGAGTCGCCAACCTGATAGGTCCTGAACTGTCATCCAAGATTCATCCTCTGTCCAATAGACGAAATGTAGCATCCCTCTGCCTGTTCTACAAGTACTTTAACGGTGAATGTTCCGACGAACTGCAAGCACTTGCACCCCCTCAATGTAAATACCCCCGTCCAACCTGACAAGCAGTAAAATCCCACCCCTTCGCAGTAGAGATCCCTATATGTAAGAGAGCCTTCTACTCCAGTAGTTTCTTCCCCATACCTTGGAATTCCCTTCCGGGTTCCTTCTTCCCCAACTGTACTGACATGCAGAAGTGCAGGTGTAACGTGAACCGACGTATTCGACCAACACCCCACATAGTACCCCTGTAGCTCGTTTCCCTAATAGTAGCCCCCTACATCAAAGTGGCAATGTGGCTTGTTTGGGGTGAAAGTGTAATAAAAAAAAAGAGAACAATGAATTAAAAATGCCCACAGACAAATTTGGGACTTGTGTTGCCAGGACATGTGTTGGAACGTGTGCATGCCCATGTGCATGGGATGCACAGGTTTGCCCCGAGTGTTGACGTCACATAAAATTAATACATACACTTAAGTTAGATTAGAAAACAGTCAGTGCGAGAGAGGGCGATTTGGAGAACAGTCTGAATTAGTCCGGCAGAGACTTAGCTGAAACTCCTTAGGAAACGAAGGTGATACAATGTATCAATTATCCAGGCATCAGATTCTCATCACCAGCTTCTTCTGTTGGTATGTGTCTTCACACAAGAGAAGGTGAATGACCTTGCCAGTCTTGTACGTGAAAAAAAAGAACCTTTAAAAGTATAGACAAATATGCTATTGGACATACACTAGAGCTCACATCTTTTTACATAAATCGATAAACATTGCAGAAATATTAATCATTAGTCGTTTACGTGGTTTGGCATCCATCGCACATTTACAGTAATTCAAGTATATTTATTAGCTGTAAGAGTACACGTTGTTTCCGGTGTCCATATATATATATATATATATATATATATATATATATATATATATATATATATATATCGATGTTTTTGTAGCTATAAGTATATTCGCCATACATTATCTGCCCTTGGGAATTTGGATGTGTTCTTTCCCTTACAACTGAATGGTCGCCCTATATTTTTGGAGCTATTTTACATATTGTTTATAAATAATGACTAAATGTTCGAATATATAAGGTTGGTGCAAAAATAACGTCGTTTTTTATTAGATTTATATACGTAAAACAACACCATTATTTTTGCATCAATCTTATATTTATACACACACGTGTATATATATATATATATATATATATATATATATATATATATATATATATATATATACATTTTTTATTACATTTTCACCCCAAACAAGGCACGTTGCCACTTTGATGTAGGGGGCTACTAACATGGACGTAAGATAGAGGAGTACTGTTACAAGAATAGACCCCCTTTTCTTGTAAGCAAGAGAAACATAGACTAAGTAAAAATCAGGTAGGATAGACCGAGAATTGAACTTTTTAAGATAAATTTGGAAATAAGTTCAAGAAAGAGATTCAGAAGGAATTCGATTGTTTAGAGATGTTTTGGTAAAAAGGAATTTTGATTGTTGAATTCTTTTTCATGAAAACTGAATTAAATTAATGTCATCTAAAAGCGAAGAATTGAAAATTAAAACCGGATTGAAAAATAGGTTAGGTCGAAAATAGGTTAGAGAATTCTTGTCTGCAGACATGTGAGGATCGCGCATGTTCAGGCCACGGGATCGATCGAGCAAGTTTTTGGCCATGCGATGACGTCATGGCTGAGAAATGAATTCTCAATATAGTTGCTAGTTTTAGGAGACAGAAAGAGGAGAGTCAGAGAGAGAGTCGGACAGGGAGTCAGAGTTGGACTGACGGGAGTCAGAGCTGACATAGGTCAGAAGGCAGTCCTCCCTCCCCTTGGGAAGCGAAGGGTTAGAAAGTTGTAATCATGTAGTGACTTGGAATTTCAGGATGTCATCAATCATTGACCGGTCGAATGAATAAACCAACATCATCATAATTTTGTAACTGAGTCTTCCTGTTAGTCATTCTTCAACAACTAAAGGTAATGTGAAACGCATCTTTATTAGTCCTCGCGCGAAAGAGCAGGACACAAAATGTTTTAAATAATAATAATAATAATAATAATAATAATAATAATAATAATAATAATAATAATAACAACAACAATAATAGAATAACAATAACAAAGAGGGAGGACTACTATGACCCATAACCAGTTATACAGCCCTTTTGAAATTTTCATCTCTATTTTTCTCGTTATGTACTGAATATTTTTTAATGAAACCTATATGAAATATGTTCCTGATTAAATTTTAAAGATTTTCTATTCTGAATGAAGTTTAAAAAAATTTAATCTCAAAAAGTTAATTTAAAGTTTTTGTTACAAAACAAATCAGATTTTCTCATTCTTCAGTCCTGTATTACAAAGAGAGAGTTGCAAAAAATGAGGTGTGGTGTGAGGAGAAATAGAAATTGAAACAGACAGAATATTCAGACCTGTAATAGTAAAAAGACGGGTGTTGCAAAAATGAGTTGTGGTGTGAGGAGAAATACAAACTTAAATAGAGAAAAGGAGAGTTTTAAAATATAATCTTAAAAAGATAATATACAAGTTTGAAAAGCATTTCATCCAAGGCATGAAAATTGTTAAACAAAATGTTATTACTATAGGCTTTAAAAATAAAAGTACAAGATTCAATTTGAAATGTATTTATCTTCAAATTGCACTTTTATAAATTTTACAAAATAAGGTATAAAAATTTAATTTAAATTGAATCAAAAATTACCTTGGATTTATTTTATGTAATGCACATTTGGGTGCAATTTAAAACACTATCTTCCATCTAGCAATTAATGATATAGATATAAAATTTTCAATTATTTTTTAAGAAGTGCAACAGCATGTACATTACATAAAATAAATCCAAGGTAATTTTTTGATTCAATTTAAATTAAATTTTTATACCTTACTTTGTAAAATTTATAAAAGTGCACTTTGAAGATAAATAAATTTCAAATTGAATCTTGTACCTTTATTTTTAAAGCCTATAGTAAAAACATTGTGTTTAACAATTTTCATGCCTTGGATGAAATGCTTTTCTAACTTGTATGAACATTGTGTCAACTCATCTTATTAATGAACTTTGTGTATAACTCATCTAGGAAATGTGCCTCCTCTTTTGTGTTATAAGAACTGTGTATTATCTGGTACCCTCCTCTCTCTCTAATATGTGATAAAACAACTGATAACTCTTTCCTCTCGCTAATATCTGTGTTAAACGAAGAAACATCTAAAGAACAGTAAAATGTATACATTCCTCTCGTCTATCCCCTCCTATCGTGTATTACATGTCCCCGTCTCACTTTAAAATGTATCCGATATATTTCTCTCTCCTAAAAAGACCCCCATCCCTATGCGACAGTACTATGTGGGGAGTTGGGCAAGAATATTGGTTTGGTTAGGTTTGGTTGTTTTTGTTTACAGCATATCAACCCTTTTCGGGTTATTTAATGCCGAATCCAAGTTTTTCAAGTCGGTTTCTATTTAATCTATAGTTGGGACCCTAACAGGTACTACCACTCCGGGTCAGAGTGGACCTGGGAGCAAGGTAATTAAAGCGTGGCTCTACACTCTCCAAAGCCCGCAAGCTTGGGCCTCTCCACTGGATATAGTTTAAGGTCATATCCAGGACCAAGTGCCGGAAGATGTCGGTTCACGTAACACTTGAACTTCTGCATATCAGTACAGTTGGGGAAGCAGGGGCCCGAAAAGGAATTCTAAATATGTGTATATGAGTGTGTGTGTGTGCGTTTATAAAAAGAGATGCTTATTAAAATATATTTCAACTTTTCTTTATAACAATCCCACTTTTATAAATATTGATGCATATAAAATATAACTACAATATATATTCGAATAAACGACAAAAAATAATCTATATTTAAATTTAAATGTTGTTCATCTGATCGTTTACTTTTCAGCATGTTAAAATGTTAAATTTTTGACATCACCTGTTTCGTTGCGCAGAAGCAATTGTGTAATTATGTCATTTTTCAATCATTTCTGCTATGACCCATTAGAAGAATTAAAGCTCATTAATTTTAAAAGAAAATAAAAATGAATTTAAGCATTTAAACATGTTTACATGAATCTAAAAATATCCGAAGAGTAGTTGTATTGCGTCTTATAATATTTACGCCATTATATATGTATATATATATATATATATATATATATATACAGAGAGAGAGAGAGAGGGAGAGAGAGAGAGAGAGAAGAAGAAAAAGAGAGGGAATTGTCTGAATTTATCTTAAAATTTTTAGCAGTAAAAATGCAGGCGATTTAAACAAAAAATATTAATTTAAACGAGAAATACACGAAATTTAAAGTTCTTTCCTTAATCAATTGACTTTGAGTGCGTGTCTCATCTCTGCAGAGGAAATGTCTTTAGCAAAATAATTATTATGGATAAACGTCATTTTGCTTTTTAGAAAATATAATGAAAATTAATTAAAAATATTTTAAAGGAACAAGACGAAAAAATTATTTTAAGGTGATCCAACGTCAGAATTAGATTAAACAAGAAAAAAGAGAATTAGATTTAATAATAAAAACGGTATTCCAGGTAGACGAATCAGTGATTTAACCAATCCATTGTTCCAATATCTATCTATCTATCACCTCTCTCTCCCTCTCTCTCTCTCTCTCTCTCTCTCTCTATATATATATATATATATATATATATATATATATATATATATATATATATATATATATATATATACTCATTTGAAAATGCGAAGACAATTATCGCTTCGGGGAGATGTGTCGTGCTGAACAGAATTATCGTCCAAGTGACAATATATGTCAGCACAATTTTAAAACGGTAAACAACACGTGCTTTCGGCTTCATTACATTGGAATGTGCAACCGATCATACAATCTGTGTTAATGGGGCATATTCCAGTGCGGGCAGACTAATGCTTATGAGACGTAGATACGGCGAAAAACATTTCTCTGTGTAACTATATATGTACTTACGTATTAATTTATACTTATTTAACTCCTGGATGTGTAACAATACCTGAATATGTAAAAGTTAATAAATACCCCCGATGTATATATATATATATATATATATATATATATATATATATATATATATATATATATATATATATATATATATATAATTTAAATCAAAAAGATCAAAGAAACAAAAAAACGGGCAGGTGGAATTGTTAAAATTTCCTTAAGGCCTTATCGTCTGACCCTCTAAGAGGAAACGTCAGAATGATTAATTAAAAGCTAAGAATCGAATGAGGAAAGAGGGAAATTGGTTTCAGTTGGAAAACCAGTGAGAGAAAGAAAATATAATTCTCACTGTTCAGGTGGTTTTAAATCAGTAAATATTTCACACAGATGTTTCAAAATCTTTTGTCTACACAGGCTAGGTCGAGAGTTATTAATGACTAACGCCTCAATAATATTGAGATGATAGTTCGACCTAGCACTGTATAAAACAGAAAACCAACCATCGGAATATTGGTCAGAACACCTATTTATACTAATCAGGTGATTACCGATGGCGGATTCATGAGCTTGGGAGTGCCCGGATGTTTGTGTAGACAAAAGATTTTGAAGCATCAGTTGGAAATATTTACTGATTTAAAACCACCTGAACAGTGAGAACTATATATTTTTTCTCTCACTGGTTTTCCAACTGAAACCAATTTCCCTCTTTCCTCATTCGATTCTTAGCTTTTAATTTATCATTCTGACGTTTCCTCTTAGAGGGTCAGACGATAAGGCCTTAAGGAAATTTTAACAATTCCACCTGCCCGTTTTTTTTTGTTTCTTTGATCTTTTTTATTTAAATTAAATTATGTTTCCTCTGAAATTTCTCCTTCCATTTTGCTGTACCAAAAATTTACTTATATATATATATATATATATATATATATATATATATATATATATATATATATATATATATAGATAGATAGATAGATAGATAGAGAGAGAGATAGATAGATATGCCTACTTCATTTAATCACATAACTGCAATATATATTTTTATAACTTACTATTTTATAGAGATATATAGATATATGTATATATATATATATATATACTAGCAATCGGTGCCCGGCGTTGCCCAGGTGTTTTGAGGTTAATGCTGAGAAAAAAGAACGGTCAATTTTTTAAACTTTGACCCCTATTATGACTTCTTAACATTTATTGTTTAGGGATCAAGTAAAGGTAATAAGTTAGATCCATGTCCAAGGAATCTATATCTAAAATATCACGTGTTTAGACCCAAAATTGTAGGAGGAGTTTGGTAGAGTTCTCAAAGGTCAAATCGTTTGATAGCGAGGCCAAATTTCGCGAATTTGGCCTTTTTTTAAAGCAGTTTGGCCTTCAAAATTTATGTTTGGCCTTTTTCTTCACCGATGAAATCTGGGGACGCAACGGAAATTTTCGGCTAAAAAATGTTGTTACTATGCACATCTATTTATTGAAATACAATTTGTGGCAAAATTTCAGGAAAAACTAATGGATGGTTCTCTCGCAATAGTCCGGACAATTCGCTAAATTATCTCGTCAAAACCTTAAATCTCGAATTTTTGTGCATTTTTTTCGGGGGGGGGGGGCTAATTTGGCATAATAGTGTCCATTTAATAGTATTATCTTGAAAAAATAAAAAATAAGGAAAATTACCAAAAAAAAAACAAACAAGAACAACAAAAGTGTGCCGTATTTTTAAAAGTTTTAATGCGTTGTTTTTATTTGCTTTTTTTATTTCATCGGTGAAGAAAAAGGCCAAACAGAAATTTGAAGGCCAAACTGCTTTAAAAAAAGGCCAAATTCGCGAAATTTGGCCTCGCTATAAAAAAAAAAAATGGGGAAATCCCCCTACTTGAACTTTCTGTTTAATTAATAATGACTCGCTTGTAGCGTTGATTTTTTTCTTTTTTCGCTATAAAAAAATAACTACTTGATGAAATTACGTGATTTTTTCTGTAGGAAAACTTTATCCCATGACGAGTACGTACAATATATATATATATTTTTAAATATTTCCATTTTTTAATGTCAATGGAAAACTGCACAAGTACCCAAACCCGAAATGTAAAGACCATGAGTGAACGCGCGTTTTTTTTTTTTTTAGTTTAGTTTCATAATGGCGGCCGTGATGTCGGAGGTTCGATTGTTAGATTGTAGTTTCGTATTTTTTTAATTTGTAAATCGCAAGTTAGGAAAAAATTAAACCCTTCCAAGATGGACAATAAATAAAGCCATAATATTTTATGGTAAAGGTAAGAGCGTAGAAACCATTGTTTTTTAGGAGATGTGATTATTGGATTAACCAATCAGAAATCATCTGTGGCACACACATCTCTGTTTTTATAGATATATATATATATATATATATATATATATATATATATATATATATATATGTGTGTGTGTGTGTGTGTGTGTGTGTACGGCATAATCACGTTAACACACTGGTTCTCGTCAGATGAACACCGAAGTTAAGCAACGTTCAGTCTGGCTAGAACCAGTTGGTTACCATTTGAGAACCCTAGGCGCTGTAGGTGCTTTCCGCTTATCTCAGCATTGTTTATACTCGATCTGAACCTTCACTGTCCACGTCCACTGGTATTCAACAATGTCGACTCAGGAGAGGTTTGGTTGGAGATTGCATAACGGTTGCCACAAAAATTTCACGCGCAGGCACCCTTACAGTGGGTATCCATAATCTCTCAAGATTGTAGGAAGCCTTTTACACACACACACACACACACACACACACACACACACACACACATATATATATATATATACATATGTATATGTAGATATATATGCATATATATGTATATATGTGTATATACACACACACATATATATATATATATATATATATATATATATATATATATATATATATGTGTGTGTGTGTGTGTGTGTGTGTGTGTATTTATGTACAGGTATATATATATATTAGATATTAGTTATAATAAATTGATAAATATAAATTACATATTTTATTATTTCTATTGCAATATTTTAAATATAAAAATTAATTAATTAATTAAAGAAAATTGAAAGGTTCTATTTATAGACACATTCGATAGGAACATACGAATCAAAGAGGAGCATATCTTGCTACCAACCAACCAGAAACCGGAATCTTCCCATAAAAAATACTAGAATTCCTGCACATAAATTTTTGTCGATACATTGGAAAGATGTTTGCTCCAGAAAACTATTTTATATATCCGGACTTATACAGATTAGTTACCTATTAGAAACTCTTCAGAAATAGACCCTTGTTTGCAATTCAAAAACATATATAAATAAAATTTGACTAATTTTTATACATTCAATTTGTAATAAATTCTTTACTCATAATCCTTTGGGTTTTTTTAAATTTTACATTTTTTACAAAACAGTCGTTCTCTCCTTTAAATATGGTTGTGTTCCTCTGATTAGAAAAGCTTAATTTATTAAAAATAGATGATCCAAATGATTTTTGAACAATGTTTTAAAGATCTGTATATATATATATATATATATATATATATATATATATATAAAACAAACAGTAAACATATTCATAATAGAAAAATATATAGAGGTGCATACAAATTTATTGATCAACTTTTTATTCTCTCACACACTACTTATTTTCTTTATGTTACTTCATTTTAAAATGTTTCTTCCTTTGGAGGATGTAACGTGCGATATGGAGCAGTCATTATTGAATCCAAGCGAGCTCTCTTTTTAGAATCCTCGTTGTTCTCTTAAGTGCAATTGTCTGGATCTCTTTTACACTTGGTTCACCAGGAGTATTAATGAGGTAGGACTTCAGGTTCTTTTTCATAAGCCCTGTAGCACCTATAATAACTGGTATGATTGATATCTCCCTCAGTTCCAGTTTTTTTTCATATCATACATGATACATTTATATTTGGTCTGTTTATCCCTTGCAGCTATGTTCAGACCTCTATCATTAGGGGCACTCATTTCAACCAAGGTTACAACTCTCTCTGACTTATTCCATATAACTATGTCAGGTTTGACAGCAGCATTTTCAATGTAGCTGGCTGTAGGGTTGCAGTGGAAGTACATACATAACTCATCACTTTCTCGCTATGTAGTAGAGCCTAGCAACTTGACACCAGATGGTTCACACTTTCCAATTCCGTGTGACTTTTATTTGAATAGACTGACACATGTTACTGTCATTATACCCTGATTGATTAATTTATGAATTAATTAGTTTATTATCTCCTATGACACTTATTAGGCTTTCTCTAAAATGTACTCCATCCTTTATGGCTCGTTGTACTAAAACTAATTTCGAGCATATTTGAAGTATCATACTTATCTAATAATCCCTAGACAATTCTCTATCTCCTTTTAATATATTGAACCTGCAAAACGTCCCCTTTATATGTCTATTGGTTGACGTCGCACATTATTCGTATTACCAACCATCGTTCCTTCTTTTAATGATGAGAAGTATTAGGCTTCCTAATACCTAGCATAAAGAGCTATCGTAACCTTTACACACTTTATTATATCCGATTGTTTAAAATTAAAAAAAAAACCTTGATATATGTCAGTATATATGTTTCTATGATCAACTGTTTCCTCTTGTAACTTAGCTCCCCTTGCATACCAAGCTCTGATCCATCTCCTATATATATATATATATATATATATATATATATATATATATATATATATATGTGTGTGTGTGTGTGTGTGTGTGTGTGTGCGCGCGCGCGTGTGTGTATGTGTGTGTGGTTGTGTGCGTTTGTGCATATATATATTCACAAACGCACAGAACCACACACACACACACATACACGCGCACACACACACACACACACATATATATATATATATATATATATATTGATATATATTATATATATATATTGATATAAATTATATATTTATATATGCTAGGCGTGTGCCTATGTGAATATATGCATGTATTCATATATTATATATGTGTATATGTATATATATTCATATATCATGTGTTCGTGCGTGTGTGTATAATCAAATATTATATTCATATATCATATGTGTGTATATATACATATATATTTGTATATATACACATATATCATATTCTTATATCATATGTGTGCATATATACATATAGTCATATGCCATGTGTTCGTGCGTGTACAATCATATATTATATTCGTATATCATATGCGTTTATATATATATATTTATGTATATATATATATATATATCATATTCTTATATCATATGTGCGTAAATATACATATAGTCACATATCATATGTGTGTATATATACATACATTTTATTTATATATTTTGTGTGTGTGTACGTGTGTGTATATATACATGTATAATATTCATATAGCATATGTGTCTGCGTGCATGTCTGTGTATAAATGATTAAGTATGGATACGTTACAGTAGAGATCTAATCCATCATATAGCTCCGGAACGGCCAAATAGAAATATCAGTTAAGAACTAAAATATCTGTAAATGTAAAGTACCCATTGATATTCGTTGCGATAGATCTTATTTAGTTGAGTATGATATTAAAATAAAATGATTTTCCAAATGGAAAATCATTTTATTTTGATATAAAAAAAATTATTATTTCGTCAGTAATATATTGGTTCCTTCGTTTCTATTTAGTGCAAAAAAAATTAATTTTTAACATATCAGCAATTATGAATTCAAATTTAACCGAAAAGCAACTTTTACAAACTTTTTTTTTTCTACTAACCTCCATATTTTGACAGTTATGGAACTTTTCTTAAACAGCTTTTATAGCAGAATGTTCTTCCGAATCCTATTTTTTAATTAGAAATCTCCGGACATGCTTTAAAATGCTGGAACCAAATTCAAAAACTGACGTTAAAACATTATCATTAAGTTAAAATACACAGATTAGTCGAAAATTATAATTTTATGCGTGTGGTGTATGTTTTGGATTTTGGATTTCCCGGGTATAAACTTTAAGACGCTAAAATTGTAAACCAAACCTGATGGCGGCCATGTGAGAGAGTTATTGTATAATTAGACGAACATCGACGGAATCCTATATTTAAACTAAACTACCCGTGACCCGTTGAGTCAGTATATGTTATAGTAAGCTCTAGAATAGTGAATACAAAGAATTAATGTATATACGATCAAAAATTAAATGCACGCGCGGACAAAAAGTAACATGGCAACCAGGGAAACAATACGCAATTTCGCGCGAGCGGGCAAAAAAAATAAATGCACGCGCGCATGAAAACAAACACAGTGACTATGGAAAACAATACGGAATACATTGGATAGTAAATGTCTTAACAACACTTTCCCTAGATTAAATAAAATGTTGTTTTTTTTATATACGAGGGGTATAATCCGTTAGAAAAAAAAAAATTAAAAACAAAAACGAAAAGTAAAAACACACAATGATAGATTGTGCATTGTACAGGCGCACCCAAGTTTTTTTTCTCTGTTTGTGTGTTAACGGCCTTAAAAATATCAAGAAATAACTGATTAAGTAATATTTAACGATGAGACCATTTGTAAATAGTTATTTTTAAAAAATGAAAATTCCCCACACACGTTTTGAAGGGTTTCTACCTACTTGAAAAATATTTGGAATCCATCCAACCCATTTCTCTTTCTGCCTTCACCTCTCTCACCAAACTTGAAAAAAATACAAACGATTACATGTCTCGCTACATCGCTAAGTAGTGGGGTCTCATTTTACGTTAAATTAATATAGGAGAGTGATCCCCCACGCTAAAATGTGTAATTTGATTTTTTTTAATCCTCTTTTTATATAATTTTATGACAAATGATTTTATTAGATCCACAGATATTCGAGGATTTACTAATAGAAAAATGACAGACGCAAAATTATCTTAAATGCCTAACTATATTAGTTGGTTGGTTTTGTTTTACGGCATATCAACCTTTTTCAGATTATTTAATGCCGAATCTAGTTATTTTGAAGAATAATGTTTTAATGGAGTATATATATATATTTTTTTAAGTCAGATTCTATTTAACCCATAGTTGGGACCCTACCACTCCGGATCAGAGTGGACCTGGGAGCAATGGCAATTAAAGGGTGGCTCCACACTCCCCAAGGCCCGCAAGGTAGGGCCTCACCATTGGATATAGTTTTAGGTCATATCCATGACCCCTAACTATATTAGTAAATCCTTTAATATCTGTGGAAATTCTGAAAGACAACTTGCCATGTTTTCTAGCGAGGTTAGCAAGTCAAATTTAACAAAATGTGTGAACAGGGAATAATAACAAGAAGTGGGAAAAATGTGAACCATGTTGGAAGTGACGGTCGTAAAAATGTTAGAAGATACAGACTGGCAACATATAAAGATGAAGTCTTAGTCATACAAAATAAACATGATGTCTCTTTTTCTCTCCATCTTACCAGAGAATCATAAAAGAAACCGAATTACAAAAAAAAGTTTTCAAGTTTGAAACCATATTTAAATATCCCCGTTAATTTTAATTAATAATGCTGTACCATATTTAAATATCCCCGTTAATTTTAATTAATAATGCTGTACAACACTCAAAGAATATACAGAACATTCCTGGTCTATTTTTTATACGCAGTGGCATGGAAAATATATTTCCTGCATTGTTTTTGGCAAGATTACGGTTCTAAATCGTAATCTTCGAGAATTTTGTAGAAAATATTAGAGCTGCAAGGGATAAACTTGCTGAGAGATTTCATCAGTAGATTTTATTGATGGAGAAACGTTTAAAAATGAAACCTTGTCATGTTGGCATATGGCTGCTGGAATATGAAAAGGGAGAATGGCACCCAATAATTAATAATTAAGAGGACAAATCTTGTTTTAACCGAAAATTCTAATAAAATATGATTTTTTGAGAACGGTGCCTTATCTAGAGAAACAAAGATCAGATATAGTAATAGGATACCTTTCTTATATCGAAACAGGTTTTATTTGGTATGTATTTTTTAAACCTGAAAGCTATTATATAAAAGCGAAAATGTGTGTGTGTGTGTGTGTGTGTGTGTGTGTGGGCGCGCGCTTTTTTGTATGTCTGGCAAGGACCTTTTAGGGGGTATTATCGGGAGGGTACTATTTCTTAGAACTTTTTATATACTCCCCAGATTATAATATCTCTGATTTACAAAAGGACATCGTTTCTATCTTTTATTTGAGTGACTTTTCTTTTATAAAATTCACACTATTCTGTCTTGTCGCGTATTTGTTCGTGTCTTTCGTATAAAAGCGAAACAAGATCGAAGGCGAAGTCGTATTATCGACCTTTCGTGGCGGGATGTCCACAAAGCAATCAGCTTTGGTAAATGTGGGGAAACCCCTTCATATCACACAATATATATTCATTTGGACATTCCCCTTTTTATGGGGAGCTGGTTTCCCCCCAACATCTTGGGGAAACAAACAAATACGCAGAAAGCTTCATGCTTAACGGGCTTGCAGCCAAAGTTAAGTGCGTGATGCTTGACATCGTTAAATTTATACACTTGTGTGAACTCATTCACTTAACTTTTTAATCGCTTTATTTGATTCGCACTTCCTCTGCCCTCTTATGGTCGCGGTAAGATATTACGTTTTCTTTCACTTTCTTTCCCGGTTGAAGGCTTCGGGTTCGAGCCTACCTAGCTACTAACACTTTTTTTAAACGTTCTTTTATTTTGCACTTTTTTCCTACACACACACCTATAAACACCTGAGCAACGCCGGGCAGCCCGCTAGTCTAATATATAAATCTCAACTCTGTGTTTGTCTGTGTGTTTGTGTGTGTATCTCTATGTCCGCTAAGAATTTTCATCAGGTCCATGGGATCAGATTGAAACCGATACCATCTCAACGAGCGATCTATCGGACGTATAATATCTGAATATTAGAAAGAAATATTAATTCTGTAGGGGTGAACTCGACCGTTTCTTGCAAGGAGGGGTCACCTTTTGCGTCGAGATTTTGCGGGTCATGTACTCGTGGCAAACTGAATGTATATTTTAAAAACGTTATTTTGAAGGGCCATGATGTTATAAGTCATCGTGGTCGTGACAGCTAGAACAGCTTTTGTATCCTTTCTTTAGCTCTTTCGCACTTATCGTTTGAGCGTTCTTACTGCGGCTATTTTTATGCGGTCACATGGGAACTCGCTGCTATTTTGATTGAAAGGAATGTTGTTCTGAGGGATTTTTTTCATGGGGTTCGAGTGAACGGGCTGCCAGAAATATTTGGTGGGGAAGGTGTCACCTAATTCTTCCGCTCTTTTCTGGGGGTTGCTCAGTATCCTTATTAAATCAGCTCTGTCCAAATCTAAATTCATGTTCACCTGGGCAACGGCGGGTATCCATGCTAGTTTGTTATAAAGTGTAATAGTTGGGTTTGCTTCGTCCAGTAAGTAGTATTTATTCTGTTAATTATTTTATTACTAACAGCTTCCCTATAGGAGGATCGTCGTAGGAATACTATGGGACAAGTTTTTGTTTTAATTTTACGTGGATGAAACTGTGCACTTGTTACTCCATATTTGTAGTTTATTGTTTATATCTCCTTAGTCCAATTATTATATCTCAAATAATAAGTTTGTACGATTGATTGCCTTTACTTCGATCTTAAATGCCTGGAGTGTTTTCGTCTAAACTCAGTGTCCAAATAATGAATGAGTTTTAAATTACTTTCCGATAAATATCCAGAGCTGTCCGCTCACTTTATATACGAGCAAGTCTCATTCAATTCAGACTCGTGCTCACTTCATAATTCTTCTATCGTCCAATGTTTCATTTACGTGTGAGTTAGATGCCTTTCGTTTTAAACATTTACTACGTCAAAACTTCAAGAATATAAGTGACAATTACATAGACAGTATTAGCGACGTTGCATCAAATCTCTTTCAGAAACCAATTGCATTATTGCGATGGTCAACTTTCACGCTATAAAATTCATGCAAAAGCTTTTGCTTTTAATGATTAACAATGGATGTGCACGTAGTAATAAAAATCGAATGCCCTTCCGAAGTACATCCAAAACTTTTACGCTCAAAGTCTTTTTATCTGGTCATGCTCTGGTTAGATGTTTTACATTTCAAAATCAATGAAGGTAATAGCATTCAATTCTACACTGTAAATGATACTTAATACGGCTTTCTTTAGCCGGGCATACATTGTTGTGGGGAAATCCTACGGAAAATAATTAAACATCTATTCAAAAGCACGTCCTATTCTAGAACGCACGCACTTCATCTTCTGTATTCTGTCATCATCTCCAAGGCTGTAGACAAGAGGTATGATTTTAGAAAGTGTAAACATTATATTTGTTTAGGTTGCTAAGTAGAAAAAAAAAACATTTCCCTAACTGTACAGTTAAAATCAATGACGTCATACGATGTGGGATGAACACAAAGTGTACAATGTATTATATGCAACATGTTATTTCAAAATTGTAATTTTGAAGGGGTAAACAATACATGTGTTTAATTAGACGAAACAGATATATAGAAGAATCTGTGAAACTATCACAAAAAGATATGATGTTATAAAATATAAAGTGTACATATTCTGATTTTTAGATTTGATGCAATTGGAGTATAAACAATGTAAGTGGAAACATCCTTAACTTGTAAGTGTCGATGTTTCCTTTTACCGCAGTTAAAAACGATGAGGGCAACAGCTAATTACATTCTTTTTGGGGGTTTTTTTGGCAAAAATCCAAGATCTAGTTGAATTAGTTTGAATAAATCACACGGTACTCCTACAGAATTGGGACGAGATTTTGTAGTCGATAAATGAAAATATCAGATAAAAAAATGGTTTCAACTGAGTATTTTTTCAATTCTAATAAGGAGAGCTGTGCCAACAGCATATTCTTTTCATTGTTTTGACTCTTGAGTATATACCTGTTAATATCTTATATGTTTTGTATAGACTGATGTGGTTCTCGGTTGATGGACTATGTCTTACAGTGTCGAATATATACTTGACAGTCAAAAGAATGAAAAGAATGTTCGCTTGTCACAGACCTACTAATAGATTACAATTATAACTTCCAAATTATGCAGTCGAAATGACCTGAACATTACTGAATTATTAGACAAAGCAACTTTATTCGTGTTAGCAAATGAAAAATGTTCGCCACACTGTTTAAATCAAAACGAAAATATACCTTCCTTTCGATCTCTCTTGTCTTACAATCGTTTTCAACAAATTCTGTTTTTTATTTTATTTAGTAAATCATTTCCTACCTCATCGATTTTCGTAATTTTTGGATACAATCATCTTTAAAATACGAAAAATACGTAGATAGCATTATTTTTAAGTGAAATTCAGTATTACGATTTCCGAGATGTCGTCACAATAGTGTAGAAGCGCCAAAGCCCATGTTAATCCAATTTGTTCACATTGAGAAATTAAAAAGATATAATTACAAAATTACTAAATCCACACTTTGACAAAAAACTTACTTTAAATGAAAACAATGAAAATGATGTATCATATTGTGTCACAGTTTTTTTAGTGATAAAATGCAACGCTTTTGTAGTAATAGTTTCGTAATTTGATTTTAAGGTGAAATTGCTTTGTCACTAAAAGAGAATAAAATTCCCTTTTTGTATGTGACATAATTAGTCGAAAAGTGGCTCGAGTTTACAGTTGTTCTATCACCGCCATAGTCAGCGTGGACAAATAAAACGTGAGAAAAAAAAAAACATCTACACGATTTATTAGAACTATTTATAAGGACCGAATTTTGTGGACTATAAAAAACGGACTTAGATGATGTCGACGGAATACATTTCAGCAAACAATAACAAAGATTACTGAGAAATAAAGATCGGTATTAAAAAAAGTGTTGTTGCATAAAATCTAATAAGTTTACATTGCAATTCATCTACCCATTGTATACGATACTGTCGTAAAGCGACTACTACATGATTTGATAACAGTGGCAAGAAAATTGTTGCATTAAATACGGAGAAAAGTATACCACGTAATAGAGTTTCAGTTTCAAGCACTTTGTTTCGATGATCACTGCCACCTTTTTCTAGTATTTTTTTCATTAATTCAGTTTGTTTTCTGTTAATTTTAGTTTTGTATCTATGTCCTAAGATGGAATTCTGTTGCCATATCTTAAGACAAGCTGCCCAGAGCACCGATGTCTGCCTGGAAGGTGTACAAAATCAATTTAAGTCTGTGAGACGATGTACTTTTCTCCTCGTTGCTACCTGTTTTCACAGAAAAGACGTTGCGAACCTATCTCTGCTATATTATTATTTTCATTGCAGATGCCTGATTCAGATTTACCATATTGTTGTCCCCTAAAGGATTTATAGCAAACATCGTCCAAACTATAACCATTATAAGCAATAGCCTTCATCCTTTTTCGATGTCTAAAACTAAACATAAAGTCTATTAGCAGTGCTTTTTTTCAGAATTGCGCGTTTATGGAACACATTATAGCGGAGCTGCTTCCAGCTATCTATAATATGGACGTATGCGTGTATGTCTATGAAAATCCAAAAACAATATTTTATATAACAAATTAAAGAATTTTTGTTATATTATTTATTACAAGAAATATAAATACAAAAATTTAAACGAACTGGATGTAAAAGTGACACAAAAAAAATACCACACACACTATCCTTATAAGATATGGATCCTTTATAAGTTTTAGTTTCGGTTTCAATTATAGCTGATGGCACTCCAGTCGTTATATTTTTTAATAAATAATTGTACTAAGAATTCTTCATACTTTTGGTTTCGCTCTCAATTATAGCTGATGGCACTTGAGTACTTTTTTTTATAAATATTTTTACCAAGAATTCCTCATAAGTTTTTGTTTCAGTTTCGATTATAGTTAATGGCACTCCAATACCCTATTTAAAAAATAATAATTTTATCAAGAATTCTTCATAAGTCTTGGTTTCGGTTTCAATTTTAGCTGATGGAACCTTAGTAATCTATTTAATATAGATAATTTTATAAAGAATTTTTCATAAGTTTTTGTTTGGATTTTGATTATAGCTGAAGGAACTAAAAATGTTTATATATATATATATTTATATGTATGTATATATATATATATATATATATATATATATATATATATATATAAATATAAATATATTCATAAGTTTGGGATTCGGTTTCGATTCAAAGTGATGGTTCAAAGTCATATAGATATATTTTTGATTTTGTAAATCGCAACTTTATAATATATAAAAAGCGATTGAACATTACATCTGTCAGCATATATACGAAATCTGCAAGGATTAAAATATTATATTTAAGCGTATTTTACGAACTGTCTACACCATGCGTCCATACTAGCTTGGATAAATACTTTAGCAGTTTTAATAAAATAGCTGCAATAATATCAGATACTCTCCATTTACCCTGAATATCTACAGAATTCCAACATCAATATATTGCATATGAATTGTACCTCTGTGGAATTTCCACAAGCCCTGCTAGTAATAAATTAAAATGATAAGGAAAAGGCTTGATTACCGGATCATGCCTCGTTCAATAGAGAATGCAGTGAAAAGTAACATTCAAAACAGAGAATCAGTAACTATGTCCCAGAGTCCGAACACGGTATCCTCGTAATAATAATAAAGGGTTGGGTTCGAGATAAACGGTTCCCCAGTTCGATACAAAACACCTGATGAAGGCCGGAAGGCAAAACGGCCGAAACGTTGTGACTATAACAATCAAAATGAGGAAGTCAGTCCGACAATCTCAATAAATAAATAGTTTCATTAATGTTCAAATTTCTATCAATTTTGTGGCTGTGAACGGTAGCTAACGAAGTCAAAGGTGGTTTCCCAGCAGTATTCGAATGCTTCGAGCAGCGCTAACCGCCATCTCCCGCACTGTTGATTGCGTAAGAATGACACACTAGAGGCTGTAGTTATTTCAAATAATTATTTATTATCTGTAATTTTATATAATAATTTGTTTTTTTTTTATAAATGTCCAGAATACATGATTAAGTACGACAGGGCATATATTTCATCTCAGATCAAAGGAAATTGACAGAGGAAAAATCACCCTTTTTGGTCCCCCCCCCGTAAAAAAGAGGCCGGAACTGTGAATTCACTCTGGTACGTTGTTTGACACAAATCGATAAATATTGCAGAATATTAATCATTAGTCGTTTACGTGCTTCGGCAGTCGCCAGACATTTAGAAAAAGCATATTTTTTAGCTGTAAGAATACACGTTGTTTTCGGTTTATATATATATATATATATATATATATATATATATATATATATATATATATATATATATATATATATATATATATATATATATATATATATATATATATATATGTATATATATATATATATATATTATAGTAAAAAATAATTATGACAGCCCCTTTAAGAAACTCGTTTCTTATCGATGAGCACTTTCAGTTGAATTATAGTGGGTCAATTTAGCTCTTATGCATAGATCATCGTATAATAATTAGATCACTGTCTGACTGACGTAAAGAACATTTAAAATAAAAATGTTTAAATTCAACGATATATCACGCGGTTAATAGTAGCCGAATTGATACGGTCTTTGCTAATCGAGCCATATTGTTCGTGTTGCCGGGTTCGAATCGTTCGACTGGTATTAATCGTGGCACCCTGCACTGAAGATTCCTGAAAGGATAAAACACTAGTGTCTGTAGGTATTTAATTATTATAATAAAAAAATAACTATAACAGCCTCTTTAAGAAACTCGTTTCTTATCGATGAGCACTTTCAGTTGAATTATAGTGGGTCAATGTAGCTCTTATGCATAGATCATCGTATAATAATTAGATCACTGTCTGACTGACGTAAAGAACATTTAAAATAAAAATGTTTAAATTCAACGATATTTCACGAGGTTAATGGTAGCCGAATTGATGCGGTCTCTGCTAATCGAGCCAGATGGTTCGTGTTGCCGGGTTCGAATCGTTCGGCTGGTGTTAATCGTGGCACCATGCACTGAAGATTCCCGAAAGGATGAAACACTAGTGTCTGTTGGTATAAATTATTATAGTAAAAAAATATTTATATATATATATATATATATATATATATATATATATATATATATATATATATATATATATATATAGGCTGTTTAGTAGGGGGCATATAAAAAGATGACAGGAAGTTCATATTGGGGCACATGTATAACGAGACTCATGTAATACAATAAAAGACATATATATATATATATATATATATATATATATATATATATATATATATTACAGTTCTTATATTTCTTGGGGACTTCGTATTAACAGTTCTTATAACACCGATAAACGATTATGATTTTAATATCAGACAATTAATTGTTCTTCTTAACACATAGTGAGGAGAGGAGATACATAATCTTCGAAGTGTTTACAATGATGATAAAACACAATTACCTTTCATTCTTGATGAAGGATGACACAAGACAACAGTTACAAATAATGATGCCTTCTTTATTCATCTGATCGTGAGGTCGATGAACGTCAGGAATTCACTTGTATCTACATATTCTAAATGTGCCCCCTCCGCTTCCAAGGGATTACCGACCAACTGACTGGCTCACTTGCTGACTGACTTCTTACTGACTAAAAATCCGAACCCATAATATGGAGAAATGTCCTTTGTCTATTACGTCAGAAGTGTGTTTTTCAGACGTGACCAATTTAACGTGGCTTTACATATGTTTGTCCAAACACTCTTTTGGCGAACAAAAGAATCCTCAATATATAACTTTAACCTATTTTTAAACAATATAATTTAATTTGCATTGTTCATTTTTTTACTAACATATTTAATATTCAGATTTCTAAAATAATTTACAATAGACTTAATTTCTTATTTCTTAACTTTGCCTACAGGGTTCGATTCTAGGCTTAACATAATCTCATTTTCACTTATCTAATATTATTCTTATTTACATGGGAAGAGGACAGCCTATCCCTGTAACATACATATATATATATATATATATATATATATATATATATATATATATATATGCGTGTGTGTGTGAGCGTGTGTGTGTGTGTTTTTGTTTTATGGTGCCCGACAAAAGTAGGGTGGCCCTGTAAATTCACCCTTGTCCATTTGTTCGTTCGTCTGTCTGCACTTTTCTCAATAACTACGCCTGGGATTTTTTTAAAGTTTTGCACAAACATTAAACATGATATGAGTAAAAAAAGTAACGGAACGGATTTTCCGGCAAAACTCCGGTTGCCCCACTAGGGATGCCTATCGGGTTAAAATGGCTAAAATTGAGATTTTTGTGCATATTAAAAATTGGATTGTTATAAAACTTTCTGCAAAGTTGTAACTATCTGATTTCTATATAATTTCGTTTGTGTATACTTTGCGATAACTATTGGCTGTGTCCCAGGAGCTTTTTTATGGCTAACAAAAATACTGAATTTTTGGGACTAATTTACCATAATTTTCCTAAATTTTCTTTGTATGTCTGTTTAGCAGTTTTGTGTGGTGCTGAATTCAAATTTAAATATGATAAGGCTTTGGGGGACTTGGGGGACTAAATAGGTGGGGCAAATGGTTGGCTTAATCATTTTTTTTTTTTTTTTGCATGGTTCAGAACTCAAATTTAGATATGTTAAGCCCTAAAACTGTACCGTTTGTTCATTTTCACCAGAATTTGACGTCCCTTGAGGATTTTGGGGGCTAAAGGTTGGGGTCGGGTGTGGGGGTGAATGCTGAACTTAGTCATTTTTTAAGCCTAGTTCACTGTGCACTCACGGGGGACCATGCATGCTTCACTTGTTATTACTCGTTTCACAGCCTAGATTTCACTTGTGTCGTTGAAAACCTAAGTAGCGTTTAATAGTTACATTAATATAACATGTTATTTCATAAATAAATGGGAATATATATGTATGCACACACACGTATGTATATGCACGCACAAACACACACATACATGTATCATTCTGTCTCTATTTAAATAGGACCATATCGTTAATGCATACAGCGATTTAATATAAACATAAAATTGAAAATACCGCCAACTTTATTATTAAAACGATCCGAATGTCACCAACATTCATAAACTGTTTGGAAAATTACAGCATTTCCCTCGGTATTTCATTTAAAGTGATGACGCCTTAAGCGGAAAACACCGAACCTTCCTCTCCGCTTTTTGTGGAATAGGATTGGTTATGCCTCGGGGACTCCTCCAAATATAGTCTCGTGTTTTAAATAACTGCAGCACTGTAAAGCGGCCGTTCGATTTCTTAAAATTCTCACTTGGTTTTATATACTAGCAGCAGAGAAACTGTGATAGCCTATTATGCAAGAGTTGTATAATATAATACAGTTTACTGGTCATTTACGTGAATGAAAAATAATGTTCTTAGCTTCTTGAAGTCTGAGAGGTAAAGGCCGATTATAATGGAATATGCAAATATGCATTTATCCCAGGCATTATCTCAAGAACCATCCTCTTGATGTGAAAACTTTGACTAAAGTAGACTAGTAGAAAAGAGAGAGGCAGGAAGATCAGGCATTGATTAGATCGGATAGAGAAATGCATATATTTTAGGTCGAAAATATACTACAATATTATCTTTTGTATGTCAATATTTCACCTGTTAAAATATTCTCAATCAAATAGCATGTGCCCCTTGATTTGTGAATACTGTGGTTGAGGAGCAATGGTACGAAAGAAAGATGCAGGACGAAATAGCGTTGCATGAGATCGGATAGAAAAAACTTATAGTCTTCGAAGCCGAATTGATCCCATCAAATTAACTTTTGTTAGTCTATTTTTCGCAGAAAACATTCAATATAAAAAAAAATGAATCTAAATATGCACTCGGCATTGAATGAAATTACCATATATAGGAATGTTATTATGGGGATTTACTCAGGCCCCGCCTTCAAAACGCTCCCATTGGTTGCATAGAATGTCTATTTATACTAGTGATTCCTCAACTGCCAAGTACAAAAAAAGCCAATATCGAATAACGGATAATGATTTTTTTTCAGATGATATGTGAGACGGTCACATTGAGAATTGGAGACCAGTGTTAAAACTGTACAGAGGTTTATCATTCAATAAAGCGGCTCAACAAGTATTTGGTAACATTAGATTTGAAAACGAAATATTGTAGTCGGTTCTTTGTTCATTACGATTCAGTAATTGTAACGTTATAAGCATTTTTTAATGTACCATTTCTATTTTGTAAATATCAAGCGTGAACTGAAATCCATCAATATTGCCGTTGTCACATTATATAAAATAAATATACGCACGGGTAACGTCAATGGATTGGTCCATTTTGCATAATGGTGAGACTCATATTATGAGACAATAGGCCGAGTATGAATACTCCAAGTTATACATGCAATTTAATAGACTATTAAAGTAGTTCTTACGTTTCTGATATCTTTTAGATAATGTTAGACTATATTATTTTTATACATCGGACTACTGTTCTCATCTTAAGTGTTGTTTCCCAACGTTTTTGACGATGCACCCTCCTATTTTCTTTAAGTGTATCTATCTCTGGATTATTTTTGTGAAACCCGAGAATCTTTACATCGAACTCTGGAATCTGTGCGAACAGAAAACATTTATTTAAACCACGGGATAAAATGCGTTCGTTCCGTCAGCCATGAATGAATAGAAGTTCTAAGAAATTAGTATTATCAATAATTACATCTGGTAATTTAACTTTCCGCGGTGCTTTACTTGCAAATAGGCTCCTATCCTGTATAACATTAAATTAGTCCTGTGGCAATATATGACGTTCAATTTAGGATACATATATGTGTGTCTTTATGAATGTGTGTGTGTGTATGTGTGTGTGTGTGTGTGTGTGCCCGCGTGCGTTCGGAGGGACAGAGATGCGGGGAAGTTCATTTTGATTTTAGTGAAAAACTACTCATGTCTGGTCGAGAGTTGGCATCAATGAATTCAGGTTAATTTCTTTACACCTTTGATCCGGAAACAAAAAGATCAATAATTCGATTTCAAATATAGACTAACATATTCAATCGACGTCGCTTGTGCTTTCTTTTAGTACATGTTAAAGGGGGCGAGTTCAGCTTAAAATACATATCTAACGCATACAAATACTTATGCATGCAGACACACGCCTCTGTATCCCTCTTTTACTTTCTTTCTCAGTGTCTAGCTCGGTTTATATATATATATATATATATATATATATATATATATATATATATATATATATATTTCAGAATAGTTAAATTTATACAAACACTTGCCCGATTCGGATATCTACACAGCTATGCGGATATCCCAATATATATCTTGGGCATTATTACCAAACGGATGTAGAGAGCGTATAATATGGATTTTACCAAGCAAGCTGGATCTAAAAAACATTCATATCCTTTTTCTACAAATCCTCCTGATACAGGACTTCTGATAAATGCATTATTTTCACTTTGACTTTCCATGTCTCACTGACTTTAGCAAATAGGGTGCATACCTTTATAACTATTTGCTAATATTTTCTCTCCTCTGATGAGATGGTAAACATCGAAACCCAATAGGTTAAGGAGATTAATTTTCTAAAGCATTCTTTGTCTTGCTTCGAATAATAAAAATTATTTGATATGAAACTCAACCACTTAATTTCATTTCAATGAGAGTTTTTTTTTAAATTCATTGAATTACAATATATATATATATATATATATATATATATATATATATATATATATATTGTGGTTGCTCAGAGGCTAGGAAACATGTTCGATTATAGCTGATAGACATCAAACTATATATAATAATAATAAAAAAATATATATATAGAGAGAGAGAGAGGGAGAGAGGGAGAGAGAGGGGGAGAGAGAGAAAGTTTGGATCTCATTACTATATATAAGGCTTAAAAATAACCGATAAAGAATGTTATCTCTATTAGTGAATCCGTAATTTGCATAGATTAAGACACCCTATTTAAGCGAATTGTACGAGCGGCCAACGCCGGGCTCTGGTATAACATGTGTGTGAGCGAAAGCACAACTTTCCAACTATATACTCAACGAAATGGTGATCCACAGACTTGAACTTTAGTATAAAGTGTAAACACATGTGAAAAGAATTTAATTGATTTTCACCCGGAAAAAAAGACTGCGTGTCAATTATGAAGAATTTCTCCTTGGGAGTCATTGAATTTTTATCTGTTAGTGAACCGCATCACGGCTGCGCATGCACGAACCTTTCACATGACAGTCTTCTTATCTTAAGAATAATTTAAATGTCGTTGTAAGCAAGTCCAATGGATAACATACTTAAGGCACTGTGTTTAGGTTTTGGTTTCGATCTCAGATCGAGTACTTTTTTTTTACTTACTCTGTTAAGAGAAAAGCATAATAGTCGCATGTACCTGCCTCAGTTTTTTTTTCAGTTTCTAATACTTTACATTTTTAAAGGAACTTAACGTTGCGTTTAATAGCGACCAACGCTAGGTACATCTGCTAGTATATATATATATATATATACACGCATATATATGTGTGTGTGTGTTTGTATTTTTGTTTTTGTGTGTGTTTGTTTCTGTGTGTAGGTTAGCTGCTCATGAGAAATATTCTGTTACATAACAATAATTAAACTTTATCTTTGCGTTATTATCAGGAAAAAATCTGTAAAAAAAAAAAATACTTAAAAGGAATTTCAAGACAGGTGCATATTTAACATAAATAAAAACTGCGTGTGATTTAGTAATTAAATACATCTTTGAAAAAATATAAGAAATTTCCCGATATTTTTCCGGCTAAAAATACCCCTTTTTAATTGCACGTGTCCAAATGTAAAATCGTTCTTTACCTTTCGGAAAAAAAAAATGCACTCGCTTTTGGACCAGTTTTATTAATCCCTCGGTAATTTCTGTGAGAAATAAACAGAAAATCACTATCCTTCGTAATACTCAGCCCCGTTGCTACGTTGCTGTTGAACTTTAATCTGTGATGTTTCCAGGTCATGTGACTTGAAGTGAAACGGCCTTCATTTTATGTTGATCCTGGATGAACCCCCTTTAATACATTGAATCACTCTTTCGTACTTGTTGACGAAGGAAGCATTATCAGCTAGATAATTAAGTCCGGAGTCGAAGAAGAGATGTGCCACAGTGAATCAGGCGTATTCCGTCTTATTTTGAGCAAGATATGCTACTTTATTTGGAGATTCTTTAAGATAAAAGTTTCGATTACCTATTTATCTAAAAACGTGAATTTGTCTGTGTGTGTGTGTGTGTGTGTGTGTGTGTGTGTGGCTTTGCACATTTCTCTACCAAACTACTTTGTCAATTTTCCGTGTACAGACTCGAGATTTTACATTAGCGTATTGAGATTTGGAAACATCTTTTTAATCGGTTTTCGGCCAGAAATTGGGCTAACTAGGGATCAAAGTTCAACGATTCGACTTTTGAAAACTCTACCAAACTCCTCCGCCAAGTTTGGGTCTAAACACATGAGATTTTAGACGTAGGTTACTTGGACATATATCAAACGTTTTAATTTGATTTTAGCACAAAACAGTAAATGTTAAGAAGTCAAACTCGGGGTCAAAGTTTTAAAAAACTTATCTCTGCGGTCGCTACCGAATTCCTCAGCCACTTTTTGGTCTAAATATGTGCAATTTAACATAAGGTGTATATAAATATTGGGCAAGCTTTTTAATCTGATTTTAGCCGAAATTCTGGCTTCCAATGCGTCAAAGTTCCAAAGATTTTACTTTTGCGGTCTCTATCAAACTATTCAGCGAATGTTGGGTCTATATATTTAAAATTATAAATAAAGGGTATTCAAAAAGGTAGCAAGCTTTTAAATCAGTTTTTGGCCTAAAATTTAACTGCCAAGAATCAAAGCTGAAAGAGTTGACCTCTGCAGACTCTACCAAATTCCTCCAATAATTTTGGGCCTAACACTTGAAATGTTAGATGTAGATTACCTGGACATGAGTCAAACTTTTTAATTATATATATATATATATATATATATATATATATATATATATATATATATATGTATATATATATATATATACCAGACTATCCATTAATGTGTAATCACCTTTTTCTTTACCAGATCTTTGACTTATTTGTTGTTTCATCAAATACATCTGCATGCAAAATCCGATCCCGCATCTTGCTAATTCCTACCCTCTGATGAGAAGGAGAGTATTTCTTCGAAACTCCGCGGATTAAGGACTATCCATTTATCTAGTGTTTCCTTTTCAGATTAAATATGTTTTTAACTCATTTCAAAGTGTTTTTTAACATATTTCATTAACTGTTTGCTCATATATATATATATATATATATATATATATATATATATATATATATGCACATAAAGTTATGAACTGTACATAGGCACCGGGCAAAGCCGAGCTAAAATGCTAGTTATAAATAATAAATAAAAATCTTGATATTTTATTGCGCTTTCATTACATTGGTTTGGTTAGTTTAAACTGTATAGCGAACCTCTTAGGTCATCTGATGCCAGGAAATGTAATTTATCGTATATTCTTATATATATTTATTTTCAGTACTGTTGCTTCTTCTTTTTTAAACGTACAGTGATCGATATATTTGAGAGTCGGTTAAAGAGATTTTTTTCTGTTTTTTTTTTAATTTTGCTGTAGTTTTGTCATTTTCAGATTGTTGAATTGATTGTCCGCGTGAGCATTGTAAAAGAAATATATCATATTTTTTTGGTAAGACTTTTTATCTGTTTTGTAAAGGATCTTTACAGACAATAATGCGTTTGTGTTTAACGGTAAAGTATTATTGACATGGGAATACACGTTCGTATTTTATTTTAAAAGGAGGTCACTACTTATCAAGTCTATGATGCTATTCGAGGATAATGATTAATTAATCTTAAGTATAAAATAAGACAACACCGTGACGATCCGTAATGGTGAAACTTTGTTAGATTTTTATCATATATAAGGAAGTCTCCAGCAAAATTTATTTACATTAGACATGGAAACGCCATTTTTTTTTCGTTGGCTGAAAAGCGACCCAATATTATTTTATTAATCAAACGCATAGTTTGGAAAAAGAGACTATTTTAATAGAATTTTCGTTTGATTTTAAAAACTCATAAAGTGTGAGGATAATTTTTGACTGTTATTGTAGCTAGACAAGTACTTGCTGCGATAGACCATAGATTGAAGCTCAGTCGAGTACTTACCATAAAAGTAACGATCGAGAAGAGAAAGACGCACTACGCCTCTTCTGCGAGAAACAGGAAGTAGAGAGGCGAAAAAGTTGTCGCACTAGATTGCGATTACTCTTTTGTACCCTGTCAAGACATGGAACGAGGTTCTGGAGAGATACTCATACGATGTGATAGCAGAATATTATCTTGGTGAGTACTCATCTCTCGTACATGTGGATGATTGCATCGCGAGGGACATGCTTTCTAGAGCGATACAATTAGGCTATCATGTTTCGATGAATTTTGACAACGGATTTCATATAGGTCTTCCATATCTAATCAGTAGTCAAGGTCAATTCCAGAAGTTGCTCAAAGCAGGACATATTAGAAAAACAGGAGCCGTTTGTTTCAATCAGGGCCAAGAAACGATTTTAGTGTTAATAGTGAATAAACGAAGTTTGCTTTTAGGTATATTAAAAATAACTAAAACTTTTACGCTCCGTTGTATCACGTTGTTCTAGCTGGAGGACAGAGAATAATAAATACCTTGGTCCTTGGTGACGTTTTAAGTGTTGTCACAGATGGTGATATTATCTGTATGAATGTCGACCAATGATCGTAGAATACGACTTGGAAGATCATTGCTAAGAAGCAATAGGAGAGTTTGACCCAGGATGGATCCTTGAGGCTCGCCAACTTTTAATATTTTAAGCTTCACAGTTCTGCCCATCGATGACTACTTTAATAAGACGATCGTAGAAAACAGATTTGACAATTGAAAGGATATGTCCAGCGCTTCGGTAGTTAGAAATCTTGTGAAGTATAAATTTATGCCAAACGCTATCAAATGCCAGGTATATGCTAATAATCATTTCACTAGAAACGAACACAGTATCAATAGATTCATTGTTCCATTTAAACAGTTTGGGAAGTACACAAGCTACTTCCGGTTGCAATTTGCTTATTTCATTTTCACTTAGAGAGATGGCAAGACGTGAATTTCCCCTGTGTCGTAATAACAACGAGGCTTCACAGATTTTGAGTTAGATTAAACTTTCTTCGTGTTATTAGAGGGGATGATTGGGTAATAGCCTTTCTCACCGGTCTCTCCATCATCTTAAAAGTTTCAGTATTATTTTCCGATCTAACAGCCAATTACGTTTTCACAGCGAGAGATCTAGTATTATTTATACACTAGGAGTTTCACACTAATCGTAATCCTTATCGACAATAAGAATTGTTTTTTTTTTTCAAAGCAAAACCATGACTCGTCTCTCAATATTTACAGAAAGTACTCCATCTTTAAATAATGGTTGAAAATCATCTCGTATAATAATTGTACCATGTAAATAGCATTGGATTACCGCACGAAACGAGCGCAGGTATTTTCGGAAATTAAAGTAATAAATAGCCGCTCAATGTTAGCATTGAGTCCATACGACTTGTGACCTTCTTCTCCGATTTCTTTTCATTCTCGTAGCCGCTTCATGATTATTTATACTTGTGGACGCATATATTTGTGGACCAACAAGTGTGCGTCTGCGTATAATAAAGCAGATAGAAAGCCGGGTTGTAAATTTTTGGTAAACACATTTTTAACTAATTTTCTTTTTATCTTTTTCGTACATTTCTTTTCGATATACAACAATATACAATATATATATATATATATATATATATATATATATATATATATATGATGAGACGAGTTGTCAAACTTAAATGTCCTCTTCGAACACGACGAACTACAAGCATATATATTGATATTTAATTATATATATATATATATATATATATATATATATATATATATATATATATATATATATATATGACAAGTCGGGTCACAAAGACGGTATTATAAATACTTATTGCGTGTTAAATATTATAGCAGTTTTCTAAAACATTTTATCCCAATACAGACTAAGGCACACGCGCATGTATATATATATATATATATATATATATATATATATATATATATATATATATATATATTTATAGTGTATATGCGTAATTTTTTATGTATGTATTATCAGTAAAGCAAAAGTACCCGCCGTTGACTGGGTTCAAAAACAGCCTACAGAAAATTGACTCTGATTTATGAAAGTATGATAGGTTATGAAAATGAAGGGTTGTAAATTTGAGTTGAATTTGGGGGTATCAAAACCAAAGCAAAATATGATGAAAGTAAAAATAAAATAGATAAACCCCATAATTTATTATACCATACCTGTTCATACTGAGACACTTATAACAATATTCTGTGGATCTATATTAAAAAACCTTGTTAAACTTTGTGACATATTTCCATTCTATGGAGGTCAGGTGCGAACGAACGTTCTATAATTTTATTATACCATATTTCTTCAAACTGATACATAATTATCAAAGTATACTTACGCAAATAGATATGAAAAGTTTTTATTAAAATGTGTGCCTATTTCCATTCTATGGAGGCCAGACGCGAACGCAGACCCCACAATTTTAATGAACCATCGTTCTGCCAGATCAAACATAACTAGTCCTGTGTCTTGATACATCTTCTACCATTATATGCAATCAGTTTTTTAAAATAGTCAACCATATAGGAGCCTATTCGTGACCAGACACACCCACACATTCAGCTTTATATTATAGATATAGATATATATGGAAAGTGTATATTTTGTCTCGCTATGACATTGATATTAAAAACCTAAATTCCCTATTTGTATTTATTTGCTTCACCACGAAAGCAAAATCTGACACAAGGCCACTTTCAATGGGAGAAAAAACAGCTCCCATAATAACAGGCGCTCTGTAATTTGCCAAACAAACAAAAACATCTTAGTATAGAAAGATCTCCCCCTTCATTGACTAAGGCTACATTATCTTAAGTGTAGAATCAGAACAGGTATTACGTAGTGTTCTTTGTCCGAATGCAGGATACTTTTTTCTATTGGAATGTATTTACTTCACCACAAAAGAAAAACGTGGCACAATGTCGTTTTTAATGTGTGAGAAAACGAGCTCCCCAGAAAGAGGCAATGGAGAAGTAGCCAAATATAATAAAAAATGCCTTAGTATAGAAGGGCCCCCTACATTAACTAAAGACAAACAAACCTGAGTGTAGCATCAGAACAGATAAACCACTCGAATATAATCCAGAGGGCCAGATCCCACTTTTCCTATTTAAAAATTATTACAACGAACCTTTATATATATATATATATATATATATATATATATATATATATATATATACTCAATCATGAATACGCGACCGATTAGATGAAAGTTAACTTATTTGCATATTTCTTTTAAACACGTGCGTTAATTAATTTTTTATTTCGTGAAGGTCTTATTTATAGGTTGGTTTCATTTTATTTTATTGCTGAATTTTTATTCATACAGTTTCTACATTCTTCATAATTGCGTAAAATTTACAATAAAAATGTTCTAGTACAGGGATATATATATATATATATATATATGTATATATATGTATACATATATGTGTATGCGCTTGCTTTTGTATGTGCGAAAGATCTCTACCAAACTTCTCTCTGAATATTTCATTTACAGATTTGAAATTTTATATATAGGATATTTGAACCTGTAATAAACTTTCCATTTCGTTGTAGTGCTCAAATATGGCGCTATAAAGCTACAGTTGAAAACAATATAGGTTAATCTAATATTAAGTTAAATGAAACATATTTTTGCTGTTACTTTTTCACATATGCAAAATACAGACTTTTACATAATAAAGGTTACACATTCGCTTAATGTGTAATCTTTATTTATCAATCTCTAACAACAATTCTATCGAATCGGCGTATTATAATACCAGTGACGGGTCTAAGTTCAGGACAATTAAAAACACTGCTGAGAAAAGCGGACCGCACATACAGCGCCTAGTTTTCCCAAATGTTCACCTATCTAGTATATCCAGGCTCAACGTTTCTTTACTTAAGTAATTTCGCGAGAACCGATGTATCATGTGATTATGCCCTATATATATATATATATATATATATATATATATATATATATATATATATATATATATATATATATATATAGGACGTGCCTTCAGTAAGTTTCAATACGTTTTTGTACAAGCATTTTAAATTTTATAGACCCTTGAAATTTCAGTACGTTATTGCTATTACATTTTATGAGATAACTGACCAACTTTTTAGTTTCAGATTGAAATGAACAGGTACAGCAGACATTAGAATACTCTCTACTAAAACCTGACTACCACAACTGGGGAATTTCAAAAATGCAATCCCGACATGAGGATATTTTAGAAGAACGATATGCAATAAAAATATGTTTACAACTTTTTTTAAATGTCATAAAAACGTACGGAATATTTCAGACTGCTTTTGGATCATCTTTCTCGAATAGAATATCGGTTTCTGAGTGGCATAAGAACTTGCTCCCTGTCATTTTTGGTTATTCCTTAAGCTCAAGAAAAACCTTAGAGGCTGTAGTTATGAGACAATTAAAGAGATGAACGAGGCTATGATGAGGTCCTTGACTTCCATGGGACTTTAGAAGTTATTGGACCGATAAAACAAGTGAAAAGCAGCTGGAGAAGATTACTTCGAAGCATACTGGAGTTTCATGTGTGTCTTACCAATAGAATTTCGAATAGGAAAAAGTATGGAAGTTTATATAAGCCACCTCAGATATACACGCACAGATAGGAAAAGGGGTATGTGTGTATATATATATATATATATATATATATATATATATATGTGTGTGTGTGTGTGTGTATCTAAATAAACGTATTTGCTGTATTGTATTTATTGATTGCGTTTTAAATATTTGCTAAATACAGTGATGCAAATATACACATATAATTCTAAATATAAACACACGTTATGTATATATACATATGCATATATTTATACATAAATATAAATATATGTATATAATTTAATACATAATACATAATACTAAACAAATACACAGTTATTTTTTTTATTGTTATAATTTTTGTATATCTCCTCAGGGGGAAAACAACTAGCAATTATCATACTAAATAGCACATACAAAGAAAACATTAAAGATTAAATGCTTTTAAACAATCTAATCCAAATGATAAACTATAACAATATATTTTATTATGACCGTTTACGAAATTGAACTGCATTTTGATTTAAATTTATACAAAGGAACATACAAATGGTGTCTTATACTACCCAAATTTACACGGATTAATCATTTTCGCAAAGGATTGCTGCCCACTGCTTTGGATGCCTTACCAGATACATGTGGTTTTTTACCCACATTCTACCAATCTTCAAACAATATGGACCTTTATAATACAATGCTACCTTTTTCAAGAACTGCTATATTCGGATTCCAACTAGCATATCCATTTTTTTTCTTTTTGCTTTCAACACTAATTCCCTTGCTCTGTGTCCCTTAGAGGACATTTTATCTTTAATATTCTCTTTGTATATGCTTTTTAGCAAAATAATATCGAACCAATATTAATATTTTGCTAGTATTCTTTCTCCAAGGATTAAGGAAATTATTTTAAACATTGTGTTCTTTGGTTTAAGCAATATATTTTTATTAGAAAATCAATTTTGTTTAAATGAAATTTTAATATACAAATTCTAATTATATATATATATATATATATATATAATATTTTTATTCATATAGAAAAATATTACTAATGGTCATGCTTATGTTTTGGACAAATCGGTTGCAAGAAACGAAATGCCACTCCTCAGGCGACGTAAACAAGTTCATCTGTCACCGAACGCATCTGGTCCACAAATAGGAACATATATTTTTATTCATAAGAAATAAAATATTAAAACGCTAAAATTTAAGAGAGAGGCGTGATATTAAGTGACATTTAAGACTCAAATAGACGGCGATAAGAGGAAATGGCATTTCAAGATTTAATAGAATAAACAGATAAAGTCGAAGGATATTAAAAGAGAACAGAATAGACGAGAAAAAGAAAGTTTTAAAAAATGAAGAAAAAAAGAAAACAGAAATATAGAAAAAGGACGAAGGGATCAGCATGATTACATTATCTTACTATACGTATATATATATATATATATACATACATACATATATACACACATACATACATGCCTACATAAGAACAGATACACACATGCATATATTTAAATATATGTGCATATATATATATATATACATGTGTGCACATATTTCTTTCTTTTTTATTACATTCTGAAATAAATTGTAAAACAATGTGAATACTTTATGCATAATAATATCTATCAAAGAATTAATATGATTTAAATACAAACTGAGATAAACATATAAGCATGAATGAGACAAAGTCAACAGGAAGACTAATTTGGAATTCTGTCTTCTTTATTTAAAATGATTAAACTGACTTTTCAAACTTATATTTGTTCTTAAGATCTATGTTATCATTCTAGTTTCTCATTCATAACATTCGACTTGACTCTAGAAACTGATACTCTTAGGTATTTGTTCGTCTTTCAGCAGTTTTAAGTATCCGCCACTCATCCAGTAGTGCCGACACAGCAATCTGTGTAATCTTTAAGAATTTCTGCTTGCGTTAGGTTCTTATCCATCAGGGTTAACCGACGTCCTTTGATGCACGTAAACAACCTGCTTCAACTTCCTTTGCACAAGGATTACTGACACATCTCGATTGAGGTTCTTGTTCGCAAATTGCTTGACATTTTGCGTTCAGTTCTATATAGGCCGTCCCAGGCATAATCTATCCTTCAGAAGAGCTTTGTGTTTTGTTTCTATACAATTTAATTTTTCTAACCATGTCCGTGTTCGTATTTTCCCTAGTGACACTTCCGAACTACAACAACCAGGAAACGAGGGATTCGAATTAACGGACCACGACAGTTTGCGAATAGAAAATCTTAAGTTATAATGTCCAAGTATTCTCCAACAATATGACGACGAGAGATTCGAATTCAGAAAGAGGATATCATCAATGAATTGATGACAATTACTCAACATCCAAAGAGAGATAGATACTCACAATAACTTGACAGCAAAAAAATAATAAAAATAAAAAAAATAAAGGAAACTAAAACACAAATTTAAAATAGGACAACCAAAAACATAACCATTTCAAAATAAAATAAAGAAAAATATTCGGACACCAAAACAAGTTTCAACATTGAACTTAAAGATATTTTCTATTTAGAAATAAAGACAGTAAACGGTATTTTCTATTTAAATAGTTGTTTTCTCTCACAGAAAAAGAAGACTCAAACTCTTGCAACGTACAGTTGTAAACTGTAATAAGTAGTGTTGCATTGTTTTTAATTTCTCAAATAAGTAAATTTCACTCTTGAAAAATGTCTACAAGACGGTTTACATTATAGGAATACTTTAGGGCTTTTACAACAGAACCAACATCAAAAGCAAGCTGAAAAATGACAACAGAAGATGCAACAAAAAGGGACCAATAGCAACAAAATTACCAAAAACAACAGATTCTATAGCAACGAAAAAATGAAGAAAGAGTGATCCATTAACAAGAAGAAATACTAAAGAATAATGGGTTGCTTTTCAAAAGCTTAACCAATAACAAAGCGTTTTTGTAGATCACGATATGGAAAACCATTGGGACGTTAACTTAGTTCGTGATCACGACCAAACATTCAACACATTATTTGGGAGATATAAAGACCTTTTAATCATCGATTGCGAAGATTGGTTTGATACAAAAAGTTCTTCTTTTTACGAAAGTTAGAAACTGCCGAACACAGTAGGTTCGGAGACTACATTCTACCTAAAAAACGACTGGACTGGAGTTTGCGGGAACCGTTTATTTACTTTAAGAACTTTTCAGTCCGAATACATCCCAGTTTCATAAAAGGTGGCGATGTTTTAATTTTGTTATGCTGGACGACGAAGATTATTTAACGTTGGCGTCCGTCGTAAGCAAGAACTATAATTGCTTTAGACAAGCAGAATCATCGACAGATGATTTTAAATCTCTCGTATTTGCTCAAGAGCTAATGTCGGCCAAAAACGCTGAGATTAGAAAGAGAGTATTTAAAAAATTCGAAGGTGAACCCAAGTTCACTCTACAGAAACTTGCGGAGAATAGCCAATGAGCATGAAAAGCGATACTAAACATATAGAGAGATCAGACATGGCATACGTCAGGAAATAAAGGGCACATCTAAGAAGTACGTCTCAAAAAAAGAGAAAACCGAATATGTCAAGCCACAGACTCAACATAAAGCAAAAAGTAAATAACTAACCAGAGTTTGGAAACGAGTGGGCTTTTCAGAAACAAAAAAAAATACTCCCAAGATCATGTAATCGGTGTGGAATACTGCACTGGGTGATATGATACCTATTCCGAAATAACAATTGTTAAAATTATGGCAAACTTTGGCACAAAATAGCGTATTGTGGAATCAGGCGCAAACGAAAAAAAAAAGTCAAACAGACAAAGTTGAGTAACATGTCTGACAAAACTTTATGCAAAAATTATGGTTAGATATGTAACAAAACCGTGAGATTACGGTCGGATGTTTCAAATATAAATGTACATGCGTGGAAGAAATTGAACAAGCCGATTTTGCACAAAACACTAAAGTCAACTCGTACAGGGAATGGCAAATTTACTTGCAAATTAAAACGAGATTATCAAAAGGTTCTTTTTAACGCCGTGTTTTGTTTTTTTTATAAAATCTGAATGAACAGTTTTAATATTTGGAAGTTATCTGCCAACTTTTTTAAACGTGAAAGACACTATAACATACCGTACGAAATTTCATTCGAAATCACGCTATTTATAAAGACTTTGCAAATGAATTGCATGCACAGCAAACCAAGAAAGACAGTAAAAATCATAACTGAGATTTACGAAAGAAAATACGACGAGGAATTACGAAACAACGACGTATTTCAGAAAAGGCGTCGAGAAATTACGAAACATCGACATATTTCAGAAAATATTCCCATAAATTACGAAGCAACAACTAAATGTGGGCAGAAACCAAAAAAATCATTGCGTTGCAAACGAAAATTATCAGTTTATTTGAATAAGCATAGAAATACTGAATTAATTGGATTTGCGTAAGTGTATTATAAAGTCAGATAGAAATTAAAGAATGTTATTATCAAAGAACCCAGACTTTAATGCAAATTGTAAAAAAAATGGCGATATCGGGAATATTGCACAATATATAAGACATATAACATATTAAAATATCATCAAAACAAAATACATTCTGACTAAAATGATACAATATACGCATTACTCTCAGGGAAAGAGCAATCTGACTCAGTGTTTGTAACGTTCCATCTAAACAGACACACAACAGAACAGCGACCCAAAGTGGAAAATATATTTACAAGCATTTTGCGGTGCGAAAAGTCTTGGGAGGCAAAGGGTTTTGAGGACTTATCCATGTACAAGAGATACACTCTTTTGTACGAAATAAAAAAAATCGAGGGGTACAATACTCGGGGTGTTTTGTGTACTTCGTAGTAGGTTATTTTGGCGGTAGCGCTCCTTGTATATACAAGCACGGCCAAATTAGAAGAAGGGCGTAGGTATTTTTTAAAATCTACCAAAAATCAAATAATTATCTAATCAATGCGAAATTTTTACCGATTATTAAGTGGTCGATATTTATATATATTTTACCAATAACGCCACTTATTTATTTGTGGCTACACATATGCTTAAAATAATCAGCCGAAACTTATCAAAATATATTGCATTATGGGGAGGGTTAGGATTGTGGATAAAACAAACAAATAAAAAAACTTGTGCATGTATCAGATTTTAAAGTTGAAAAACCAAATTTCAGTGTTTAATTTTTCATCTTTTGTGTTTTAAAGTGTGAAATTCATCGACTATGTTATTAATAGTTAATCTTTACGATTTGCAAAAAGCTAATATATTTTCATTAGTTTGAAGAAAAACACTGCTTGTAATTCTTTGAGCAATAAATTAATAATTTTTTGTGTTTTGTGGGTCATTAAATAAGAAATGATTCGAAGAATCGATACCAAAAAAATCGATAAATAATTGCGCATTTTGATAAAAATATGATCATTTCTTTCCGCAATTTTCGTTACGTGATATTACCTCAGCTATGGTAGGCCATACGGCTTACAAATAGTTGTTCTCTTCTCCTTTTCTTTTTTGCTGTTACTTGCTTTTGACTTAGTTTAACGTGTGGAGGATTTGCATCTACCACCCTCCTTTGTTTAGTAACACTTGATACTAATGGAAAGATAGGATCAAGACTACAAAGCGTGACACTAGATGCAGGAATTGTCTCAAACACATACGGCACCTAGCATTCTTAAAATGGTCATCAATCCAGTACTGGTCAGCCTTATCGTGGCTTAATTCGGGGGTTATGTGGTATGTATGTATCGCTTACGAAAAAAGGATGTTACCCTTATAAATTTGATTTTTCACATATCGTCAAAACAATCTTTAAAAATACATGGAAATCTATGTGATCAAATTAACTTTCTTTAGTCCTGTATAGGCTACCGTAGTTTCTTTCCAAACTATCATTGAATTGTGAATCATTTAATTTCGCCACGCGAAATCTATAGATTGAGATAAAATATGGAATTATTTGATTCGATATTTAGGTTTTTTTTATATATTCTTATAGCTAATACTCCTTCATCTTATTTAGACAACAAAAAAATTAAATACATTGATTCAAAAACCTTTTAAAAATGATAAATGTGCGACCCATCAATAGAAAAATAACCGTGGATTGTGTTTTGTGTTAGTTTTATTTTATTTAAAATTTATATATATGTACATATATACGATGTACCATTCGCCCACAATTTTTCTTATCACTTAAATCGGTGAAATCGCTCATTTCAATCTAATCGTCTGATCGCTTCCTCCAGCCGGAGAACTAGGCGGAATCTTAACATTCACCCCCGCAATGACATAGTCAATAATACATTGTTGTCTACGTTGAACTGTAGACAACTAAATGGTGATTTAAAAACAAAAGTTATTATTTAATAATGGCTAAAAGCAACAGTTAAATACCATGTTCAATTGTGCTCTAAACAGAGGCATTCATTTAAAACGCGCATTTATCTTATCAAAGATCCTACTGTTGATTTCATATGCTGAACCCTTCTACTTCTACGGTGAAAAAATCCCAAATGCACATGTCATGTGAGTTTGTATAAAATAGTTTCGTTTGGTCAAAATCGCACTGTTCTTCTTTAATCAAATGTTTGGATTGTCGATATTTGTCTTGCGTATTCCAGTACAAAACATATCTACGAACACTCCCAGAAACATCAAGTACATGTGTGTGAAATTGTAAAAAAAAATTGGGTCAAGTTTGTTTCTGAGTTTATAGGAAACGAACTCGCACAGAAAAATACATACATAAATCCAAAAACACAAAGCACGCTCTCTCTCTCTCTCTCTCTCTCTCTCTCTCTCTCTCTCTCATATATATATATATATATACATATATATGTATATATAATTTAGCTTACAATATATATATATATATATATTTATATAAATTGTAAGTTAAATCATAGAATTAAAACAAGATTTATTATAAGAAAAAAGTGCAGATAATTATTAGCCTTTTATTTCACGCATGGATTTTCAATAAATGGCTTATCTGCCTGGGATCGTTTTATAAATATTGATACTGATAATTATTTGTACTTTATGTTTACATTATTATGTAAGCTGTATTATTACTGCTCTTCCATATTTCAATTATTACATTAATTCCGATAGTACACAGAAGGAAGGCATCATATTTTGTACATGAGAAAAGAAAAATTCTGATGGAACTGCATAGGAATAACAACACAATTTATTTGATGTATCTAAGAAAGTGCTCTATTTTTATGCGTTTCCTAGAATGCAAAATTAATATGATATTTTCTATAATGATGCATTGCTCTTAAGAATTTAAGATCTTATTACAGAAAATCGTAAACGCTTCTGATGAATGGGAAACTAAAGCAAAAATGCAGAAAACTACTCATCTTATCAGTTACACACAGACACACACACACACACATATATATATATATATATATATATGTATATATATGCATATGTATATATACGCATACATACATATACATATAAATATATATTTATAAATATTGTTATATGCATATATTATACATATATATACATACACATATATTATATGTATATATATATATATATCACACGTATATATATATATATCACACGTATATATAAACACACATGTATATATATATATATATATATATATATATATATATATATATATATATATATATATATAATTCTCCAAGAAAATGGTTACCACCTGTACGTGAAAACTTGAAAAATCACTAGTATATAAATATGTGACATTCAAAAACCGCACCTATCCTATATCCGGACCGTACGTTTTCATATTTCATTACTGCTTTTTTTTTAAGAAAGCAAACAATCTGAAAAAGAGCGGAAGAAATACTAAGATGGTGAAAGAAAATTGGTGTTATTTCGTAGTTTTCCTTCTGCAGCACGAGTTTAACAACTAAGGCATGTGCGTCTAACTTAATCTGAAGGAGAGTATATAGATTCATACTTTTTACATGAGTATTACATGAAAGAACTAAAACTTGACACACACACGTTAAACAATCTGCATCTGAAACCACGACATATACACATAAATAAATAGAAGATATAATTTATATACTTTACACCACCCTGTTTCGTTTGTCTATTTTTGTTCATACGTAAAATTATTTTAGCACTCGGTTTCCTGTATCTCTATAACGTTGTTATACTCTTCCATATATATAGATAAGTAAAACGGAGAACGTTTCGTCTATATTTCAAGATTTCTCGAGGATTATTGAGTGCGTAAATAAAATACAAATACAAATAATATACTTAGAATGATATTTTGTGTATAGATTTATTTATTTGCGGACGGTTATCCTCATCTACATAATTGCTGTTGCTTCATCACGTCTCGAACAACTCATTCTCTGGCCTTCATCACGTGATTTGCCGCGACCGGAAACTGTATCTTCAATAATCAACCCCTCCCATACTTGTTGTTGTCTCACTGTGACGCAGTAGATCGAGGCGTTGAATCTCTATATTTCCAGATGAGCATTTTCTAAAGAAAGCGGTTTCAATCATACCCAAACTAACAAAGTAAGCCAGAAGTTTAGTTGGCCAAAACGTGTTGAGACAACAACAACTATGGAAGAGGGTAATTCCTGTGGATACAGCATTTCTATCACATCGCGGTTTATGCTCCTGAAAAGTTTGTCATGACGTGGTAAAGCAACAATAACTATTAAAATGAAGAAAACAGTCCGCAAATGAATAAATGTTTTGTAAGTGTGGATGTGGACATTATGTTTATGCTCTTCTTTTATACATACATATGTACATATACACACAAACGCATATTATATACATATATGTGTACACACACACAAAACACACACACACATATATATATATATATAAATATATAAATACATATATATATATATATACATACATATGTAGTGAGAGAAAGGGCGGTAGAGGAGGAAACAAAAAAATAATAGAACAAAAGTAAATGGACATAGTCACATGTTTTTATAATCAACTATTGCAACAAACATTAATTCATGAAGAAAAGCTTGTAACACATCGATTTTCAAAGGGATACATTTTTGTTTAGAAGAAAAACTAATAAAAGTTATTAGTGAATGTTATTAGAAAAAACATAACACAATTATGAGTTGGGTAAAAAGACAAAACACGTATTACGAAATAACAGTATTTGTAATGTATCTCTCAATGCATCAGTTGCTAAGCAGTCTTTGTACAAGCGTATTGTTATATCATGCTCAGTACGTTCCAATAAAATATTAGTATTTAAGATCAAATAATTAAACCAGATCGCAGATATATATATATATATATATATATATATATATATATATATATATATATATAGAGAGAGAGAGAGAGAGAGAGAGAGAGAGAGGGAGAGAGAGAGAGAGTGAGAGAGATAGAGAGAGAGAGATACGTGGAGCAAAAATGGTAATTAGTAAAAACCTGAAGAGCAAATATATGCTTTATTTTTTTATTGCCGATTTATCTGCTTAGTAACGCATGTTTCGGTTAACGAATCGTATAAACGATCCTGGAACTTCATCAGACATTGCAGGTTTTCTGTAATGCCTGATGAAGTTACTGAATTTTTAATACGATTCTGTATCCGAAACATGTGTAACTAATCAGATAAATCGGTAATAATAATAAAACATATATATATATATATATTTCTGTGAAAGTATATTTTCTTATAATATATTCGAATCCTTATTTAAGAAGTTCGATATGATTACAGAGCAATATAATGAATAAATGACAAAAGACTATATTTCAAAGTTCATGATGTTGACCATCTTATAATTTATTCTTTTATTAAGTTGGCATTTACAAATCTCCACAGTATCTAGTTCGTAGCGCAATGATATAATAATCTAGTGATTGATTTTGCGCTACGAAACAGATACTGTCAAGAATGGTAAATATCCACTGGATTAAAGAAATACATTATAAGAAGGTTAACAGCTTGGACTTTGGAACATAGCCTTTTGTCATTTATTCACTATATATATATATATATATATATATATATATATATATATATATATATGTATATATATATATATATAATTTCTGGCTGGATGTAAATTGATATTATATATTCATAATGCTTTCATGTTGACTTACAAATATAAAAGCCAAGAACCACGAGGGTCTGTCTACTGCCATGGAATTTTGTTACAGTTAGAATATTGAGAATCACTAATGCTATGAAGTAATATGCTGGGGATTTGCAAGAAGAAATTGATTTAATTTAATTTGAAGATTGCCATGTTTGAATTCGCGGGGAAGCAATTCCGGATTTATGTATTCAACAGACCTGAAGTTCGTGTGATGAAGTTCCATCCATAGAAATTCTATAATAGGAAGGTCTTTTATGCTTGTTAGTAGGATAAAAAACACTTAGTGTAAATAACTTAAAAGGCGGAGGCAGAAAATTGAGCGGAGTATAGCAAGTTCCAATGGCAATAAATTAGAATGAGAGCATCAGTGTCTCCTCAGTGATAAACCTTCGGCTGTTGTTTGTCGTTTGCTTCGATATATGCCGATGTGTTCCTGTTGGACAGTTTAGTTGATATTGAGAGTTATATGTGCAAAGTATTATGTTTCTGAATTTTGAGAAGTGGATTGCGAATTTAGAGTATATGGTTTAATCTGACTACGCCACCCCTCCCTAGTCATTCACTACGCCACCCATCCCTAATCATTCACTACGCCACCCATCCCTAGTCATTCACATATTATATGTATATATAAACACACACACATACACACACATATATGTATATATACGTATATATATACATATATATATATATATATATATATATATATATATATAATTCTTCTAGACAATGGCTACCACCTGTACGTGAAAACTCGAAAAATTACTTGTATATACATATGTGACATTCAAAGACCGCACATATCCTTTATCCGGACGTACGTTTGTATGTGGGGCAAGAAAGAAAAAAAACAACTAATTAAATTATGTGGTAAATAACACTTCTTGAGGTTAAAAGTTCAATCTTCACTGCGGGCGGTACTGTAACGCTGTACTCAGTTATACACACCGGACCTACACGTAATATGGTGCGTAGTTCGCAAATGAGACGCAGACAAAGAATAATTTGACTCTTTCTTTTTGTAACAATATTCATTTCCTCATTCGTGACAACTGTGACGTTTCCCACGCGAGAGCATGTTTGAGATTATGATCATAATACTCAAACGTGCTCTCACACATAATATACGTCCTTATGTGATCGTCTTCTCGAACGTGATCTCGGACGTTATTCACGTCTCTAACATGATCCTCTTCTCGAAAATTCTCTCCAAGGGAATCTACGATTCTAATATAATCGTGTTCTCGAACGAGCTCTCAAACGCCCTTCAGAAGACAACGCGTTCGAGAAAACGTTCACATTTAGATGTGAACGTGTTCTCGAACGCGTTGTCTTCTTTTTTATTATGTTTATTTTTCCTTACAGTGACGTCATTTAACTTAAGGCTTGGTATTTGTATATAGTCATCCTGGCTATGCTACATTACTGAGAATACAATTGAAAATGGCTGAATCCTTCTACCGGTTTGAAACAGGAATATGTTACTTTTGTAGATAAAAGGTTTCTGTTCCATACAAAATTTAGAGTTCGACAAATAATGATCGATAATTAAATATACTCAGTAGCTGTGGGTGCCGAAGTCCGAACATTACAAAATAATTCAGACAGAAAATACTTTACAATAGAAATATGTCACATGACTACACAAATGACATAGTTAAAATTTAAAAATTCATGAACTGGGAAATGAATTACAAAAATGTACACATGAAAATACATTGAATCAAATCTTGCACTCTTCCTTTACAAGAACATTTTGCTTAAATTGTTTCATTACGTTCTATCAATGTGTTTCACAATTTCCAAATATTTAGTAATATTTCATTCATTTTACCTTATCTAAAACCAAGCCATATGAAGAATCCATTATGCCGTTAGCAATCAATATATTCTTTAATATGTTTGTGTATGTGTTACCATAGCATTCTCTCTCTCATATATATATATATATATATATATATATATATATATATATATATATATATGTATGTATATACATATATATATGTATATATATATATATATAGAGAGAGAGAGAGAGAGAGAGAGAGAAATAAAAAGGAAACAGACCGTATTATGTGTTCATCAACGTTTCGTCTTAATTTCGAGACTTCCTCTGGAAATAAAGATGAAACGTCGATGAACACAATACGGTTTGTCCCTTTTTATTTCTCTATTTTGTCGGAATACTATTTCCATAATTTTCCTCATATATATATATATGTATATATATATATATATACACATATATATATATACACATATATATATATATACACATATATATATATATACACATATATATATATATACACACACAAATACGTAGGTTTGTCTGTAGTGGCGGCACATACGAGTGAATTGATTACTGACTGCTCCGTTGCCGGACTTTTATGTTTTTCTGACTAACGCAAGTAACTGACAGTCAATATATCCCATGAAATATATGTCAAACATAAATCTACATATCACATAACATTTGGCTCGCGTCATACAGTAGCCAACAGCAAACAATTGACAAACACACGCATATATATATATATATATATATATATATATATATATATATATATATATATATATATATTTATATATATATATTATTTTATTAGGTATAAAATGTATATCGACTGACACACACACACACACACACACACACACACACACATATATATATATATATATAGCGCAACGGTTAGAAGCTCCGACTGTCATTTCGGCGGTCGGGTTTCGATCCTGGTTTGAGGTAGTTTGTTGTCTAGCCGCCCGGATAAGCTGTGACCAGCGAAAAACCGTAATGTATATGGATGACGAAAATGCTCCCCACTTTAGGTTGAACATATTGGAAAGTGATATACAAATTACCATTAGCATATTAAGCGATGTTTATATATATATATATATATATATATATATATATATATACAAATAAAGATAAATATAAATACAAACACACACACACACATATATATATATATATATTACTATATATATGTATATCTAAGCTTAAACGAGTTAAGATATTTAATTATATATATCGATATCTATAGCTAGGCACGTATTCGTTTATAAACACATTATTGGCTACATATGAACGTAACTGTTTCAGGTGGGACCTTCTAAAATATCTAGAAAAACTGATAGAAATAATTAAAATATATTATTGAATATGATTTTGGTTAGAAGTCAATTGATTCCTAACGTAAGTAAGGTATGTGTACGATTATATTAAGTTACCAATATACATATATATACATATATATATATATATATATATATATATTCCTACACATAATATTAAACTAAACTAATATGCATTTATTAACTATATATATATATATATATATATATATATATGTATTGCTTTTAAAATATAATTATCCACCGATACGTGGTCTGTCATCTACGACTCATCAGAGTGGCTGAATCTAGCGAGATTCGAAATTAGGACATCATGGTAAGAAGTCTAGATTCTTACCACTGCACAACACCTGCACTTCCTGGTAGAGTTCTGATCATTTTTTAACTTTATCGCTTATCTTTAAGTAAATTTTTATGGTCACCCCCCACACACTCATACCCATATACACACATACACACACATACACACACACACACACACACATATATATATATCACACACACACACACATATATCACACACACACACACACATATATATACACACACATACATATATATATATATATCACACACACATATATCACACACACACACCCATATATGTGTGTGTGTGTGTGTGTGTGTGTGTGTGTGTGTGGTCCTTGTAATGTATTTTCTATAAAAATTACTCTTTACTCTATTATTTTAATAGTTTGGAAACTTTATATTAATATTTTTTGTAACATATATGCCATCCACTATTGGATTTGCCTGATGAAGCTAAGCCTTAAGTAAACTATAACCGAGCTATATTACTAGTACGATGTGTCAATTATAAAAATATTGTTGTTGAGCATGTGAAATAATGTTTCAGCAATATGAAAAATGATTTTTTAATTATATTTCCCTTTTTCATGTACTAATCTTTAAGCCCCAGATAACTATAGAGTATATAACAAACGCATGAAAAAAGTATATATTCCAAATGTTATGATGTTGATCATCTTACAATTTATTACATTAATTACCTTGATATTCATAATTGTTTCGTAGATCAAAACCATTGACTTAATTATAATAATAATCACTACATCTATTCTGCCGTTTACTCGTCCGAAGAAATAGAAAGTATGTATTCATAGAAAGAAATTATAGTTGTATTTGGGCACGATTAAAAAAATCTGAAACAGAATTGTGAATCAACGTAATAAAAGGAATAATTGTAAAATGTTCACCATCATGAAATTTGGAATATAGAATTTTGTCATATATATATATATATATATATATATATATATATATATATATATATATATATATATATATATATATATACAGGGTGACCCGCCAAAAAAAAAGGAGAGGTTCAATTGTTTTTCTGAGCATTTTACAGTCCACGGGGGTTAAAAAGGTCAAAGACCCTAGTGATTTGATGTGATATTTTGAATATAATAAACTAGTTATGACCAAAGTTTCATTTCATTCGGACAAACCACTAATTAGAGTTGGGGCCCGTTTTTTTTTGGGGGGGGGCTCACGCTGTGTATATATATATATATATATATATATATATAATCAACTATAGGAAACTGTTTCACTGTATCAAAGTTAATCAATACGGCTAAATTAACACCAATATCGAGCCAGGGACTGAATACACTCTCGTTGGCTATCGGCACTGGACAAGGCATTCGGCGTCCGCAAACAAACTCATCAAGTGCTTATTTATATACAGATTTTGACCGCTACTTTAAAAGTGCTGGAGTTGTTTGCTTCGCATTACAAAAATAAGTAGTAGTAGGCGAAAATGTGATATATATATATATATATATATATATATATATATATATATATATATATATATATATATATATATATATATATATGGGGCGCAGTCGCGTTGCCAAAACGGTTCTACTCAGATCACTAAAGTTTAGCAACGTTGAACCTAGCCAGTACTACATGAGTGACCATTTGGGAAGACTAGACGCTGTATGTAATGTACCGCACCGAATCTTAAAAATTTCCAATTTGGTGTCTGGGGCACATTAATTCACTGGGAGAGATTCATCATCAGTCTTCGTTAAGACACGTATCTAGGAAACGGAAACTCTGATGGAAAAACCTGTGGTTTATATATATATATATATATATATATATATATATATATATATATATATATATATATATATATATATGCTCTCTGTGTAAACAAATCGAGCTTAGGCATTTGGACGATGTCAAAACATTGTTAATTCACTGCCCGCACAGCAGCAGCCGAATGGCGCTGTCGTTTGGGCAGTCGGATTTCGATCCAGGCTTCAGCTAGTTGCCTGTCTAACTGTACTGATAAGCTGTGATACAGCGAAACAGTACTTTATGGGTATACACATACACACATATTTATATAGCATATGTGTATGTTTTTATCTGGTTTGTATCGGGATATAGAAGTGTTATGTTTGGTGCGTGACGGATCGATAATGCCACCATGACAGTTGCTCCCTAGATATTGGTTCAAGACACGTGCGACCAAATAAATTAAAGTGTAGTGTCAGTTACTCTCAAGATACATACACATTGAACGAATAGATACACCTTTCTTGTGCTTATAAAAGTAGCAGAGCGCCCGGTCGTAATATATGATGTTTTAATTCATTTAGATTTCGTATTAATTATTGTAGAACTAATTCCCTTGTGATTAGTATATTGTACTCAATACGTAGAAGTAGCCGGTCGACGTGGCCTAGTCTTGAATTCGCTTGGATATAATATTTCAATTTATGCAAATTTCATGTGTATTATAAGAGACCGAATACTGTATTGGTTAATTTATATTATCCAATATATTCTAGACTTTTCAAAACTAAAAATGTAAAATATGTCTTCGGTGTTATAAGTTAGAATCGAAACTAAATCATGTAATTTTCAAGTCTAAATTGGTACCTTCTGATCTAGATCTTTAATCATACAACAATAAACCCCATTAAACATATAGTTGCGCATGGGGGGAATAGCCGGTTTAAATGGCTTACGCCTGGTAAACTCGAGTTTTTTTTTTGATTTGACCATTTAATACCTGTTTTAAATGGCTAAAAACCAAATCGATTATATTCCACAGGTCCAAGATCATCTTTAAATAAATGTAGGTAGTAAAAATAATAATAATAAAGTCTGTAGGCCAAGAATAGACAGAATTGTTTGGAAGAAACTGTTACCACACACAGAAAGACAGCCAAGGTCATTTATATATATATATATATATATATATATATATATATATATATATATATATATAAAATATGTACGTAAGCCTGACGAATGCTAGCGTGGATGAAACGCGGAATATTCTGTGTAGCTTAATTGCCATATACATTTTTATAACTTTATATATATATATATATATATATATATATATATATATATATATAGTCATCCACATGCAATACTGTTTCGTTGTATTACAACACATAAGTGCGGCTAGACTAGCACCTTTCCCTAGCCAGCCATAAAACCAAAAACCATGGCATTGATAGTCGACAGTTCTATCCAGCGGCCGATGGGATTAGTGCTCGCAAATGACCTCAACAAATATCCATTTAAATACCACTCGGCCTTCGCATTTACAGTGCTCGAGCTATTTGTTTATTTACAAAAAACAGGGAGCCTCGCTTTATAGCCAATTAAGTAACGGGTGAGATATATTTAAGATATGTGTTCGCCTTCTGAATACATATGCTTGTAGATTATGTCCGAATGACCAAAAGAAAAAAAATCAGCCCACGATTATAAGTTTTTGGTTATTTTCTTTTCTGTCTTGCGCGCGTTTCAGAAGCCATGATAAAGAACATTGTAATTAGTCTAGCAGACAACAGATCGGAGAAGGTTTAAATATTATTAAATTGCTCCCAAAAATCTAATAGTGAGATATACTCAACGAAGATGAAGACATGAGTGTTGGCAGGTGTCATAAAGGTAAGGTCTTCTTTGTAACGCTCTGTAGAAAAAAAAAAAAAAAACGGAAATTAATTTATTACCTGCGATAATAAATTCCCTAACTAGTGATAGAATGTCGACGGATTCGATCTGTATGCATTAAATAATTAATTACTTTTGACGAAACGTGTGTTCTATTTTTTAGATACCCATATAAAAACGGCGACACACACACACACACACACACACACACACACACACACACACACACATATATATATATATATATATATATATATATATGAGAAATACCAATATGTATATATACATGCATATTGATATTTCTCATATATATATATATATATATATATATAGGTTTATTTACCTATCATTACTGACAAAAGACACATGGTAGTTGAAGTTCTAGTGAAATATAATAATAACATTCATAATAAAATAAAAAAAATACCAACAATATGTTACTATTACAAAAAAGCATAACATTTTTTACTCGATCAATTTATCCATCTATCTATCTTTGTATCTTTCTCTCTCTTTGTCTCCATATATATATATATATATATATATATATATATATATATATATATGTATAAATGCATATATATATATATAAATGTATACATATATATGTTAGATATGTATCTATTCGGTATATCCATTTCACAATAAAACGCAATAATTTATCATGTAATATCTTGTGTGCATGTGCACAGTTACTGGTGCATTCCTCGTGTGTCTGTTTTAAAAGAAGTTATTTCTTTAAATCTTATTCTTCGTTGCTGTTGGCAACCAGTTAGAATTGCTATACACTTGCCACCTCGTGTCGTAAATGTGCATCAGAATCCGTTGCCGCCCTCTATATGAATAAATAACAAAACGTCGAATTATCCAGGGAATCAATATATTTCCTTTCTGAATCGTTACACAAACAAACAAAATCTCGAATACATTGTAAGTAAGCAGATAGATAAAAGGAAGCTGCACCCACCTTATATCGAAGAGTAAATATCCAGGGTTTCCATGCGTATGCTTGCTCGTGTATAATTTTGTTTATGATTATTTAGTTGATCCAGGGAATTATTTATTTTCCTTCGTTTTGTAATATTTTTCCGTTTTGTATTCTTTTGAAATATATATATATATATATATATATATATATATATATATATATATATATATATATAATATCTTATATTATTATTTTTTGTTGTTGTCTTCTGAGAGACAATTTTTGAATTCCGTATATGTGATCCGGGGAATTATTGCGATTATAAATTTGATTATTTGGCAATATATATATATTCCTTTTGGAATATATATATATATATATATATATATATATTACATTTTCACTTTTGATTATTTGAGAGATACGACTTGTGTTTAATCCAGGAAATATTTTCAAATTATTTTTCTTCTTTTTGAAACAAACACAATTTTTGTATTGTTTTCACACACGCTATATATATATATATATATATATATATATATATATATATATATATATACATATATATATATATATATGTGTGTGTGTGGGTGTGGGTGTGTGTGTGTATATATATGTTCAAATATATTTTCAATAACTGTGATTCTGTGAAATATACAATTTTTTTGTATTTAATGTTCTTGTTATGCTCATGTTATGCTCAAACTTCTTATGATCTTTGTAATAAATACTTTTAATAATGCCGTTTTTTTTCTTTCATATATATATATATATATATATATATGTATGTATATATGTATATATATATATATATATATATATATATATATATATAGGTGTGCATATACAATTAAGTTTTCATATATTTCATATTTCTTTGATATAATTTATATGCTTAGAAATATCATTTTGTGATTTATATTTTCAATTCTTTATTTTTGAATTAGAAATAGATTCTTTTTTTAATCTGGATGTACGCAGAAATTTCCAAAATATCTTCACATTTTAATGTTCGGAAGTTTAGTTCCAAATATATGTTTCGTTTTGAAGTTCAAATTCTAAAGCGTAAAACTTCAAAAAAAATTTTTCGTACTGGTCGTTTTCATGAGGAGTAGATTTTTATAAAGAAATATGAACATGTGTAAATTGTTATAGATCAACAATTTAATGTGATCTAATTAAAAAGGGATATATTTTCCCATGTTTCTCACGTGTTAGGAATCAGTTCGAAACTTTTTCAAAATAAAAAAGTTACGAAGAAGTATTTTTAAAATAGATTTTTTCTGAGATTTTGACTTTAAATTAATAATGAATGCCAGCCGCCTTTACAAATAGCATAAATAAACACACACCATCTTTCAAAAAAAGTCGTTTTAAACAATATATGTATTTTATGCACCGGGTTTCAGGACATGTATTGTTAGAGTAAGCCCGAACTTGAACGGAACCAGTAAAAGATTGTCCTACTTACTAAAAGACATTTTGTTTCATTCGAGAATTAAATTCAGAATTGTGGTCGGAAATGTTTTCATATAGATGATGTTTATTTCGTATTAGCGTGTTGACATGTTCATCTTTGTCCGAGTGGGAAATTCTTTTTTGTGGATTTAGTCTACATAAGCAGAAGACGAATTTGGCATATAATAATATTATTATTATTATTATTATTATTAATAATAATAATAATAATAATAATAATAATAATAATAATAATAATAATAATAATAATAATAATAATAATAATAATAATTTGTTTCTACGGCTACTAATAATAAACTAATAATATACGCATATGCGCTATATATAAGAAATATTTATATAATTAAAGCGTTATATGTGAGTACACTGCACTTGCATGAACATGATAAACACACACATACACTGACACACACACATACACACACACATATATATATGCCAGTTCTTATAACTATACATATAAGTTTTAGAGAGTATATATATATATATATATATATATATATATATATATATATATATATATATATATATATATATATATATATATATATATATATTAGGAGAAAGAGATCAAAGAGGGACCGAGAGAGATATTGTGTGCTAAAAACCAGGTCAAAATTATTAATATTGATAGAGTTATTAATTTATATACTGACTTTTGGCAGTTGATATAATGCCAGTTTACTCAATATCGATAACAGAGCTTTCCGTGATATTCACACACACACATACACACACACACATATATACATACATATATATATATATATATATATATTATGAAAGAGAAAGATAAATAGTGTTAGAGTGTGTGTTTGCTTGTATGGTTTTGAAACGATAACGGCAGCCCTTTCAATGAAAAAGTTCACTATTTATACATTAATACTTAAAGTTTATAAGTAACTATATGTGAAAATGGACTGTGCTCAACATTTGTGATAGAGTTTTTGTTGAACTTATGTCTATGATAACTACACTTGACTATGCCGGATAAATAAAATAAAAAAAAACGTTTTTGTATAGCTCACTTGCCGTAACGCTTTTATAACATATATACTGAACGCACATGTGTGTGTTTGGGCTTGGACAGAAAGGGAGTGTGCCAAAGGGTGAAGCAAATATAAAGACGCTGACAAATATATCCTATAAATGCCACTCTTTACATATCTTTATATATATATATATATATATATATATATATATATATATATACATATATACATATATACATTTACAATATAAACTGCGTGATTCGAAAGGAGTTAAACATGTAAAAATCATATGCAAGTTGGTGATTGTATATTTGTTTGAAATGTTGTGTACATATAAATATTAAACTTCATATTAAAATATCAAATATTGATACATAGCAGGAATGACACGATTTTGCGTTGATTATGTATATACCGTTTACCTATGTGAGATAGAGATATGTTAGCTTGGATATATACGAGACTAGACAAAAATATACGTGTGTAATGTGGTGTTTATATGTTTACATTTTCTGATGCGAATAATATATAGGACTCAAGTATTATACTAACTTTTTATAATCATATATATATATATATATATATATATATATGTATATGTATGTATGTATGTATATATATATATATTTTTATATATATATGTGTGTGTGTGCATGTATATATTTACATAAATATGTGTGTAAATATTTGTATCAACACGTAATAGATATGGTCAATATGTCCTTAATCTCGCGAAGTGATTATGCAATATGAGTATTGCAAGATTTGTGTAGTATTGTTTATTAGGTCACTGTTTAGCTATACTGACATGTGTTACGCGCGCACATGTATATATATATATATATATATATATATATATATATATATAATATATATATATATGTATATGTATATACTTACGTATACATATATACCTATACGGATATACTCATGTATATAAGTACGTATATACTTGTATCACTTATGTATACATATATATATATATGTGTGTGCGCGTGTGTGTGTGTGTCTGTGTGTGTCTGTGTATTTATATATATTCTTTATGATAAATTTTAATCGTTGTATCTAATGATCTAATGTATAATTTTATGCTTTCTCCACCATTCTATGTATCTCTTTCTCATTTTGTGTATCTCTCTATATATCTACCTACTCCCACTTGCTTATTTGTTTTTCTTTCCTTTACTTTTCACCTTACTTTGTCGGTTTTTTTTGTTGTTTTTTTTATTTATATTTTTTTTTATAAATCTTTTTTTTTTCAGCTTGAATCCATCATTTCCTTATACGGGACAAAACCGTTAAGATCGTTGCTTCTAGAGTTTGACTTTCAAACGAAACCCGGACAAAACATTCATTAATTTGTTTAATTTAGAAATATCACAGAATTATTTTCCCGACGCAGGAAACAACTTCGAAAATGCAGCACGGACAGGAATTAATAATAGGGCATTCCGAATATATATATATATATATATATATATATATATATATATATATATATATATATATATATATATAAGTATAAATTCCAAGTAGAAGTATTCCTTTTACTCCTTGAAGCTGGCGTGTATAAACTCGTTGTTTTTATTTCTCCTTTTCATTTTTCACTTCTTGTTTGGGTTTTGGGGTCGTATCACTTTTCCATTGTTGATTTTTTTTTTTTAATTCTTTTTATTTTGAGCGTTTTTTCCCTGTTTATTATTTTGTTTTTTTTTATGACTTTCTTCTTGTTTTATTTTGTATTTCTTTTTTTCTTTTTTTTTACCTTTTTATTTCCTGTTTCGTCTGGTCGGGAAAAGAAGAAAAAGAAAGGCGACCCTCCTCAGGAGAACCGAACGCGTCAAAGGCAAAATTGAAAGTGAAAGTAGCAAAGCCGAAAGTTGAGGAAGCGGGGAAGCCGAGTGGAAGGAGGGATCGACGAAGACGCGGGAGACGGACGAATCGACACGGAACGGCGGCGACGACAACAACAACAACAACAACATCAACAGTAAAATCGAAGACAAGAAAGAAAGATTGAAATAGAGTGAGGGTAAAATAATTTAGAATGCTGAAGTAGCATCCGAGCCACAGGACGCAGTAGTGGCGGCAGTCGTTGTGAACGACGATGCCGGGGCTGGGAGCAACAGACATGAACTTACGCTCGCCCCTAAATCTATCATTCTGTCTGTCTGGCTTGCTGTCTGACTATCTTTCTGTCTCTTTTCATTTCCTTTGCTTCTTCTCTCTTTTTCCTTTCTTTCTTTCCGTCTGTCTCTCTCTCTCTCTCTCTCTCTCTCTCTCTCTCTCTCTCTCTCTATATATATATATATATATATATATATATATATATATATATTTCTTTCTGTCTGTCGTTATATATATATATATATATATATATATATATATATTGATTGGTATATATATATATATATATATATATATATATATAATTTAATAACTTACTATATATGTTTGTACGCGCGTGTGTGTATGTGTCGCCCTATACTGTAATAACATTTATTTTATAAATCATGTATATAAAGAACTATGTATAAGAATATTAGTAAAACCGAAACAAATTGAACGATTGTATCGTAAAAATACTGACCCGTTTTGGATTTGCATAACGTGTGTGTCTATTTCCAGTGTAAAAAAATGTGTCTTTTGCTCTAGTATTGTACAATTGAGCTATTTAAGTGACCTCTACTTACTATAAATTGTTATATGTGAATATAATATTAAAGATTTTATTCTAATAATATAAATATATCAGCTGTTTATATATATATATATATTTATATACATATATATATATATATATATATATATATATATATATATATATATATATATATATATAAACAACTGGTGATCTCTTAAATTTCTACACCACTCTAGCCAAACGACAAAGAGGGTCTTATCGTTTATATGAAAAAATATAATTAATTATATCATAATTACTGTTTATGAAACGTTTTTTTTTGCATTATCGCTAATGTGCCCTCAATCTTTGAAGAACTAGACAGCACACACACACATAGATGTGTGCGTGTCTATGTCTGTTTGTGTGCGTTTATCTATCTATCTATCAATCTATCTCTCTCTCTCTCTCTATCTCTCTCTTTATATATATATATATATATATATATATGTGTGTGTGTGTGGGTGTGTGTGTGTGTGTGTGTGTGTATCTGTGTGTCTGTGTGTATAAGATTATTTGTGTGTGCATAATAAGTACGGGCAAAAATGGCGCAAAAAATAGGGGGAAATAGTTTTGAAAGCTGTTGTATAACATTTTTTTGTTGGTCCCAACGACTTTTTGTTTGTATTTGAAAGAGTAAAACGTTTATTTCCAAAATGGGGAAAAATATTTCTACACGTGAATAAAAAAGTTATTATGTAAAATGCTTTCGTGGTTACACGGTGTCACGGCGAACTTACACATTCATCTAAATTTTGAAGTTAAATAAATTCGTCGTAAAAATATTTTGAAAGATAAATATTAGTTTTCTGGGTCTACGTAAAAAATAATTGGTAAAGTACTAAGCTATTGAATGACATAAAAAACACCAGGTTTGTACAAAACAAAAGACTTAATTAGCTCCCAAAAGCTAGAGATTCTGCCTTCTAAAAATCACAAAACGGACCCGTGAAAACATAAATTATACGGGAGCCCAAAATTTCAAAACGTCCAAAGGCATTCTGAAAATCATGTCAAGTAGTTAAATTGGGGTAGGATACTGATTTTATTTTTCTTACTATCTGTGCATCCGTACATTCATATCATGAGCGTTTGCATAAGTTTTAAAACTTTTGATTTAATTATTTTTCTATGTGCCTGCTTTCAAATTTAGCAAAAAAATATTTTTCAAGATTATATCAAAATTATGTTTCGCCGAAAGTTTCACATTGATGCATACAATGACAATATTAGAGTCATACATATAAAAAATATGCGAAACCTGTAATGTAAAAAAAAAAAACGTAGAAATATTTATTGCAATTATAATTTTTTGCGTGAAAATATTAAATAAACAATGCTTAACTCAATGATAATATAACTAGTTCGAGAAATTAATTTTTCCTCAAGTTTCTTCATTTAATACGGTCTATAGGGTCTTTTTTTTTCAATTATTTATATATAGTTGCAAAGATAAAAACCTTCAAGCAACGATCTTAACGGTTTTGTCCCGTATAAGGAAATGATGGATTTTTAACTGTTATAATGACGATTTTTATTTTCACAAGAAAGCAAAAATACATTCATTCATTTCTTTTTACAACTAAAAGCCCTAACCTTCGTAAAGGTATGTTTGCTTAAAGAAAATAGATTGTTATACAACAGCTTTCAAACTATTTCCCCCTATTTTTTGCGCCATTTTTGCCCGTACTTATTATGCACACACAAATAATACTGTAAAAATTAATTTTAATTTTTAACTGTTATAATGACGATTTTTATTTTCACAAGAAAGCAAAATACATTCATTCATTTCTTTTTACAACTAAAAGCCCTAACCTTCGTAAAGGTATGTTTGCTTAAAGAAAATAGATTTTCACTAAGATTAAAATAAATATTGCGTGATAGTTAGTTTATAAATATTGACCATTTCATTAAATTACTTAATTTCAAGATTTTTGATGAATTTTTAATTAAAGGAAGGCGTGACAATCTTTATACATTTTGAGCATCGGCATTCATTTTGCACGTACTTAGTGTATAATCTTGAAGGTTTTTATCTTTGCAACTATATATAAATAATTGAAAAATCACCGGTTTTACGAAGAATAATATTTTTTTTTTATAATCTTTCTTCTTGAGAATACAGCAAAAATAAATATGAATCGATTTTATTTTACAATTTTTACCGTAATTATTCGTTATGGAGTTTGAAAAGTCCAACTCATTAGTGCCAAAACTAATACATATATATATATATATATATATATATATATATATATATATATATATATAAATATATATATATATATAAATATAATTTACTGTTTTAAAAATAATAAATAAATAAAAATGTTATATACGTCCAAATTAAAAAGGGCGACTTTCTAAGTAAATAAAAAATGAGCTCCGAGGCGGAGACAATATTAACCGTATGTATCGCTTGAAAAATAACAACAATACAAAATCTAAATATATATAGATATATGTTATATATAGATATAGATATATATATATATATATGCGCGTGTGTGTATATATATATATATATATATATATATATATATATTAATGAAAACAAAGCGATGTAGTGTTTACCTGATATATACAATGGTAAACGTAAAACTAATATAAATACCTGTATGTACATATAGATAATTTAATCTTAACTGAATAAAAAAGCTCAATACGCAATAGAGAGTATAGCTTATTATAATAGAAAGAAAATTAAAACTAAGTTGAAATTTACAATCAAAATTTATTGCTCGACTGAAGACTCAAAAAAAACACAGACACACAATTTTCAAAGTCCTTATTCCGCGAAGTTGCTCATCAGAGGACATAAAGAAATCAGCAAATTATATTTGAAGCATTGCTACAAATATCATTTGCAGATTCATTTATGTCTTCTGGTATATATATATATACAGTGATGATCATATTTATTGGCACGGTAAAATAAAAGTTAAATTTTGTCTAATAAATTCTAAAAAAGGGATTAAATTAAAGAAAATAACAAAGTATATTATGTATTTTTAACTGGCCTTTCCGATGCAGCAATCGGATTTTAGAAAAAATAAATAACAAAGGAACAACAAACATAATTGCAAAAAACCCTTGTTCAAAATTATTGGCACGATTTATTTAATAATCAATTGTATAGCCTTTGGCCTTGATTACCTTCCTCAGTCGCTTTTCATAGTTTACAACCAAGTTGTTGCACTCTTCAGTAGTAATTTTAGCCCACTCTTCCTGACAATAATCCTCCAATTGAATAAGATTCTTAGGTTTCCTTTGCATTACCCTCAATTTTAATGTTCTCCATTAATTTTCAATTGGATTAAGGTCTGGGCTTTGTGATGGCCACTCCAAAACATTAATATGATTGTCCTCAAGCCATTTCTTAGTCAGTTTAGCCGAATGCTTTGGGTCATTATCTTGCATAAACCACCAACGACGACCAAGTGAGAGCTCTTTAGCAGAGTCTTTCAGGTTTTCATCTAATATTTTAACATAATCTTCCTTTTTTATGCTACCTGTGACCTTAACAAGTCGCCCTGGTCCAGAGGCAGCAAAGGATCCCCAAAACATCAAACTGCCTCCACCGTGCTTCACTGTGGGTATGGTGTTCCTAGGCAGGAAAGCTTCGCCAGATTTTCTGTAAATATAAGACACTTTATTATGGCCAAATAACTCTATTTTCGTTTCGTCAGTCCATAGAACACGTTTCCAGAATGCAACATCTTTATCAATATGACGTTTTGCAAAGGCTAGCCTTGCTTTCAGGTGCATAGGCTTCAATAAGGGAGTCTTTCTCGGACGACATGCTTTTAAACAAGCTCTCTTCAAAACTCTACCAACTGTATGTCGAGATACATTCACTCCAGAGGTGCTCTGTTCATCAACAATCTCCCCAACAGAGATCCTTGGGTTTTGTTTTACTTGTCGAACAATTTTCCGTTCATCTCTTGGGGAAAGAATCATTTTTCTCCCTCTACCCTCTAAACTCATAACGTGGCCTTGCGATTTGAACTTGTTTATTATGGCTCTAACAGTGGATTTGGGAAGGTTTAGCTTCTTTGAAATCTTATCATAGCCCTCCCCATTGGTATGGCATGCTACAACAAGCTTCCTGACGTCTTCGCTGTGTTCCTTAGTTTTAACCATAGCGATTGAAAATGATAATTTAGTCACTTATAATAGTTTAAATAAATCGCTATCGAAAAATTATCTGAAAAAAATTATTCACTGAATTAGCGTTAAACAAGCATAATATGGCTATAAAAAGTTCAGAAAGCACGTAAACCGGAAATTGATTGATATTATACTGATACTAAAAGAAAAACAAAGCCGTGCCAATAATTTTGAACAAGGGTTTTTTGCAATTATGTTTGTTGTTCCTTTGTTATTTATTTTTTCTAAAATCCGATTGCTGCATCGGAAAGGCCAGTTAAAAATACATAATATACTTTGTTATTTTCTTTAATTTAATCCCTTTTTTAGAATTTATTAGACAAAATTTAACTTTTATTTTACCGTGCCAATAAATATGATCATCACTGTATATATAATTTGCTGATTTCTTTATATATATATATATAAAGTACTTTAAAATATATATATATATGTGTGTGTGTGTGTGTGTGCGTGTGTGTGTGTGAAGTACTTTAAAAATATCTTGTTTTAGCGTATCACAGCTCTTTCGTGGGGTCGGATACGCGAAAACTGTAGAATGATGATTTCACCCGAACTAATTTTATCGACATCCCGCTGTCAGCACAAGCGAACAACGGATCATATTTTTTATATTCAAAATATTATCAGTATGAGTCTTCTATTTATATAATGATGAAGTTTGCATTGTCGCTAATGGTGACTAAGGATGCCTCTTTCTAAAGGTCTCTATTCACGGCCAGAATACTTCGCTCTATCACAGTTTATTGTGCTAGCGGTTCAGGCTTTTCTTTACTTTACACGGCGATCGGCCTATGAAATTGTGGAGGGCATATATATATATATATATATATATATATATATATATATATATATATATATATATATATATATATGTATATATATATGTGTGTATATATATATATATATATATATATATATATATAAATATATATATCCCACAGAATACGATTATCGCTGTTTCACAGCTCTCCAATCTGGCTGTTTCTTTTTTACTTTCTTGTGATGTTAAGTTTAGTAACCGCTTGTTTTTCCGATAGTCCGATATATAATCCAATGTTCCGTCAACACAAGCGAAAGTCAAATTGCTTATGTAACCATATAAATACTCTGGTCCTTTTTACAAAGAACTACCCATGATTCCTAACAGTAGCTGTAGTTTTTCATAAAGTATTTAAGCGATCGTCATGCATCTTAAAACCAGTCGCGGGATGGACGGGGTGCAATAGCAGGCCATGTAAAATTTAATTTTGGATTTATGCCAAAATAGTCAAAAACTGATCATGAATATGTTTAGATGACTCTAGAAGTTTTTGTTTTTAATCACTCATAAAGGCGACTTATGTGCGTTTGTACACGCACTTTCTACATACATACACGCACACACACACACACACACACACATATATATATATATATGCATATATTATTAATATTATTATTATTATTATTATTATTATTATTATTTCATCATGAATCAAAATAGCATCTTATAAGTAGATGGACTATTTTATGTATGTATTTCCAGTATTTACTACAAGAGTATTACATACATAATAGAGTTGGCGGTACAATTATACGTGGAATTTGTATTCACGTAAGAAGTTGTCATGCTTATGAATAGATGAGAAAATTTTTCGGAAATAACAAGGAACCGCATTGGTTAGTAATGTCACGTGATTATATATGACAAGACGAGGTAACACCAATTCCATTAATTAACAGTAAAAGGCTTACGACGATAAAATAGGGGAAATTCTGGTTAGCACAAATGGCATATATATTAATAAATTACACACACCACATACACACACGCATACACACACACACAAACACACATACACACATATATATAATATTTTTGATTTTGATAAAAAAAGATTATACGGAAAATTGAAAAATTAAAAAAAGAATCATAAAGCAAGTGTCTCCGTTTCATTCCATAATATTTGTTTGAATATATATATGTATATATATATGTGTGGGTATATATATATGTATATATATAAATGATAAAAGTTTATATATGTATATATAAATTATAAAAAGTTTATATATATATATAAAAATGATAAAAAGTGTATATATATATAAATGATAAAAATTATATCTATATAAATGATAAAAAGTTTATATATATAAATGATAAAAAGTATATATATATAAATGATAAAAGTTTATATATATATAAGTGATAAAAAGTGTATATATATATAAATGATAAAAAGTATATATATATAAATGATAAAAAATTTATATATATATAAATGATAAAAAGTATATATATATATATGATAAAAGTATATATATATATATATATAAATGATAAAAAGTTTATATATGTATATATAAACTTGGAATATAGCAAACTTTTTATCATTTATATATATATATTATATATATATATATATTTTATCATTTATATATATATATATAAATGATAAAAAGTTTATATATATATAAATGATAAAACGCTCTGATCCCCAGCTGGCATCAATTGTGATGGATGGCTCTCGTCTGGGTGAGGCCCCGTGTTTTGACAAGCTTCTGGGCTTGACCTTTACTCCTGATCTAAAATGGAACACGTACATCAAGTCTGTTGCCAAGGTCGCTGGAAAGATGGTGGGATCCTTCTACCGCTCCAGAAGATATCTCACTACTGATGCAATTCTCTATCTATATAAAAGCCAAGTACGTCCAAGGATGGAATACTGTTGCCATATCTGGGCAGGAGCTGCTAAAAACAGCCTATCCTGCCTTGACAGAGTACAAAATAGACTTCGTGGCTTAGTGGGGGTGCCCTTTTCTCTACCCTGCAACCTCTCTCCCACAGAAGAGACGTTGCGAGCCTGTCCTTGTTTTATCGTTATTTCCATGGCAGATGCTCGTCTGAACTTCAATCTCTGGTCCCCCCTCGCCAATCTTTCACGAAAAACACCCGTCTAGCTGAATCCACTGTGAAAAATTTCCGCCACTCTATATCTGTGCCTAAATCAAAACGCGGATTCCATGAACAAAGCTTCTTTCTTAGTACTGCACGCCTGTGGAACTCTGTTCCGTCTGCCTGCTTCCCTCCGGACTACAACTTGGATGTCTTCAAGTCCAATGTTAACAAATTCCTAATGAACCGCCCCCTTAATTAAACACTTCATCAAATCTCCTCACTAACGTAATGTACTTGCAATAACCCTTATCCCTGAGTAGCTTCCGTTCCTTGATAAGTGGTAATCACTGGGTAAAAAAAAAGTATATATATATATATATATATATAGTTTTAAATAAAATACTAGGCGGAAGTTTCTCGAGAGCTCTTTCGGCTATCATCTCGTCAGGAGTAAATCGATAGCAATCTAAATAATATTGTAACGAAAATAAAGAGTTCTATTGGGGAACTTATTAAATGTGTCAACGTACGGGGGACATTAATTAAATTTATTTACGTTTAAAAACGATTAAAAATATTGGCACAACGAGGGAGAAAAAAAAAAAAGCTAAGAAAAAATTCAAAGTTCCCCAAAGAGAAACAATGCGTTTGATGTTTCGTTTTGCCGGCACAAAGAAGGTTGACGCACCGCAATAGAGACGGCCTCCAAAATCTTTAAATGGTTTTTGGAGTCCGCTCTATGTCGCACCTCGAACCAATCTATTTTATATCTATCGGCACAGCACGGGTTGTCAACCAAATGCTGGCCAATAGCAGAGTCCAAGGCTGCATTTAAACTTTTGGAGGCCGTCTCTATCGCGGTGCGTCAACCTTCTTTGTGCCGGCAAAAAGAAACATCAAACGCATTGTTTTTCTTTGGGGAACTTTGAATTTTTTCTCCCGCTTTTTTTTCTCCCTCGTTGTGCCAATATTTTTAATCGTTTTCAAACGTAAATAAATTTAATTAATGTCCCCGTACGTTGGCACATTTAATAAGTTCCCCAATAGAACTCTTTATTTTCGTTACAATATTATTTAGATTGCTATCGATTTACTCCTGACGAGATGATAGCCGAAAGAGCTCTCGAGAAACTTCCGCCTAGTATTTTATTTAAAACTATATACAAATTCTGTACCTCTAAACATTTATTTAAATATATATATATATATATATATATATATATATATATAAAAATGTAAATTTAGTTCGTTAAAAGTGAATAAAACCATATTTCTACGTTACCAATTCATTTGAAATTTTCAAACAACCCATCTTTAGAGTCGAGGGATGTTTTTATGTCATTAAAATAAATTTACCTCGCAAATTATTTAAATATTAAATAAAATATAAATATTTTTCGAAGTCGTTTCTGCGAGACTTGCCCGGTTTTATTTCTGGTAACTTCCGTTTCAACTACTCTAGAATTACCAGATAAGTAAAAAAAAAACTTATTCATGCAGAGAGTGATCCGTGTTGAAATAATAACGTTATTATTTAAAAGCCATTCTTAACATGGGGAAGGGAGGGTGTTTTGTTCCTATTCTTTACTTCAACCTACAATTGAATAAAAACATATCATAAAACTTTAATTAAACGTGGAAATACAATTTAAAAAAAAATAGCGCGGATCACTCTCTGCATTAGCACACACACACAAAAAAAAATAATCCCATATTTTAAAAATTTAAATTCATTTATGTACTTACCAATTTTTTAATTTTAAATTCCTTTTTCACTTATGGAACATTACGTTTTAATTGGTTAGTTTCTTTTCACGGCATTGTTAACATAAAGAAGTTTAACTTTTTCTAAACTGTTTCATTTTTACGACATGCCTCAAAGTATTATAAACACCCTCACCTCCCCATGTTAAAAAAACGCCCTTCCATAAACCTCGAAAGGCGTTCTTAATATGGGGAGGTTGGGGGTGTTCATTTCGAAAGCCGTTTTAACATGGGGAAGTTAGGGTGTTTATAATATGCTGGGGCGATCGTAAAATTAACGAAGTTGCTATCCATTATTTATTGCAAACATTGCTTGAAATTTATTTATTTGACAAAAAAATACATTTTGGTACGCCTTGGGCGTTGAGTTCCATGGCGACCAGCAGAAAAAAATAATAGTCGCTCCCTTAGTCCCCCACCCCACCCCGCAAGTAACATATTTTATTTACTGACATTCCAGTAACTAAACGATTATTTGTCACATTTACATTTATTTATTTATTTATTTATTTTGAAAAAAGGTTTTACTTTTTATGAATATTAAAAGAAAAATGGGTACTCATGCAGAGAGTGATCCATGTTGGAATAATAACGTTATTATTCAAAAGCCATTCTTAGCATGGGGAAGGGAGGGTGTTTTGCACAGATTCTGTACTTTAACCTTGCAATTGAATAAAAAAAAATAAAACTTTAATTAAACGTGGAAATACGATTTAAAAAATAGCGCTGATCACTTTCTGCATTAGCACCGAAAAATGTTACTAAACATTTATTAATAATTTCTCACTTTTACAAATATTTGATTTTAAATTTCTTTTTAAATGACGACTTTTATCGACTTTTTTTAAATACCCCCCCCAATGGTGTTTATTCCGAAATCCGTTGTTAACATGGATAGGTTGAGGGTGTTTATTCTGAAAGCTGTTCTTAACATTTGTGGAGGTGGACCTAATGTAAAAAAAAATAGACAAATAAATTAAAAAAAAAACTAAATCATTTACTGATAACTTCTCACTTTTACAAATATTTTTTTATTTCCATGCGCGGATGAACAAATTGTTGAATAGTGCGAAAACAAAATGTGTTTGTAATAAACTTCGGGATAATTTTTTGGGTAAATATTAACATTTAGGTCCACCTCCACAATTTTCTTTTTTAAATGACGACTTTTATTGATAAATAAATTTACTTCTCCGCAACTTTTATTGATAAATAAATCTACTCTCTGCCACGGGCACTGGACCCCTCCTTTTCTTTTTGATAGTATTTTCGGGTGGTTATGGTGACAACAAATATCAGTTAAATTTTGCAAATAGCCCCCCCCTCCAAAAGTGGTGTTTATTCCGGAAGCTGTTCTTAAGATGAGGAGGGTGGGGGTTATTATAAGGTGGACCTAATCTAAAAAAAAAAAAAAACAAGTTTTTTATGCGCACATAAGCAACTATTTTTTAATTAACTTTTTTTAAACTTTTTTATTTAAAAATTAGTAAATTTCAATGAATAGAATAATAAATCATTTATCATTAATGTGTGTTTTTGGTTTTGTGTTGAATGAAACTTTTTTCATTACAACAATAATGAACCAATTTAAATCTATCGGCATGCGTTTAAGGGTTACGAAATTATCAATAAATAGTTTAGTTACTAAGCCAACGTCAGTAAATAAAAAAAATGTTACGTGCGCATGCATTAGCCTTGACTAGAGGGGCGGGGGGCTAAGGGAGCGACCATTAAATAATTATGCTTGTCGCCATGGAACTCAACGCCCAAGGAGTACCTAACGTGGCACTTATGCACTTATGTTATCGTGCTATTTTTTAAAATAGTATTTTCATGTTAAATTCAAATTTTACAATATGTTTTTCTTTTATTAATTTGTTAAGTGAAAGTACAGATAACCCGGTCGGTTTCTAATGTGAGGAAAATATAGTCCCCCCCCAAAAAAGGGGTACTCTGAATAATAACAAAACATTAAAATTGCCTCAGTCTCGAAAGATTTCTTCTCTACTGAACGAGGAAACAAACGGTGAAGTGTAGTTCACCTTCTGTTTCTCTCTCCCTCTCTCTTCCTCTCTTAATATCTCTCTCTATCCATCTCTCCCTTTCCCTCTCTCAATCCATCTTTCTCTCTATATCACCCTCTCCATCTCTCTTTGAGCCCCTTTCTCTCTCTAACTCCCTCTATCTCTCTCCTTTCCTCTATCCCCTCCCTCTCTGTTTCTAACTCTCCCCTCTCTCTGTGTATCTATCAATCCCTTTATCTTTCTATCACCTTCTCTTTCTCTATTTTCCTCTCACTTTCTCTTTTCTATCTATATATCTTCCTCTCTATCTGTCCATCTCTAATCCCTCATTCTATTTTAGTCTCCTAAATTAATTACAGTGAATAAGGCATTGTCAAAACATGGATAAATCCTATTTTAGTCACCTAATTTACTGACTGTGAGAATAGAAGTTATTTGGAAATTACTGCTAACTTGAACAGCACCAGAAGTAACTGGTATAACCTTTCCAATTAAATTTATTTTGACAGCCATTTGGTAACAAAATGACATAGCCTTAGCCCTTGCTGCATGAGGAATAACTGCGATCTTGCTGCCAAGTAGAAGAATTATTTATTCTACTTTAAAACATTCAATTTTTCAAAAAGATCAATCTCGACATCTCCAAAACATCCAATATGTGGAAAAATATTGCAGAAATGCAAACTTATTGTTTAGGATGAATACACAGTGATACGCAAAAAATCACTTGAGGCTCTTGGTCGATCCTTGCAAGATTTGCGTGGCAATGTCAGATCATTTGGAATGCAGTAATATTGCTTGCAGGAGATTTCAGACAAATGTTACCTGTTATTCTTTAATCAATACCAGCAGATGAAATAAATGCTTGCCTCAAATACTCTACTTTTTTGTTCCATGTGGAGACATTAAACTAAACTCAAAATATGGATGTCCAGTTGCAGACTGTTCGATCCGCACAAAAACTTTTGCATCACTTGTGGGAAATTGGGTACGAAAAAGTGCCAGCTGATCAGATTTAAGGGCAGAATTCTTTGACTTTTAACTTCTATAATTTCTGTAGTTTTATTTCATCAAAAGAATAGTTAGTATAAAATGTTTTTGCAAATATTCAAATTATAAGAATTCCATTTGACTGAGTGAATGAGCTATTCTTGCAGGTCAATACAAAGATGCCCATGAACTTAACGCTATTATTCAATGTAAAATTCCAAGTGAGGTAGTCAAATACAAATCCATCGACACCGTTGTGGAAGCAGATAAAGTGGTTAATTATCCAACAGCTATATTTGCCAGGGATGCAACCGCATGTATTGCAACTGAAATTTGGTGTACTAATTATCATGTTGTGAAATATAAACCAATCCAAGCTTTGCAATGGCACATAGTTTGCAGTAAACAAAATTAACAAACAATA
>NC_136500.1:68391851-68666851 GCF_053919585.1 Euprymna scolopes | reverse complement strand
GTCGTCTACCATTGATTTCACGTTATTGCGACCATTAGTCTTCACTGGAATTTGGCTGGCAATATACTTTCCCAAAGTTCCAATCCTTTTATCACTCATTTAATGGAGGTCTGGTTAGTGGTTTCTCTCCTTGGTATTTTCATCCCCCTTCACCCTCCTCGATTATTTGCTGTAACACTAGTTTATGGTGATACTAGAGATGGACGCAGGATCCTGAGGAGGGTGTTACTTACAATTATACAGTAAGTTTCCATGATTCTATGTGTTGTTTCTTTTTTTCCTCTTCTAGCGCTTGTAGTTCATGCGTATTAAGTCCCTGCATTCAAGAGTTTTCTTAATATTTAATCCGTTTTAATTATTATTATTTTTTCAGTTATCACTCTGATTCAATTTTCCTTTTTTTTTCAAAGTTTCTTGAAATTATTGTTAATACTCTTACTATCAGTGGTGTTTTCTTGATTTTTACCATGTTCCATAATACTTTAAGCTTTGTCCAGTTCTATGTATTTGACCCGTTTCTCTGTCTCCTTGATGTTCACCCTATCAACTGCTGGACGGCTAAATTACTATCAGGCAGGATTTTACCTTCTTGTTAACTATCATGACATCCGGTCTCATTGCTTGAATTGGGTTATCTGTTTGTATAACCATATCCCATACGATTCCGTGATTTCCGTTGCCAAGTACTGCTGCCGAGTTTAGCTTGCACCATTTGTCTGGGTGTTCAAGACGCAAATGTTTACATAATTCCCTGTGCACTTCCTTCCGCACTATCATATTTTTCTCTTATATTTTTTAGGGCTAGTTTACTATATTAACCTAATATGTGGTATATATTAACCTAATATGTGGTTTATTATTTCGTCGCTATTCCACAGAGTCTGCATTTACTTTTTTCTTGTGTCTTTTCCATTCTCACTTTGATGTGGCTTATTCTTATCTCGTTATCTTGCGCGGCTGTGTTTAGGGTTTCACCTTCTTTGTTTAGGTTTCTTTTTCTTGCCATGTCCATCTGTTTTATTTAGTCTCATAATTTGTCATCCTTAATAATCTTTCGTGTGGATTTTAATCTTCCCCCATTTCTTATGTCGACTCATCTCTTGTCCTTCCTTTCTGTCTGTTATATTTTATCAGTATCTCTTACTATTGTAACTATTCTTATGGTGGTCTGGATTATGTACAAGTGTTTTGCTAATAATTTTTGTTGCATTTAGATAGTCGTCTATACAAGCAAGTCTTTTTCCTCTGTCTATTCGTTTCACATGGAATCGGTCAGCAAAAACATTGTTGGTATAGTGTATTGTGCATAGTAATGAGTTTACTGATCTTCTAGTCAATATGCTCCAGTTCTTCTTTAGTCCAATCTATAAACAGTCCGGAGTATATTACTAGTGGAACTGCCTATGTGTTTATATCTATTACTAGGTTTCTACTAGATAGTTTTATTTCCAGAAGTTTTTGCGTTCTTCAGTAGAATTCTTTTAACATTTTCTCTTTTATTTCTATTGTTTTTATTGTGTTTGCTTCGAGAAATCCCAAATATTTGTATCTCTCTTCTCTGTGTTGTAAGGTGATTATATACCTTCAGCTCCCTCCAGTTTTTGCACTTCAATTTTTTATGCCGAATTTCATTCATATGCCCTTGTTGAGCGTTATGGCAGTGTTTGTAAGCCTGCGTAGTAATCCTCTGGAAATATACATCTTTGTATTTTAATGTGAATTATATATTGTCCATCAGCTATCAGTTCAAGAGTTCATGTTCTCATTGCATTTTCAATCAAATTGCTAATCTTGCATGATATTTCGTATATTCTCAGGTATTCTATTATCCATGATTGCAAGTGCCTCTCATATGCTTTCGTTTAGTTTATTGATTCATCTGATCTTTTTTCTTTTATATGTTTTACCTATGTCAGGGTCTTTCGGTCTATGCTCCTTTTTTTTCTTTTTTGGCACTATTTCTGTTTCTCTGTGAGTAGTCGAAGATTATAGAGATGTAGGTAAACCTATTCCTTCAGTTATTCTGCTAAGGTTTTTCACATTGTAGGTAAACATGTTATAGACCTGTATTAGATGGAGGATGGCTCCCTTAACTCTGTCTTTTTGTACTAGTGTGGTATTAAAGTTGTTATATCATTCAGACCCGTCTCCTTTGTGGATATTTCAGGTTCTGCATTTGTCTTTTATTTTGTGTTGCGAATTTTTGGAACCAGTATGTCTGTAATTCATCGTTACTTGGTGCTCTCCAGTTTGCTATTTTTCGTAGGGTTGTCTTGCTCATTTTAATTTCTTCACTCTTTCTCGATTTGCTGAGACTCTTCTTTCACGCCTTTCAGCCGTTTGATATTTCCACCGTGATTTTGTTGCTCTTCTTATATATTACTCCAAAAGCGTTTTGTTTTTGTCGCGTCCGGGTGTTCTGTTCTTTGTTTTCCGTCCGTTTTCAGTTTGATAGAATTGGCTTCCATTTCTTTTCAAAATCCTTGTTTTGCTTGTACGCTACCGATTTGTTTCGGTATTTTCTTAATCTCCCAACTGTTGCTGCTATATCTTGCTGCAGTTATTTGGTTCTTGTTTAGCAGGTTACTATTATTATTATTATTAATGTTAGTAGTAGTAGTAGTAGTATTGTTACATTAATAATAATAATAATAATAATAATAATAATAATAATAATAATTGAATTTTGAGACTAACACCACACAATCGACACGGAAACGGCTACGGATACAAATGTTGTGAAGGGGACATTCATATTGGGGTGACGGCGCTGATGAGAGGGGAGATGGAAGGGATAAGACATTTATACCTTTTACAGTTCTGTGGATGTTCCTTCTTTTAACATATATTAGAGTGGAGAAAGATTGACCAGTTCTTTAACACCGGAGGGGACAGTCATAACTTAGATGGATGTAGGGGGGCACATTTCTTAGATGGAGAGGAGGGCATATTACTTAGATAGGTTATACACAAAGTTCATTATAAAGGTGAGTAGGAACAATGTTCATATAAATGATTTCACATTACCTTCAATTTGGTAGAAAGACGACGGCAGTTACAAAACTGATGTTCTTTTATACCATTTGACCTGTAAAAATGATGATCACATCCAGGAATTCAAAGTTGTTTCTACATGTTTAAAACTTTCCCCTTCGCTTCTAAAGCGGAACCCTCCTTTGATTCGATCCGGACTCGACTCTGGCCCCGTCTCTCTCTCTGCCTGTCCGTCTCCCGTCCGTCTGTGCAATCTCACTATAACTAGCAAACTATATTGAGAATTCATTTTCTGCTATGACGTAATGTATGGCGTCTTAAGGTGTCTCACACACGTGGAAACTCACGTGGCCTAAACATGCGTGGTTCGCACATGTCCAAACTATTTCTGGAGACAAAGAATTCTTAGTAACCTATTTTTCGACCTAACTTATTTTTCAATATGTTTTTAATTTGCTATTGTTCGTTATTTTCTCTTAGCTTATTTGAATACAGTTTTCATGAAAAGAATTGAACAGTTGAACCTCCTTTTACAACAATATATCTACGTATTTTATGTGAAACTCAAAAAATGCGAATTCCTTTCTGAATCTATTTCCGAACCTTGCTTACAAGGTTCGAATATCGGTCTATCGAATGTTTTTCTTACTCACGAGAAAAGAGCTCTTTCTCTTGTAACACAAACACGAAGGAACATTATATGTAATCATAAAAACTGAAACAGTATATTTGAAATATACCGCCCCCGCCATTTTCTGGGAGGGGCATAAACATAAGTGGTCATCACACCAAATAAAAGAAGGATAGAAAGACTGAGGAGAGAAAGCGCAAACCAGACCTCCACTGAATGAGTGCGAAGTGGACTGGAGGATTTGGGGGGGATTGTTGCCACCCAAATCCCTGTGAAGACCAATAGTCGAAGCCAACAAGGAACCAATGTAAAGCGAATGTTGCGATAACGCAAAAAGAACGAGGTGGAGATTGCCGGAAGTCTGGCGAGACTTTTTGTCACACATACTCCAGGGAACATCACAAATTATTCTCTAAGAGCAATTTTTCATGGCTTTTGTGACTACTCCTAGTTAGTAAAATACACTTACTAGGAGTTTACACACAGACTATCTCTAGTCTGAGTTACAAGACGTCTCATTAGAATTCCAGTGCACTCCACCCCTTCCTATAACCAATCAGATGAGTAAACGTTATCGTAACATCCACTTACCTTTGATCTATCGCTGGTAATTTTCATTGTTATTCCATGTTATCGTTAGTATTCTCCGCACCTTTCCAGTGGTTAGTGCACTCCATCCTTTGACTTCTCCGAACCTTCATGATTTTTTAATGTGGAGCCCTTCGATGTAATACCCGCTATTTTTAAAGCGATTAGGTAATATTATTTGCCCATTTATTGTTCTAAGATTATAGTTGTTGTTTCACAACGTTTCCAGGTCCCAGGTTAGTATTGTCTGAAGATAGCGATTTTAATCCTTCCCCAAAGACAATAAAATGCTTAGTTGGCCAAAAAGTGGTGACACGACAAGTATGGAAGGCAGTTGTTGCTGTGTAGATGAAGTTAGAAGATTCTGCGCTTCTATGCCGTCAGGGTTAACCAACTAACGAAGGCCAGCAGAATAGTTGGCCGAAACGTTGAGAAACAACAATTAAAAAATTAGAATAATCGTCCGCAATAAATAAAAAGAAAATTATTATCTGCATGCATATATATATATATATATATATATATATATATATATATATATATATAGCTTAGAGCATTAGAGAAAAAGAGCGAGCTCAATTCTATGGAGGAAACCCATTTGAACATTATAAAGTTCGAAGTGCCTTGGCATATAGAGTCCCTTCTATATCCCAACTAATCGATTGTATTCCCTTATTGAATGAATGAACCAAGCTATATCCACCAATATATATAGTTTTGTGACTTCATTTTCCATTCCTATTGTTTTCATATATATATATATATATATACATATATATATATATGTATATATGTGTGTGTGTGTGTGTGAATGTGTGTGTGTGTTTATCCTTACTAAAGCATTAGTTTAGAGATAACCGTTCAAACTAGTCGCACGATTTGAACACTAGAACAAGAATCACTTTGAACTCAATTCTGAGCACCCTACACAAATCTGGCCACCTGGTGTTTGAACAACTAGAAGATGAGGATAACAGTTTGCAAAAAATAAATGAATAAATAATGAAAAAACTCATCTCAAAAAGAATTCTAATTAATTAAATAATATACCATTCCAATACATATTATATTAACATTTTGCGGCTTTCGTTTTCTTGGTTTCCTGTCTCGTATAGTGATTTTGCTTGAGGTTTATTGCAGTATTCAAGATAGTGTAGGGCAATGTCGGAACTCTTTGTTTCAAATCGAGACAAATGTGTACTACTGTTGGTCTATTACGTCGAGCATTCTTCAGCTTCTGTTTAATCCGATATATGCTAAACACAGATTCTCTTCGTAAGGATATAAAACCAATGATAGCAATGTTTTTCTTATCTTCGGTAACATGTTCACACATTTACACGCACACAACCCCAACACACAAAAACATATAAAGAAAAACGCATATATATATATATATATATATATATATATATATATATATATATATATATATATATATATATATATAGTAAGTTATTAAAATGTATGCCAATGAAAAAACTCCGAATCATCTACATCTACTTTCTGTGAGGAATTACATGGAATTCGTGTTGCATTACGATGCTACATGGACACGTGCTTTTTAGAATATTCAATGCTATTTTTACCACATTTGCATAAAGTGAAACATATTTCAATAAACCATCCATATGGCCACTTTACATCTAGCAGCTATGTTCTAAAATGCATAATTACTTGATCGATGAATCCTGTATGGACAATTATATAAACATATGATGAGAGGTATATATATATATACATACATATATATATATATATATGTGTGTGTGTGTATGTATGTATGTATGTATAAAGAAAACACGTGTCTGACGGTTATTTCGTGACTATAACTATCGTGTCTGATTTGCAAACAAAGAAATTATATCGAGTTAGATTATATATATATATATATATATATATATATATTACGTCAGCTGGATTAATATCTATGAAATAGGTTGCATTACATTTTTATTTTACTATCCATGATCCGTTTGACCAGTATCTGGCGCCTAATGGTGGCTTGACCCCAGAAAGTTGCTTTCGACAAGTCAGCGCTTTCATGAGGAGGAAAAATCCAAAAAACCTGTAGTTTATGCAATTACCAGTTATCTACGATTCGTACTGTGGATGGTCAGAGAGTGATATATGTGCCATACACGCATTTATCATTGTGATCATTTTGTACAGATAATTCTTCTTTACAAATTCTGTAGCGATAGAGGCTATGCGACGTGTACAGCCCTTACAAGCTTGAAATATGCAGCCCTTACAAGTTGGAAGTATTCAGTCCTTACAAGTTGGAAGTATGCAGCCCTTACAAGTTGGAAGTATACAGCCCTTACAAGTTGGAAGTATTCAGCCCTTACAAGTTGGAAGTATGCAGCCCTTACTAGTTGGAAGTATGCAGCTCTTACAAGTTGAAAGTATGCAGCCCTTACAAGTTGGAAGTATGCAGCCCTTACAAGTTGGCAGTATGCAGCCCTTACTAGTTGGAAGTATACAGCCCTTACAAGTTGGAAATATGCAGCCCTTACTAGTTTGAAGTATGCAGCCCTTACAAGTTGAAAGCATGCAGCCCTTACAAGTTGGAAGTATACAGCCCTTACAAGTTGGAAGTATGCAGCCATTACAAGTTGGAAGTATGCAGCCCTTACAAGTTGAAAGTATGCAGCCCTTACAAGTTGAAAATATGCAACTCTTACAAGTTGGAAGTATGCAGCCCTTACAAGTTAAAAATATGCAGCCCTTACAAGTTGAAAGTATGCAGCCCTTACAAGTTGGAAGTATGCAGCCCTTACAAGTTGAAATTATGCAGCCATTACTAGTTGGAAATATGCAGCCCTTAAAAATTGGAAGTATGCAGCCCTTACAAGTTGGAAGTATGCAGCCCTTACAAGTTTAAAGTATTCAGTACTTACAAGTTGGAAGTATGCAGCACTTACAAGTTGGAAGTATGCAACCCTTACAAGTTGAAAGTATGGAGCCCTTACAAGTTTAAAGTATTCAGTACTTACAAGTTGGAAGTATGCAGCACTTACAAGTTGGAAGTATGCAGCACTTACAAGTTGGAAGTATGCAGCCCTTACAAGTTGGAAGTATGCAGCCCTTACTAGTTGGAAGTATACATCCATTACAAGTTGGAAGTATGCAGCCTTTACAAGTTGGAAGTATGCAGCCCTTACTAGTTCGAAGTATGCAGCACTTACTAGTTGGAAGTATGCATCCCTTACAAGTTGAAAGTATGCAGCAGTCACAAGTTGGAAGTATTCAGCCCTTACAAGTATAAAGTATGCAGCCCTTACAAGTGTAAAGTATGCAGCCCTTACAAGTTGGAAGTATGCAGCCCTTACAAGTTAGAATATTCAGCCCTTACAAGTTGGAAGTATGCAACCCTAATAAGTTGGAAGTATTCAGCCTTTACAAGTTGGACGGATGCAGTCATACCCTATACGACGAAGGCCATCAACTCCCCATATCTCCTCCTATAACACAGAACACGCTAGGTAACATACCAATATCTATGCATGAGGTCGCCAAGCTAATTAAGAACCTTGATTTCAGTAAAGCAACTGGCCCTGACGGCATCCCAATTATAGTGTTAATAAAACAGATTCAACCAGAACTTGCTCCCATACTTACGAAACTGTTTAAGCGTTGCCTTAAGGAGAAGTGCTTTCAGACTCCCTGGAAAACGTCATCATTATGCCCTGCATTTAAGAATTCAGGTGATAAGTCATCTCCCTCTCAGTATAGACCAATAAGTCTCCTGTGTGTTATGAGTAAGTTGCTGGAATCCATATTAAATAGAGAAATAGTAAAGACCTCAGTAGAAACAATCTTCTTAGTGGCACACAATATGGTTTCCGTTCTGCAAGATCTACCGCAGATGTGCATACGGTTATATCTCACATGATTAGTGAATCTCTTGACAAAGACTTCCTTTCTAGGGCAATTGCTCTTGACATATCAAAGGCCTTCGACAAGGTATAACATAAGGGCCTACTTCACAAGATTTCCAGCTACGGTATAACTGGAAATGTTTTCTCAATCATTAAATCATTTCTCTCCAATAGGCTCATAAGAGTAGTGGTCGATGGATAAAAATCAGAGACCTGCAGTATTAATGCTGGAGTCCCTCAAGGGTCAATCCTGGGTCCAACTCTCTTCCTGATCTACATCAATGACCTCCCTAAACACATACTTAATCATTCGTCGACATCTCTGCTGATGACACGACCATCTACGGCAACACATCAAAGGCTGTAAATGACAAAGTTCTTTCTGATTCTCTCTCATCTGATCTCGAGCGCGTGGTTCAGTGGGAGAAGTCGTGGCTGATTACCTTTAATGCATCTAAAACCAAACTCCTATCTTTACATCATCAACGCTCTGATCCCAAGCTGGAATCAATTGAAATGGATGGCTCTCGTCTAGGAGAATCCCCGTGTTTTGACAAGTTCTGGGTTTGTCCTTTATTCCTGATCTGAAATAGAACACGTACATCAAGTCTGTTGCCAACGCCGCTCGAAAGATGGTTGGATCCTTCTACCGCTCCAGAAGATATCTCACTACTGATGAAATTCTCCATCTATATAAAAACCAAGTGTGTCCAAGGATGGAATACTGCTGCCATATCTGGGCAGGAGCTGCTAAAAAAAGGCTATCCTGCCTTGACAGAGTACAAAATAGACTTCGTGGCTTAGTGGGGGATGCCCTTTTCTCTACCCTGCAATCTCTCTCCAAAAGAAGAGATGTTGCGAGCCTATCCTTGTTTTATCGTTGTTTCCATGGCAGGTGCTCGTCTGAACTCCAATCTCTGGTCCCCCCTCGCCAATCTTTCACGAAAAACACCCGTCTATCTGAATCCGCTGTGAAAAATTTCCCCCACTCTTTATCTGTGCCTAAATCAAAACGTGGATTCCATGAACAAAGCTTCTTTCTTAGAACTGCACGCCTGTTGAACTCTGTTCCGTCTGCCTGCTTCCCACCTGACTACAACTTGGATGTGTTCAAGTCCAACGTAAACAAATTCCTAATGAACTGCTCCCTTAAGTAAACACTTCATCAAATCTCCACACTAACGTACTGTACTTGCAATAATCCTTATGTCTGAGTGGCTTCCGGGCCTTGATAAGTGGTGACCACCGTGTAAAAGAAAACAACAGAAAAACCCTTACAAGTTGGAAGTATGCAGCAGTTACAAGTTGGAAGTATTCAGCCCTTATAAGTTGGAGGTATTCAGCCCTTACAAGTTGGAAGTATTCAGCCCTTACTAGTTGGAAGTATTCAGCCCTTACAAGTTGGAAGTATTTTGCTCTTACAAGTTGGAAGTATTCAGCCCTTACAAGTTGGAAGTATTCAGCCCTTACAAGTTGGAAGTATTCATCCCTTACTAGTTGGAAGTATTCAGCCCTTACAGGTTGGAAGTATGCAGCCCTTACAAGTTGGAAGTATTCAGCCTTTACTAGTTGGAAGTATTCAACCCTTACAAGATGGAAGTATTCAGCCACAAATCTGCACAGAGCTAGCTTACATCTTACTTTAACCTCGCTCTTAGTTTTGAGGGAAGGACAATTTTTAGTGGAGCTTTTTGCGGCTTATCATCCCTTTTAAAGGGTAGCGTTTCTCACCTATATCATGGGAGAGGTCTATTAAAGGTGACCTAAAAGTCGTATGTTTCTATTTACGCTGCTCATTTACCTGCGGCTGACGGTTTTTCGTTTTTGCAAAAGAAAAATAAGCAATGGGATTTATTATAAAAAGAAAACTAAATCGAACATTAAACGGAAGGACACTTCCTGATACGAAAGAGTCGGTTCATCACGAGGGAAGAACACTTATTATTAGCTAGATACAACATGGATACGGCTGCTGTTTCTCAAATGCGTTTTAAAGATGAAGATCAACTTACATAAAAATTTTCATGGTATACGTTTTCCTGGAAAGATAAACCGATGGAAGTAAAAAGGGAAAGAAGAGGTTGTTATTCCTATCAGGACAAAAACCACATCGCAGTGAAAACAACCGTGTTGAATTAGTGATCGAACCATGTTATTAAGGTTACCTTTACCTTGTAATCGTTACGTGTCAGTTATTTCAGTATATGCCCCTACTTTGGATAGTTGGCAGGATGTCAAAATGGTATGTTATCAAGATCTACCGAATGGTATCAAAGGGATACCAAAAGCAGATAAGATTTCGTTGCTTTAATATATTAATACATAGGTTGAGAATGATCAAAACACATGGGGTGCCTTAGGATAAGCATGCCCCTTTTAAGTCAAATGGTAATGGGGTTCTTCTTTTGTAGTTGTGAACTGAAAATAATCTTGCAGTATGTAACACCTACTAAAAAAACCCATTCACAAGGTAACTTGGATACACACTAGATCGACACATGATCATATTCTTTATTAGGTCATTATGCGCAAGCGTGATCTTGAGGATATGTGTACTGTGAGAGTATTGCTGGGTGCAAACTGAGGAAATCATAGAACATTGAACAGAACATTTTCGAGACATTTTTGATAATCCGTGTGAAGTAAATTATATAGTTATTTATAGTCTCCCTCAAAAGGATATCGTTGGTGTGATGATGACTGCATTGGTGAGAAAAGACGCACATTAATAGAAAATAATAATGAAAAAGAAAAACACTAGGACGGAGGGGATACCTGTTGAATTATTGCTATTTAGAGATAATAGCATTATCAACGCGGCCCATGTACTCCTCCATGCTGTTAGGCATGGTCATGATTTTCTTTCAAGATTGAATTGATGCAATAATGACCCCAATTTATAAAGGAAAAGAGTAAAAAATTGAGTGCGGTCATTATAGAGGCATTAGCTTGCTTGAAACAGTGGGAAATGTTTCAGAAAAGATGTTAAATATTTTGTAGAAATAGATTTGCCTCTCTCTCATCTCTGAGAATCGATGGTGTTTTTGATCTGGCCGGGGCACAATGGACATGATATTCTCTACGCGAGAACTAATGGAAAAATGTATCGAGCAGCGGGTGCTTTTGTATCGTTTTTGTCGATCTGAAAAAAAAGCTTTTTATACCATCAAACGCAATGCCCTCTGGAAGATTCTTATTAAACAAGGCTGCCATACTAGTTTCGCGTAGTTGTGTCAGTCGTCACACAATAATGTGATAGCCCCAGTGAACTTTAATGGATCTCTGTCTGATCACATGTCAGTTGAAAACGGTGTGAAACAAGATGATATACTTGCTCCTACATTATTTCCCATATAATTCGCTGAGATGCTGGTGCATACTTTTAACAATTGTGATATTGGGGTGACGTTTCGGTTTCGTCAATCAGCTAAACGTTTTAACCTTTGACGTTTCAAGGCAAAGTCGAAAACGTTTCAGTAGCATTGTTCTTTAACTTTTATATACCGACGATGCAGCCTTGTTTTACATTTAGAAGCGGACACACAGATGATTATGAACGAGTTATCAGAGGCGTTTACAGTTCACTCGGTAACACTAAGTTGCCACATTTGTGGTCTAATCTCCAAATCATAATATGGCGTGACACGACATTCGAGGATTCACAATATTATGCAATCACCTTTACAAGTAGGAAGGTTTTATGTCACATATGTGTAATTTCATGAGGAAATAAATCTGGATTAAAGAGTCACTTATGTGTACATAGCCGAACAACACTTAACTGAAGAGATGGCAAACTTATGTGACGAATTGAAAATCATATATATATATATATATATATATATATATATATATATATATATATATTTATTAAAAGAACATTATTTAACTGTAGACACAGGTTAACTTTCTCACACCATTCAAACACCCCTTGCAATAATTAACACATAATCTCAGTCAATAAATTTCATTAAAAACTCATTTCATTTCCGTTACAAACTTATATTTGAATTTCAACAGATATATCTTTTTCCCAATAAGAATATTAACTTGCGCTCATAGTTTTAAAATTACATTAACGATTATGTGACGTCACTAAAATTCCTTCTCTTTAACAGCGCCAGCCCTCCCCCTCCTTTCTGAATTTCCAACGTCTTTTTTCCGTTTCTCTGAAATAGAACTGCGTCACACTGTGCACGTGAAACATTTTCAAATATTTTGTACTGGTATTTTTTGTTTCTTAATCTCATTCATCCAGAGGAAGTCTCAAAATAAAGACGAAACGTTGATGAACACATAATACGGTTTGTTCCTTTTTATTTTCTCTCTCTCTTTCTCTCTCTCTCTCTCTCTCTCTCTCTCTATATATATATATATATATATATATATATATATATATATATATAAAATAAAGCCGAATGTCTGCGTGTGTATGTGTGTGTGTCTGGTCACAGATAGGCTCCTATATGGTTGACTATTTAAAAAAAAAACTTATTACATATAATGATAGAAGAGATATCGAGACACAGGATAGAGTATGTTTGATCTGGCAGAACAGTGGTTCATTAAAATTGTGGGGTCTGCGTTCGCACCTGGTCAACAGAGTATGGAAATAAAAAAATGAAAAACAAACGTTTACAAGTGTTTTTAATATAGATGTACATAATAATACTTTAATAAGTATGTTTTAACTTAAATTGGGATGGTATAATAAACTTGTGGGGTCTTCCTTCGCGCCTGGCCTCCATAGAATGGAATTGGCACACACTTTAATAAAGACTTTTCATATCTGTCTGCGTAAGTATACTTTGATAATTATGTTTCAGTTTGAAGAAATATGGTATAATAAAATTATGGAGTGTTCGTTCGCCCCTGACCTCCATAGAATGGAAATATGTCACAAAGTTTAACGAGATTTTTTAATATAGATCCACAGAATATTGTGATAAGTGTTTCAGTGTGAACAGGTATGGTATAATAAATTATGTGGCTTATCAATTTTATTTTTACTTTCATCATATTTTTCTTTGGTTTTGATACCCTCAAATTCGAAGCTATCTCTTTACAACCCTTCCTTTTCATAACCTATCATACTTTCATAAATCAGAATCCATTTCCTGTAGGCTGTTTTTGAACCCAGTCGACGGCGGGTACTATTACTAGTATACATATATATATATATGTGTATATATGTGTGTGTACACCCCCCACATATATATATATATATATATATATATATATATATATATATGCATGTACATACAACAATTTTCCTTTGGAGGCTGACGATATAGTTAAATGTAGAAATGTTTTGCAAGTTTGCATATTTTAATTTAATCGCAAGTGTTGAATATACATAAAAACAATTCATATGAAATGTATGCATACAAATCGTACAAATGAATATTGTATTCAAAATATTATTTATTCAAATGAAAACATTGTTGGACTCATGTGTTTATAAATACATAACATCGTCGTTCAGCTATCAATAAACAAAGAATTAATCATTTATCGGTTGTATCAATATTTTGTTTCAGACGTCTTGATTGTAAAAACAAGAAATCTTTAACATTTAGTTTATCCGTCAATCATTTTATCATATTATTTTTAGTTTACTTCAAGTTGGAAACGATGTTTTTTACACTGATAAGTACTTCCAGATAAAGATATCTATCTTTTGCGTGGGTCACTAGAAATAATTCTATATGAAATATATATTTCGAATAAATATCAACTATTGAACTATAATCGGAATGAAGTTTTAATCTTAATGCATGTTCAGACTGTATTCTATCATTTCTATTTGAAAGTATCCTGGCAATGTCCATACCTCGGCATCAGATTGTGTAACAAACAAGTTTATGCGGACAAAAGTCAGCAAAACGTGACAAATCTATTCGGCAAATCCTGGATTGCATTCACAAAGAACTCAGATATATGTGGCTTTCTTGAGCGGAATGACGGAAAATGAGCAGCATTTATGTTTCTAATGTGATGTTTCCACGAAAGAAACATTTCAAATTCAATATTATAATTATACGTCTTATACATGTGCTGAATCATACCTTGATATATTACATTCTAATGACCTGAATGTTTCACCACATCCACAATGAATGTTAAAGTTGCGAGCCAATCGGGATCTTGAAAATGTGACGTACCAATGTTTACTTTCGGGAAATATCCTCACTTTTCTATGATTTAAAATCCATTCTCAACAAAGCCATCGGACATCATAGAGATATGCAAGGTCAAATTATTCTGCCAGAATGTCAAACAAATAAGTATTTGAATTGTGATGATTCAATTTACGAGACAGTATCAGATTTACAATATTCAAGAAAACTTCCATAACTCAGGAAGTTGGTATACGATGTCTTTTAATGGATAATAAAATGGATTTCATGAGTTTTTGAGTAATTCCAAACCTTTCCATAGATTCATGTCGTAATATAACAAAACCATTTTTATTACCATTAGTTGTTGTATTAATAAGCTATGAAAAATGAAATTTCATTTTTGTCCAAATTTTACTAAAGCTTCAAAAATATGTGCTCTGCTCACGATTCCCGTTATTCAAACCATAACAATTAGAAGTCACTCTTCACACAAAATAAGGAAGTTGTGCAGTATCACTTGAGTCTGTGCTCTAATCGACTGCAATGAAAAGTATTACAATTCATTGCGGGTGTACATTATTTGATTTTTAACCTCTGCTTACATTTCTTTAATGCACTGCGTGGCCGTCCTCTGGGAAATGCTTATAGTTTCAAACAGTTATTCACAATAAATAACATTCTAAACTTCCAGTAAACATTCTTTAAAGAAAAACATCTGTAAATGTTTTTATTAGAACACCGTTTTGTAAACCTCATAATATTTGCTTCATTTTCGCCTGTTCTCTTTATAAAAAGAAATTATGTCTAACAAGACTTCCACTACTTATTTTCATATTTTCTTAATAGTTGTGGAGAAAGTGGCAGTGATAAGGGGTGGGAGGCACTGTTGTAGAAATAAAATAAAAAGTCGACTAAGCAGTCCCCCCTCAATACCATTGACGGTCGGTCGGTTAAAAAGCTCGCTCAGATTTTTTTATGTATATATATATTTTTTTTTTGCATAGAAATTGCGGTAATTGTGATTTAATTCGATAATTATAATTTAATTCGATAAGAATAATGATTTGATAATATTGAAGTTCGGTTGGGTATATCAGATGAAGATAACAGCACGACTTTCGTTAGAATTCGAAGGCCTAGTGTCTCATGGTAAAGAATAGAGTCTGCATTAATTTAGTTTTTCCGCCTATCAAAATACATTCGGGGACCGGATCAGACCCACGGTCCGTAGTGTGCAAACCATTGCTCTAAAGCAATGCCGACAACCTTACAACTAACGTTAAAGAGAGGAAATTAAGTACCAGTCCTATTTTTAAAGGAATACAAAAAATATCGAGATGAATATTTCAAAATTCTAGTCACATACACATGTTTTTTTCATACTTTATTTCTTAGAAATGATCATTATGGAGACAGGTTTGTGTGCAAGTCATATGATCTTAATGTAAGATGTGAGTCCATATTTTAACTTATGTACACCCTTAACCCAAGCTGTAAGAAAAATCATTAAAGTCAATGTATGTTTTTGCAACTGACCATATCTAAATAGGTTTAATAAGCAATGTGCACCGTACGGATTTACTGAGCGCTCTATCTACCCCCTCAGTCTTTCTTTCGGTATATATATATATATATATATATATATATATATATATATATATATATATATATATATAGCCAGTAGAGTTTAGTTTCCTAGAAGTACATCCAATGAAACAACATGTGTCGACCAAAGGGTGCTCAATGAGTGAACAGAGCAGGTATATTAAATTTTCGACGGTAATTCTTGGCCTGAAGACGTAGTCCCTCAACGCGCGTGATTACAGAAACATGTATGCACATATGTAGCCATTAATGTTTGTATAAATAAATTTAATATATATATATACATATATAAATATACAATATATATATATATATATATATATATATATATATTAATGAAAACAAAGGAATGTAGTTTTTACCTGATATACGCAATGGTAAACTTCAAACTAATATAAATAACAGTATTTATATATAGAAAATTGAATCCCAACCGAATTAAAAAAGCTCAATACGCAATAAAGTAAAGCTTTCTAAATAAGCCGATGATGAAGGTTGTCATATTGTATTTCTCTCTCTTTTTATTATTCGGTCCCATTTGACTAGGGCCGGACTTCTCTTTGGACTACTGCACTCTCCGGAAGGAAAAAAAAACACTTTTCATTATTTCAGCTGTTTTGAAAAGTTTCCAATCGGATTATATGCATCGTCACGTTGGACTTACTTTGGAAAACATTCTATCTAAAGAACTATTTTGCATTTTGGATCAACTTGAGAGGAGTTTCATTCAAGCTGAAATAATATGTGTGATTTGTTTTTATATTAGTTTTTTACATATCCAACATTTTTTCACTTTTTTTATTTGGCAATTTATAACAACGATAAATTACGGTTTCACTTAATGCCTTAACTAACAAAATCTAGCATTCCTACAAATATGATTTACTGATTTCGTTATGCGCTCTGATGAGAATAATAATAGGTATAGCATTGTTTGAAACTCCCCAGAGTAAGGACTTTGTAAATTGTTTTTTAAGTATTCAGTCGAACAATAAATTTTCTAAATAATTTTTTTAAGTATTCAGTCGAACAATTTAATTTTCTTTCTCTTATATATATATATATATATATATATATATATATATATATATATATATATATATGTGTGTGTGTGTGTGTGTGTATGTGTGTGTATGTGTGTGTGATTTCTAGTGATATAGTTGATTAAAAGAATCAACTATATCAGTAGAGATCAATATATTCTTCAATATGGTTGTGGATATGTTTCCCTAGCATCCTACACGCACACCCACACACACGCACACACACGCACACGCACACACACACATAATATATATATATATATATATATATATATATATATATATATATATATATGGCTTGGTGTTAGACAAAGTAGAATGAATGAAATGTTGGAAATGTTTGGAAATTGTCAAATATATTGATAGGCGCAATTAGATATACAAGCCTTCTTAAATTGAAAGGAAAGTGATTTTATTTTATGTAATTTTCTGTGTATATTAGCAAGCCACCCGGCCGTGATGTATGCTTAAATGTCATATTTTGATTTATGTAGGTTTTGTATGTATTATTATAGAAAGAATTCTCTATTGATTATGATATTGTACTCAAAAGATAAAAAAAAAATAGTTCAGTGGGATCAGATGGCATCGAAACCAAAACCTCTAGCGCTCTAGCCAGTATTTAGCACTTCTGCATTTTTCGATGACGTCTGAGTTATCGCTAGATGAGTAAAAAATACTAAAACTTAGGCGCTGTCAACATAAACATATACAAGTACGAATGCTCAGAAGATAGTTTATTTACCTTTGCCAAAGTCAATTGTTCCTTTTTTGTTCAATTTTGAGACATTTTAACAGCTATTTTCATAGGCTAAAAACCAAATCTAAAGTAGGCTACTTGGCTAAATATCCTATAAATAAAATTTTTCTCTAGACGAAAAATCCAGGCAGGAGTTTGATAGAGACTGTGTGAACAGACACCGACACGTTTTCTTAATAGAATATACCATAATAGTGAAAAGCAACAAAACATCTAAGAGAAAACCATCGAAAAGAAATAAGTAATTTATTAACACCTTAATTTACATTCATGTGGTCGATCGCTTATCAATGACTTACTATATAAAAAAGTCCGTTTTAAATTTTTTTAAATAGCACAATAGGGCTTTTATTTATAATGATATCAAAGCAAGAAAAGAGATAACATTATATATATATATAATGTTATCTTCTTTTCTTTTCATTATATATATATATATATCGATACTTATAATTCCCAAACTAAGCTATGTGTATAATTCAAATTCATAACACCTTATTAGCATGGTAATATACTACGTCTTAAATATGTTTAGTTTAATTGAGGACACCCACTAAACAACTCATTAAATTACAAAAAAAAAAAAAAATTAAAAAATGTTTTTTTTTTTTCTCTTTGAATTAAAAAAATTATTGGGAAAAATGCTGGTAAAGTTTGCAAAGTCATTGAAATAAAAGAAGACAGTTTTACCTATGGCAGTCACTACATGCAATTGAACCCAATTATAACGGGGAGACATGATTTTCTGAGACCATACCCGATTTTTTTAGATCCAAGCTATCCTTAAGAAATTTTCGTATTGAGGTTGAAATTACAAGCAAGAAATTATGAATACAATCAATGAGATGCTATTTTCAAAATTGTAAAATTAATAAAAAACGTACTTTAATTATATTTCTCCATTCTGAGGAAAGTTGTCATAATTTACGAAACTAAAAATATATCCACGCACATTAACTGTGGATAATACACTTTTTCTGTAAATAAATGTTCCCAATTAATTAATGTAATCATTTACAATATTAAATTTAAAATTCTCATCTTGATAATACTATTAAAATATTCATTATTTAATAGAGTAGCACTAAGTAGACTACTATTATGATTAAATTACGTAAAAGTATAATTAGCCTTACCAACAAGAAAAAAAACATAGAACGTTTAAGATGACATAATAGTTTTGTAGAGTTATCACATTTACGTGTGCAATTCTATTCCTAAATGATTATATCAGTCGGCACTTACAACCTGCAGGTGCAAATCGCAATGATAAACATTAACAAATGCTGCGCGCTTTTATAGGTTACAAACACGCATTACATTTATATGTTAGTGCCAGTTTACTATTTTATTTTCTAGTATGATCACTTCAAGTAAAGACGCATATTTTAATCAGTCATTAACAGACGGGTTCGCCGTATCACAACGTCTTGAAAAACAACAGGTTAAATCTGGAATATATATATATATATATATATATATATATATATATTTAGGTCATATGTATGTCAGAGGTTTAGGCTTCTTATCACGAGGTGCCGATTTCGAATCTCGCTGGATTCAGCTACTCTGATGAGTCTTGGACGACGAAACACGTGTCAGTGGATAATTATACTTTAAAAAAAATTATATATGCCGCTCCCCATTAAAGGGGGTACCAGATTGATCAATGGGAAACTTATTTCCAACAAGCATTTAGATAAATATGTACTTTCGTATAAATACTTGAATTCATTCAAGAAAGTATCGCTAACAAAAAACAATTAAAAACATCTACGTAAAAGTGATACATTTAGTAATCCGGCGAGGTTAGCCGAGTTGTAGAGGTTTAGGCTTCTTTTCACGAGGTGCCGATTTCGAATCTCGCTGGATCCAGCCCCTCTGATGAGTCGTGGATGACGAAACACGTGTCAGTGGATAATTATACTTTAAAAATAATATATGTATGTATGCATATATATATATATATATATATATATATATATAAAAGTATGTCGGTAGATATATATATGCGTGCATATATAAATAAATAAATGTGTATATATATATATATATATATATATACACACACACATATATATTTCTGTGGAAATATATTTTATTGCCTTATAACATATACCAATCTTTATTTAAGAAACTATATATATATATATATATATATATATATACCCATGCTTGTGTGTGTGAAAAGTAAACTAGATGACACGCTTTTAAATGTAGAAGTAACTAAACTTCGGATGGTGGACATGTACTCGTCGAATCCATCACTTGAGCGTATGCCACTGTGAACGATTAGAGATGCGTATTTGTCTCCAAAATATCTGTCAGAGTTGTTTAGCTAGAATTGTCTTACTCGATTCATCAATCATTGACATCAGTCTGCTCCCACTTGTAACTCAATCTTCCTTTAGGTTCATGCATTTCACACACAAGGGATACTAATGAATAACGAATAACTGGATTGACCAAGTCACGAATGGTGTGCACCCGTAGAAATGTGGAACACGTCAGCTTAGATTGGCTTAACTATATCGTTTTGCTTACCATCGATAATCGTTATGTAAGCCGTGCTTTGCAATCACACAAGAATTTCGACTCATACACATTGATTCCTTAGAAACGGTGTACCGCTCAGTTGAACTCATCTTCATACGTCGATTAGTAGTGAGTTTTAAAGAAATTGGATAGTAGACCTTTAACTCTCGCTTCTCTTATTTTGTTCATCTCTTTCTAGATTGCATGAGCGATGTTTCTGACAAATGGATTTGAATTTATGTTTTTAACTCGAAAGCTACGTATTAGGTAATTTACGTTAGCAAGCTTTTGAAATGAAGTTATATATCCTGTATATAATACCTTGATTCCAGAAATTCCCTTACGCACCAAATTACCGAAGGTTTTAATTAACAGATGCCGCATGCAAATTAATTATGTCTAAGCCTTCAATACCCGACTTTATGCAACCGCACTATGTCGTTTTATCCAAATTTATTTTTAATAATTACATCCTATATTACCTTCTAGGAGAGGTATCATCACTACTGCGAATTCTGAATATAGCAAGTAAGTATGTAAGTAAATGCATATAGTAAAATATAAGTAAATATATGTACAGAATATGAATGTGTAGGTAGATTAATATAATTGATAGATAGGAATATTTAAAAACGGAAATTGCAGATTTTTACTTTCAAAAACGACTTCATGGCTGGAAAGAGGTGAAAGTCAGAGGGTTCAAGATCAGGAGAGTAGCGAGGATGGGGAAGGATTTCATAACCATACGCCCGTGCTTCTGCTCTGGCGACATGCGAGTTGTAGACCAGAGCGTTGTCCTGCAGGAGGAGGCTACCTTTGCTGATCTTGCCCCGCCTCTTTATTTTGATAGCTTCCCTTAATTTCCTCAAAAGTGAAGCATAATAGGCTCCTATAATTTTTGGTACCCTTTGTCAGGAAATCTGTCATCACTACACCGTCCTGGTCCCAGAAGATTGTGAGCATTACCTTGCCAGCCGAGGGCAGCACCCTTACCTACTTTGGAGGTTGTGAGTCCAAATACTTCCACTGCATTGACTGGGCTCTGGTGTCTGGATCATAGGGATGGGCCCAGTTTTCATCCTGTGTAATCAGTCTTTTGAAAAACTTTGAGTCATCTTCTTGGCACATCTCCAAATTCATCCTCGAGCACTCGAAGCGTTCTCGCTTCTGGAATGGTGTGACCAACCTGGGACTCCATCGGGCAGACACGTCATGCATATGCAAATGGTCATAAATGATAGTTTCCACAGACCCTGCACTAATCTTGACATCTTGCGCTATTTGACGAATAGTAATGCACCGATCTTCCAAAATGGTAGCCTCAACTTGACGGACAGATTCCTCATCCATAGCAGAAGGGGAGCGACCAGGTCTGACAGCTGTTTCCACAAATTTCCGGCCATGTTTCAATTCACGATGCCAGCGTTTTACAAGGTCATATAATGGGACATTATCAGCATAAGTTTCTTTCATTTCATCAAGTCTTCTGTAGTGTGCGTCCTTTCAAACCAAAAACCAGATCACTGCTCGACATTCAACAGGCTCCATTTCACATCTGACTCAGTTTAACACCTGTAAAATAGAAACCACAATTAGTTCAGAGATGTAATTAGCCACATAACCTCTAGAGATATAAATCATTGCACATGCAAAATTTCATCTAGATCAGACAATGGAAATGAGTCAGGGGCATTACTTATTGCGCGCTCCTCGTATTAGTGGATCTGTAGTTCAAGAACAAATACGAATCTCTAGAAGGATAGGGTTATATATATATATATATATATATATATATATATATATATATATATATATATATAGCTAAGTGAGAAAAAGAGAATACGTTCAATTCTATAAGATGGTACTTTTCTGGATAATATAACGCCCACCAAGTTTCATTGGAGCATTATATAGGAAACATCATCTATAATTCTCCTATATCCCTCAACTAAATGTGTATACTTTAATTAAATAAATGTATCATTGTATATTTACGAATATATATTTTGTGACTTCATTGTTCATTCTTATTTTTCATATATATATATATATATGTCCGGTACCTTTTGCCTAGCATCGTCGATTATGAAAGCGTAAAATGCCACTCAAGGAAAACTTCAATAAAGATTGTGGTTTGCAGTCACCAACAAAAAGATAAATATAATAAAATCACCTGAAAAAATTAACGAAATTAATAAGAAAAAACGATATTAGTAACAATTTGTATTTTATTTTTATTCGATTGGTAAAAAAGTGTTCTTTTTTACAGACGTGTATAGTCACAACCGTAATGTTTCGCCATTTATAAATCGTCGACCGTAAAGAAACGATGTCGAAAAAAGGTTTCTTTTTTTAATATTGTAATATTTATAATTTTAAATATATAAAAACACACGTGGATTAGATGAAAACACTGTCGCAAAAATTGAAAGAAAACAGGTCTGTAGTTTTTAGTTTACCGAAAACGAACATACCAAAGATTTCATTTATATATAGTTTCGGTATCGAGTAAAGCTGAAGTCATATGAATTTATATTTTATTTTTGAAATCGCACTTTATGATATATACAATTTTTTTAAATCGAACTTTATGATATATAAAATCGATAGAACATTAATAATATATACGATATATGCAAGAATTGAACTATGTTTAAGCATACTTACGACTTAGTTAGCTTTAATAAATACTTTTGCAGTTTTTATAAAAGAACTACAATAATATAAAGGCGTCTTTATTTACGCTTAATATCTACAGAATGCCAACACCAATATATTACATATGAAAGTGTTCACTATGGAATTTCCACGATCCTGTTATTTTATGATCACCATACTTTATTCAACCAATGTGTGCATGTAACCATGGCGTAATCTTAATAAACACGCTTTAATATAAGCGCAAAGTTATGAATAATTTTTATTAATAAAGAAAAAGAAAAATAGATTTAAAATTATTTACTAGTAATTAGTTTAGATTAAATCGAAAATTAAAGCTTCAACTTGACAAGACTGTGTCAAATGATAAACTGTAATAAAAGGCGGAGTTATGAAAATCGCAAAATGTAAACACACTTTCGCAACGATGAAATAGACATAGATGTACTCTTTCAAATTATTAGATTTAAAAATCTCGTAATAATCAAAACATGCATGTTGGTTAAATTTAATTAATTAATTATACTGGATTTTGATTAATAGGAACGGGCGGTGATAGATTAAAATTCTATTATAAAACCGGCTGCTATGTTTGGAACACATAATATATGCTTTAAATGATTAGATCTTACATAACAAAATAATAAAACAAATATATCGTTAAATTTTAATAATATAATAATAACAATAACAACAACAGCAATAACAACAACAACAATAAAAATAATAATAAATAATAATAATAATAATAATAATAATAATAACAACAACAACAACAATAATAATAATAATAATAATAATAATAATAATTCTATTGAAATTTGAGTACTGGATAATAATGGCAGATTGTAATAAAATTATAAAATATGACGCGAAAATTATATTAGACTCTATGACTATCGTTGCCAAAAACAGACAACCTTCTGCGATGTTGCAAAATTAATTAATTAATTAATTAATTAATTAAACATATTTGAAATTAATTAATTAATTTAACATATCTGAAAATAGTGAAACATGTACGGTGGTATGAATTAATTAAAAAATAATACTGACATTTGATTTATACCAAATAATTTGTTTGCCTTTTTTTAAATTGAATTATAAAAAGCTGCAGAAAACTTAATATCAAACTCCGTTGCTATCGGAAGTTGTAAAATTAAGCCTTTGAAAAACAGGGAAATAAATGTCGCTACTCATACACGCGTGAAAGCGATGTAAAAAGCAAATATATCTTATTATAAAAGGTTTATAATATTTGTTGGGCGTAAAAAATGCATGTTGTTGATAGAAAGTAAATGCCTGTCAGGTAAATAAGAAAATCATGTAGATAGAATGTAAAAAAAGACTTTGTATAGTTGATTTTCCTATGTGCTGATGAGTTGCATATTGTGCAAAATCATAATTTATGAACTATTATATACTTGTATAGCTACATTAGACCGAAATAGTTGTACGAAGGGTTATACCAATAAAAGCATAACGTTTTTAAATGAGCAACAATATGTGCGCATATTTTTTGTAAAGTGGTTTATTTATTATATATATATATATATATATATATATATATATATATATATATATATAGATTTTGTTATTGTTGTTTTTTTTTTCAAGCGATACTTACTGGTTAATATTGGCTCCGCCTCGGAGCTCATTTTTTTATTTACTTAGAAAGTTGCCCTTTTTAATTTGTTTGGACGTATATACCATTTTTATTTATTTATTATTTTTAAAACAGTAATCTACGTACACGCGTGTTTCGAGGTCATTACTTCTCATCAGAATAGTTCAACTGTTTCTAGGGATCGAACCTCAGACCATGTTTACCACAGTCCGGTGCCTTAACCGTTAGGCCATAATCCCTAGATTAATTATACTGTTTATTTTTATCGCTTATAAATTTAGATTTTGTTATTGTTGTTTTTTTTAAGCGATACATACGGTTAATATTGGCTCCGCCTCGGAGCTCATTTTTTATTTACTTAGAAAGTCGCCCTTTTTAATTTGGACGTATATAACATTTTTATTTATTTATTATTTTTAAAACAGTAATCTTTTATATATATAATGTTTATTTTTAAAATTTTGATTATTTCAATGTATACCGTTTTCATTCAATGGTTTGAGACGGTAAGGATAAAAACTAAATCACCGTTAAATTCGAGTAAATTCGATGGATCTATTTTATAGTGGCAGAGCAGATATAGTATCATATTTTGTTGAATTTAAAAGACTTGCATTTTCGTTCGCAAAGTACCAAAGATGGCCGACCTTCAAGAACGTGAAGATAAAATTATTTTCCCCAATACAATCCCACCAGGTTTATTATGTAAATATTAACTTTTTGTCATTAACATCGAATGGAGATCGCATTTTACTAGTTGATAGGAGGAATCCCTATGAAGCCATCAAATCATAGAATTGTCTCCCATTAATGTAATGAAGAGATTCAACATATAATTACCAAGAGTTTTATAAGAGAAAAAGTTGAAGTCATTCAATGATAACAGAATCTCGACTATATATATACATATATATATATATATATAAATAGAGAGAGAGATAGATAGATAGAGAGAGTGAGAGACAGAGAGAGAAAGAGAGTGATACATAAAAAGGAACAAACCGAGATATTTGAGCATCAAGGTTTCGTCTTTATTACGAGAGTTCCTCTGGATGATGAGATTAAGAAAACAAAAACAAAATATTTAAAAACTTTTCATCTGCAAAGTGTGACGGTGTTCTATTTCAAAAACGGAAATATATATATATATATATATATATATATATATATATATATATATATGTACATATAGTACGTTATGCTAATATATACCAATAAAATGTACAAAATATTCCTCTTTAATCCCGACAGGTATCATTATGCTAAAAGTTTAGCGCTACGATTCCCTACGGAGATGGCACATGTAAATCTTTGTGAGGCTTAATACCTATGGTATTTATATAATATAACTTTTAATCGAGGTTTACATATTTTGTGCATTGTAAAATTAAATATACAATATCCATAATAAAATACTCCTTATTATCTTCTATTTTTGTGTGGACACGCAATCATGTATATCGAAATATATATATATATATATATATATATATATATATATGTATATATATATATATATATATATATATATATATATATTTATATATATTCTTTTTGGCGTCTAGAGCTTCTGGGTCCCCTGAAGAAGTTGACTCAAATAGATGCCTATTTGTAGCGACCATATGTAACTGTTTACTCTCAAATAATATTTAAAAAGTTTGCTCTTTATATTGAGCACTATCTAATAACCTCGTTGTCTCCATTTTGACCACTTAAAACCTGAATATATATATATATATATATGTATATATATATGTATATATATGTATATATATATATATATATATATATATATATATATATATATATGATTAGTTTTTTTTTTGGAAAAAGAATTCTAGCAGAGTTCTCGATTAAAAGGAAAATCCAAAATGTAAGAGCGTATTTATATTTTGTGTACAGAAAGTTGTTAGTTGAAACAGATCATTGGTACCGTCGGTTTCAAGCCCGATAATAAGGCCCGTTTAAGGTATCCTTATCAAGCTTTCTTCAGCCAATATTCGTCTTCATATATATATATATATATATATATATATATATATATATATATATATATATATAACTCACATAGTCGAGCAACGTCGAAACTCACTGTGCTACTTAATAGACTTTCTTGTGTGTGGCACGGTTGCTCAAGTAGCAGAGTAATCGACTCACATGCAAGAGATTTGCGTTTCAAATCCCAAGATCGAATGTATTTAATTGATGAGCCAAAACTAGAGATAAATGTGTTTTGGATTTTCGGTTTTTTGGCTGTCATTTCTTTTGTAAGCTGCGATGTTGCTTGACTGTGAAAATACTTATATCATCTTTCTCATTCTGAAAAAAAAAGAACTACAGAATAAAATATATGTCTGTACTCGCCTGTAGAATTTTGCATTCTCATATAATGTTTATTCTAAATTACCTCCAAGATGCGAATCGAGTAGAAAAAATGAAATGGGTTTTTACGATCACTAGCTTGAGAAAAGTCATAACTGTTTTCAATATGAATTAAAAGAAAAGAAAATTGCATGTTTATATATTATTTTAATTAGAATTCATTATTGAGATGAGTATTATTTATATAAATGTATTTATTGCGGGCTGTTATTCTCATCTTTATTAGTTGTTGTTTCGGGGCCCGTGGCGCTGATGATAGAGACGTTGACTCTCTACGTTTCCAGATGAGTATTGTCTTAAGATAGCGTTTCAATCCTACCCAAAGCCGGGTAGATGCTTACTTGGCCAAAACCTGGTGAGACAACAACAACTACGGATGGCAGTGATCACTGAGAATGCAGTTAAGAAGGCCAGAGGAATAGTTGTCCGAAACGCTGTGAAACAACAACTAATAAAGATGAGAATAATAGTCCGCAACAAATACATTTATATAAAGTGCAGATTGTTCTCATGATTGCCAACAACAACAAGATAATTCATGTTCCGACAATGTCGTCAGTAATTGCAAACTCCAGCATAAAGGGATATAAAGTCAATGAATAATGTGTAACGACTACAGGGTGATATCATCATCACCATCATCATCATCATCATCATCATCATCATGATTAGCAAGGGAAACAGCATAATCAAAAGTATATATAACATATACATACGAGCAATCTTTTGTGCTCAGAGATATAGTTTTTAAACTGATCACCCTCATTCTCGATACACCTTTTCCAGGGATGTACGATAGCTGTGCATGGGCGCCTGGAACGCACTTTGTCATACGAGAGTATTCTAAAATAAAAGCTTTTTTATTTATAAAAAAATGTCCAAGAGCTATAAAGACAGAAGTAGTACCATTTAATACAAACGACCTTTTGTGCGCTAGGATCTATTTTTCTACCACCCACCACCATTATTTAACACAATTTAGGTAGGGATTCTATGACGCATATCTGCTTCTAACGCACTTAATTACATTTCAGGAAACGGCAGTGCTGGATTTTTCTCTCAATTATGAAATAATTTCGCTCTGATAGGCTTATAAAGGTATTAGTTGGTGTGTAGATATAAGAAGCGCATAGTATGTACGCTGGCGTCCCTCGGAGATTTATCCTGTGTCTTACTCTCTTCCTAATTTTCATCAACGCTCTCCCAAACTGCACTATATATATATATATATCAATATATATCAATATATATATATATATATATATATATCAATATCAATATATATATATATATATATATATATATATATATATATATATATATATGGAAACGACACTATCATCTACGGCAGCATTTCAAAGGCCAGAAATGACTAAAGTCTCTCTGATCCTCTCTCTTATGATTTTAGTAACGTAATGCAGTGGGGGAAAAGATGGCTGGTTACAATCAGCTTCTCTCTTTCCAACATCAATGCTCTGACTTATATCTGGCTTAAATTGAAATGAATGGCCATCATCTTGGGGAAGCACAATGTTTTGACAAGCTTCTGTGTCTCACCTTTACTACCGATCTTGAATGGAGCACTTATATCAAATCTGTTGCAAAATTCGCCGAAAATAAACATTGGACACTTCTTGGACTTCAGTAGATATCTCACTACCGATGCGATCTTCTATTTTGATAAGGGCCAAGTGCGACCCTATATAGAATACTGCTGCCACATTTTGGTAAGAATTACTCAGAGCAACATACCACGTCTTGACCGGCTTCGGCGAAAAACCAGCTTCGAAACCTAGTAGATGATGCCTTTTTCTTTTCTATGAATTCTCTTTTTTTACTGAAGAGACGTTGCTTATCTGTTTCTGCTCTGTCGTCATTTTCATAAGCAGTGCTCATCTGGGCTCTAATCTATGGTCTCCCATTTCCAAACTTTAGCAAGAAACACTCATCTAACAATAATTCTATAAACATTTTAGCCCCTACTCTCCATATATGCCCAAATCTAAACTTAGATCTCATGAATAAGCTTCTTTCTTTGAACTGTCCGCATGTGGAACTCTGTTCCGCTGAGCTGCATTCCGGCTGACTACAATATATCTTATTCAGTTTCAATTTAAAAAGTTATGTCTTAGCCGTCTCCTTAAATAATCAAAATATACCAAATTTCCCTATTACTACCTGCACATATTAACCCTCATCCTCGAATGCCATTCGAGCGGCGAAAAGTACTGATTCCCTTGTAGAAAAAGGTCTATGACAAGGGTAAGATTTTTACAGTTTCACACTGTAAATATTTACAACAGAGAGATGAAATTAAAGGTCATAAATTGATAGGTTCAGTCATCATAAATATCTGATTTACAATCCTTTCCAACCTATTCAACCAGAATAAAAAGTACTTAGAAATTGCGTTTATATATATATATATATATATATATATATATATATATATATATATATATATATATATATATATAAGTAGATTGTAGTTTGCTTGAAGCATTGTTGAATAAAATTATAAGGTAAAATTAAAAGCCAAGAACAATGCGAGATTTTTTTTATAGAGTAAAATTAAATGAAAACAAAAGAAATAAATTTCTTTTTTTTGTTGTTTGTTTTTTCTTTTTCACGCAAATTTTAACTCTAAACAACAGTAATTTTATTTTTTCTGTTGTATTCAATGGTGTTATAAATCTCAATATATTTCAGACTTATTAGTCCTTTTTCAAGAGAAGACAGAGTCTTCTCTTGAAAAAGGACTAATAAGTCTGAAATATATTGAGATTTATAACACCATTGAATACAACAGAAAAAAATTACTGTTGTTTAGAGTTAAAATTTGTGTGAAAAAGAAAAAACAAACAACAAAAAAAAGAAATTTATTTCTTTTGTTTTCATTTAATTTTACTCTATAAAAAAATCTCGCATTGTTCTTGGCTTTTAATTTTACCTTATAATATATATATATATATATATATATATATATATATATATATATATATATATATATATACTAGCAAATATACCCATCGTTGACTGTGTTAAAAAAACCCGACAGAAAATGAACTCTGATTTATGAAAGTATGATAGGTTATGAACAGGAAGGGTTGTAAATTTGGGTTGAATTTCGGGGTATCAAAACCAAAGCAAAATATGATGAAAGTAAAAATAAAATATATGAAACTCATAATTTATTATACCATACCTGTTCACACTGAAACACTTATCGCAATATTCTGTGGATCTATATTAAAAAACCTTGTTAAACTTTGTGGCATATTTCTTTTCTATGGAGGTCAGGTGCGAACGAACACCCCATAATTTTATTATACCATATTTCTTAAAACTGAAAGATAATTATCAAAGTATACTTTCGCGGATAGATATGAAAACTCTTTATTAAAGTTTGTGCTTATTTCCATTCTATGGAGGCCAGGTGCGAACGCAGACCCCACAATGTTATTACACCATCTCTATTTGCGTTAAAACATACTTATCAAAGTATTCTTATATACATCTATATCAAAAACACTTGTAAACGTTTTTTTTTTAATTTTTAAATTTTTTATTTCCATACTTTATGGACCAGGCGCGAACGCAGACCCCACAATTTTAATGAACCACCGTTCTGCCAGATCAAACATTCTCATTCCTGTGTCTCGATACATCTTCTATCATTATATGTAATCATTTTTTTTTAAATAGTCAACCGTATAGGAGCCTAATCGTGACCAGACACACACACACACACACACACACACACACATACACGTACAGACATTCAGCTTTATATATATATATATATATATATATATATATATGTTTAAAGAAAAAATAGAAAAAACCGAATGAAATTATTAAAAAATCAACGTTTCGTCCTTGTCTCAGAGGACATCTTCAGGATAATTGAAATAAAAATGTGATAAAAGAAAAAGTCATAGATCGTGCGAAAAAAGACAGTTTTTTAAAATCCAACCCATGTCGGGAAAGGACGAATATATATATATATACTGTGCGATATCCTTGGCTTGACGATGTGATTTCTCTGAAACGGGAGATTACAAAAAAACATGTATGCACATATATAACCGTTTGTTTGTATAAATGACTTTTATATAATAAGCTTGGGTTACTCATTGAGCTTTTTAGATAGACACATGTTGTTTCAGTGGCTACACGTCAGGTAACGTAATTAAGCAGCTAAGGGGTCAAAGTTCAACGATTTTAATTTTGAGAACTCTACCAAACTCCCCCGTCAATTTTGGATATAAACAATTGAAATTCGAGATATAGGTTCCTTGGACATTAATCTAACTTAATAACTTGATTTGAACCCAAAACAATAAATGGTAAAGGTCATAATAGGGGTCAAAGTTTTAAAAAACTCTGCGGTCTCTACAACATTAATCAGACAATCTCCGGTCTAAACATTTGAAATTGTACTTAAAGGGCATTCAGGGATAGGTCAAGCTTTAAAATCAGTTTAGATCGAAAATTTGAGCTATCAATATGTAAATATATGCATGTATGTTTGCATGTCTGCTTAAAACTTTCGACAGAGGTGACGTATCGTTTGAAGCTCGACTCTCTAGACAAAAACACCGAAGAATTAGGTAGAAACATTACTTTATTCACCCTCAACTGTACATTTTTTTTACAGGGAGGAGTTGCTTTTTTCGCCGATATTTTCGAAAGTCATCACCTCATTTCGATTGTCGAGCCTTAATTAAAACCTACTCGGTTTTACGGTGCTCGTAATAGCAACGACGTCGCGTTTTTGTCCCGTTTTTTTCTCTTTCACGAGCCTGCATTTCTACTACCACTTTTTTTTACTCGACATACACCGCCAAACACCCGGGCAACGCCGGGCTTAAATGCTAGCATGCTAGCATGTGTATATATATATATATATATATATATATATATATATATATATATATTTATATATATATATATATATATATATATGCGTTGTAATTATGAAAATATCTAAAGAAACTGAGCTACACAGAATTTTCTGCTTGTTTCCTTATAAAGTTTGCCCAGGCTAAAATATATTAAATGCTCACTATCGAGTGTTTTATACAAATTGTCTGATGTTTCGTAAGGTAACCAATCAAATTCATTGTTTTTTCATGCCGAAGGTATTAGCAAGCATATAAACACTCCGGGTCATATTAATTGCATGCATTTTAGCGTGACAATTCACGTTAAAAATTCCGTGTAACTTAATTGCTTCATATATATTTTTTTACAACCCTGGGGTCCCGGCGTTGCACGGGTGTTTGTGTTGAGCAAAAACAAAAAAAAAAACAACAACAACAACAACAAATTGATCGTAGGTAGGCAGACTCGAACCCGTACCAAGAAGGAGGAAAAGAACGTGAAATAAAAAATCGCCACACCTTTGCCGTTGCGTCCATTGCCAAATCGGGTGTGGTGAAGGTTTAAAATAAGACTCGTCAATCGAAAAGAGGGGATGACTTTCGAAAATATCGGCATGTAGTCCGTGGTGGCGCTTTCTAAACGATACCGATCTTGTGAAAATTCATCACCTCTGTCGAAAGTTTTAGGCAGATATACATGCATACATACATACATACATAAATAACTACATAATTGCATAATACATATATTTAAGCAAACAATGGAGAGTTATATTCTGGACTAACTTGAGTGTCCAACATACATATAAAGGCTTCCTTCAGTCTTGGCAGATAATCAATACCCAGTGTAAGGATACCTGCGCGTGAATTTATTGTAGCAAGAGTTGCGCAATCTCCAACCATATTTCTCCTGAGTACACACAGTTGAACACCAGTTGCAAGTGAAGTTTTAGGACGACTTGAAACAATGTCGAGATAAGCGAAAATTAGATATAGCGCCTAGAATCGCCCAAATGATCACCCATTTGGTACTAGCCATACATACATACATACATACATACATACATACATACATACATACACACATGATCACCAATTTGGTACTAGCTATACATACATACATACATACATACATTTAAACAGACAGGGGAGATTTATATTATAGATGATATACTATCGTAATTCTTCATGTATTCAGCAGTGCTATTATAATTACTCCAAATCGATGCAGAAAATATTTTGGATTAGATACAGGAAATAATAATAATAATAATAATAATAATAATAATAATAATAATAATAATAATAATAATAATATATATGTGTGTGTGTGTGTGTGTGTGTGTGTGATTTTCGTGACTTGAATTTTCCAACAAGGAAACGTCTAGAAGTTCCGATGAAGACACAATCACAAAAAATAGTTTTTCTCCAAAGTAGAAAGAAAGAAGCAGAACGGAAAAGTAAAGAAAAATAATGAAGGTATGTCATATGATATATAATTGCGAAGAAAAAACAACAAAATAAAATCATATTTCGATTTACATTCAATATTCAATAATTTAATATTCATACAGATTTATGAAAAAATATTTACAAATAATGAAACGAAAAAGAACATACATCACGCACATACGTATGTTTAGGAACTACGTGGAATAAAACACTGAACTAGAAAGACCGCTACCATCATTGACGGCGAAAAAATTTACAAGACATGACAAATGACACAAAACTGCATAATTCCTGAAAGAAATAAACAATATATCGGGTAAAGTAAAGTCGACTTTCCTAATTAAAATATATATACAAATTACTTAGACACAATTCCTGGTAAACCAAACTGCAACGAATTATATTTACAATCTCATTTGTACACCGGTTTTAAAAAATAACCGAAGTTAAGCAACACTGAATTTAATCTATACTAGATGAGTGACTATTTACGAACTCTCAAAGCGCTGTATGTAAGTAAAATATTAGGCCAGTCTTATACTTTCATATTTGTGTGTTAGTGGCGTCTGTGCATCATGCCGACAATGGTCAAAAATGATGATGTTAAATTTTAGTCCCAAAAAGAGCTCTAGGATACAAATTTTACCCATAGCATAATCGAGTGTTAGCCACACGAAAGGGGTTCATAGATCTCTTCAAACTTACAAAAGCAAAATATGTAAAAACAAAAAACAACAAAACACACACACAGACACTTTTCATAGTACTGACGAGATATTCAGATTTACACATAGCAACTGAAAGGTAAAATCGCACCCAACACGTCACCACTTTTATTATTACTTTGTTTACAGACATGTTAATATTTTACAAAGTTTACATGGGGTTAATGTGACATTTAAGCTGTACGCAGACAAACAAATGTAAAGAAAAAGAAGGAAAAGGATTGAACGAAACCGTTTAATTTCCAGGATAATAAAATACTAGAAACTAGCGGGATCTGTGGAAATTCCACAGACGACTAAATCATATGTAATATATTTGTGTTGGCATTCTGTAGATGTTCAGTGTAAATGGAGGGTTCTGATATTATTGAAGCTTTTTTGTTAAATCTGCAAAAGTATTTATCTAAGCTAGCAGGAACGCCCGGCAGAGACGTCTGTAAAGTACGCTTTTTTTATTACATTTTCGCCCCAAACAACACACGTCGCCACTTTGATGTAGGGGGTTACTATCAGGGACAAAATATACAGGGGTACTATGTAGGGAGTTGGACAGCAAGATGTCGGTTCACGTTACACTTGAACTTCTGCATGTCAGTACATTTGGGGAAGCAGGGTACCGGAAGGGAATTCCAAAGTCTAGCGGTTCTGGGGAAGACACTACTGGAGTAGAAGGCTCTCTTACGTCTAGGGATCTCCACTTTGAAAGGGTGGGATTTAGCTGCTTGTCGGGTCTGTCTGGGGTATTTACGTCGAGGGAGTACAAGTGCTTGCAGTTCGTCAGAGCATTCACCATCCAAGTACTTGTAGAACAGGCAGAGGGATGCAACATTTCGTCGATGGGACAGAGGCTGAAGCTTAGATGACAGTTCAAGACGTATTAGTTTGGCGACTCTCTTTTGAACCTTGTCCAGGAGCTAGAGACTAGTAGCAGATGCACCAGCCCAAATATGAAAACGATACTCCATACATGGGCGAATTGTGGCCTTATAGAGTTACGGGATACTTTCGAGCGTTAGTAGCTTTCTAGAACGGTAGAGAAAACCCACCTTCTTCGCAGCGGTCTTGGCAATACTCTCAACGTAATTGTTCCAACTCATGTTTCCTGTGAACGTTAGGCCGAGGAGTTTAAAAGATGTGCTTTCAGAAAAGAATATTTGGCCATTGCTATGGTGGTAGAGAAGATTTCTTGTAATTATTGTAGGAAACAAGTTTAGTCTTGAATATGATATTTTAATTCTTGCAAAATTTAATATGATATTTTAATTCTTGTAAATTTAGTCTATATTAATATAGAGTTCATGTTCTATCGATTTTTATATATCATAAATTTGCGATTTCAAAAATAAAAATATATCGAATGTGGCTTGAATCGAAACCGAAATAAAAACTTCTGAAAATCATATGAGTTCATTCAGCTACAATGGAAACCGAAACCAAAACTTATGAAGAATTCTTGATAAAATTATTTGTGACAAGAAATGGAAGTCCATAACAATTAAATTACCTGGATGTAAGCGTAGCACAGAAAATAACACACGCTATCGTATTAATATACAAATATGTCTTCTAGAATGATAGAATAATGATGTAGATGGAAGAGATTAAAAATGAAGGGTTTAGTGTAATTAATAGCACGTTTCAATCTATGCGAAAATAATATAGTAAAATCTTTAATAAAATGGGATGAATATGGAAACATCTTGGTGTGTGACGGATACAAATATGGCTGAGTGGTATAGGAGAAACAGTTTGAATTTATTTTATTCGTTTTTTTTTTCTTTTATGGCAGCGAACTTTAAATTGACAAACCTTTTGTCTTTAATTGCAGACTTGGCAAAACTCGGTAATTTTGAGTTTACATTTGTCTTAAAATTCGTCATAAAGAGATTGTCAGACGAGAAGCGTTTGCCAGTCGAAAATGATAGAATCAATTTTAAGAGATATTTAATTAACAAATTTCTAAAAATTGACAGGTTTACCCACTTCAAGCTATGAATGCCATTGTGTATGTGGAAAAATAATAGAAATATGTCGGCGAGTAAAAATGAACACTTTGCATTTCAACTCGCCAACATATTTTATTACGCGGTAATCATCAATCCCAACCAAGATTGTACTCGTTATAAGCTATCCTTGCTGCACCACTATTTGGCCACTAGTTTAAGAGTTTCGTAGCTTAAAGTATTTGGAGTTTAAATCTCTCCTATCTATCTATCGATAGCGCCAACAGTAGCAAACGTCGCTGCAACACTAAATATTTTGGTTTCAATTCTAGCTGAAGAAAACAAATATATTTGTTAAAAGCTTTTAAAATCAGTATTATATTCAATATTCAATAGAAAATCGGCTCTGAAATAATACATATGGAATCTACGTAATTAAAATAAATTGAAGCGTATTTACGACCCGGCAAGGGCAGCGTCCCTTATGTATCCTTACCGCCATTTACACACGGGACCCACATATTGTATGAAGTCTACGCCGCAGGGAACATAGGACAAGTAAGAACTCAACTCTGTTTTCTTTTGGGGGGGAACAACATTTATTTCCTCATTCTCCTTCCAATCGTGACTTCTCGTTACAGCTGGGACTTCTATCATTTTTCCTCCTAACGATGTCGTTATTGCTCTCACGGCTCGGTATTTGCATATAACGGTCTGCCTTATCTTACACTAGCGGGGGTACCCGGCGTTGCCCGAGTGTTGTTTTTCCGGGACGGGGGGGGGTAAAAAATGTTATGGTAGGTAAGTAGGAAGGATCAAACCCGGAGTCATGAGTAAAAGTAGGAAAATAAAGTGTGAAAAACAAAAAAAAACATCTGCGACGTTAACAGTTCGGCCACCAAGAAAAGTCCATTCCAGTTGTTTAGGAAAAAAAAAAAAAAACGACTACGGTAGGTCGGCGCGAACGTGAAAAAATAATGTTAATTGTCCAGCACGCTACCCACTACGCCACAGAGCACTGCAGCTTCGTTTAGTGATTTTAAATAACTTCACATGAAAGAACTACGAAGCCAAACCGGTGTTCTCTTCTCAACTGTTCCTTGTGAACGATCACCAAACGGTGTTAAGTGGTGGCAGGGGGAGGAGGAATTTATTAGAGAGAAAATATTTTACCACTTCCATTGATCTTAACCGATTTTGGCCGTGACTTCTCAGCAAAAAAGTATAGAAATCTAAGATTATGGAGGAATTTGAGAAATAATAAGCCTATAACACACCTCAGATATTGTTCTGCCGTTTGTGCATATTATATTTGCATGAAATATCTTGATTTTTAATCCTATTAAGGTCAAACTCCGACGGGAAAAATGAGTTCATTTTATTTATATAGAGAAGAGAAGATTACTTGATAAATACTGCGTATAAAAAAAAGGATGAGAGCACAAGTTTCAGCGACATGGGGTTCCGTCTTCAGTCAACGATGCTTAATCTCTGATTAAATCTACAGTTTGTACGCCAAAGAATTTTACAATTCATTTGAGTCTGTCGGGGTAAAAAAGACACACCGAAACAGATAATCGCTGTAATCCAGTGATTGTATGGTTGCGGATTTGAATTACGATGCAATGTTTGGTTTTAAATTTAACGCATTAGATTATTAAGGACTGTCTATAATACTTTTAAGACTTTTAAAATGCGGAATCTTGCAAAAGATATGATTAAATTAGATAATATCTACGGAATATACTGCATGGTCGGTAAAAGAGCAGAAATTTTGAGATTTTGAATATTAGATTTATATTTACTAGCAAACGTATTCTTCGTCGACCGAGTTTTTTTTTAAAGTCCTGAAAAAATTGACTCTGATGTATCAAAAATATAAAAAGTTATGGGAAAAGAGTATAAGTGCAAAGAGATTGCTTCAAACATTTGGGGTATCAAAACCAAAGCCCCCTCAAATAAATATAAAAGGGACAGTAGTGCGGATTTTTACTAATACAAAGTTCCCCATTAAAAGTGACCCTAATAAGTTCGCACATCTGTTGGTGTGAGTGGGGGATGTAACCCGTGACATCCTCCTCTTCTCATGGTGGAGGTTTCATGGCAAGGTCGGTAGCTCTACATCAAGCGGTGTGAGCGTGAATAGGGCTGGCATTTATGTGACAACTCTGGGACCCTTACCTTCTTGATAAAGATGAACAGTGTACCCCATCAACCCACCTCTCACCATATGGTGGCATATTCTGGGTGGGTTATATATTATTTCGGAACTTTACGAGAGTAAATCACACTGTGTAAGCATGCCGCAGTTATAAATTCTCCAACCCCTGGGGGCCGACCCCTGTTGGTGAGGTTGAGCGGCGTAACCCGTCAAAATTACCTCTTATACTCATCGTTGGTTATCCTGCCAAATTTTGTAGCTCTACGTGAAACGATGTGAACGTGCATAGCGTTCCCTATGAGGTCCCGATTTGGTAGTGGTGGGTGTGACTTTACCTATTTCAGATCCTTGATACTTCTTCTATCATTGTATGTGATCAGTTCATTATAATAGTTAACTATAGGGAGCTTATTCGTGTACAGACAGACACACACACGCATACATTGAACTTTATTATATGTATATACGAGCATTTCAGCCCGGCGTTGCCCGAGCGTTTGGAGGTGTGTGCTGACCCCAAAAAAGTGGTAGTAGGAAGGCAGGATCGAACCTGTACCGCGAAGGAGAAAAGTACGGGGAAAAACGTGACCGTTTTGCTGTGACGACCACCGCCAAACCGGAAGTGACGTAGGTTTAAGTTAAGGCTACACAATTGAAAAGAGAGGATGACTTCCGAAAATATCGGCGAAAAAAGCGACTTTCCCTCTAGAAAATTACCCAGTTGAAGGGGAAGAAATTCATGTTTTTAGTCAATTTTCGCTATTTGTCGTCTGAAGGGTCGAGCTTCAAAAACGAAACTGATCTTGTGAAAATCCGTCGCCTTGGTCGAAAGTTTAAGGCAGACATGCAAACATACATACATACATACATACATACATACATACATACATATATATTGGTAGCTCAAAATTTCGACCTCAACCCGATTAGAAAGTTTGCCTTATCTCTGAGAAACCTTTATGTAAAATTTCAAATGCTTAGACAAGAAATTTTCTGAGCTATTTGGTACAGGTTGCAGAGGTTCAAATTTTTACCGCTTTTTTACCCCCATTATGACCACTTAAAATATATGGTTTTGGCTCAAACCAAGTTATTAAGTTAGATCCATATCAACGGAACCTCTATCAAAAATTGTTTATACCCAAAATTGGCGGAGGAGTTTGGTAGAGTTCTCAAACTTCAAATCAATTGACCCCTTAACAGCCAAATTTTTGGCCGAAAACGAATTACATAGATTTTCTCAAATTTCAGTATGCTGTATATCAAATTTCGAGTCTGTAGACTGAAAATTGACATAGTTATTGCGTAGGGAAATGCACACAGACAGACACACAGACAAACACACACAGGCACATAGACAGACACTTTCACTTTTATAGATACTAGCATTTACGCCCAGCGTTGCCCGGGTGTTTGGAAGTGTACGCTGAGCAAAAAACAAAAAAAAACGGTCAATTTTTAAAACTTTGACCCCTATTATTACCTCTTAACATTTATTGTTTTGAGCTCAAATCAAGCTATTAAGTTAGATCCATCCCCAAGCAACCTATAACTTAAATTTCAAGTGTTTGAACACAAAATTGTCGGAAGAGATTGGTAGAGTTCTCAAAGGGTAAATCGTTGAACATTGGTCCCTTAACACAAAATTTCCGGCCGATAACCTATCATAGATTTTCCCAAATCTCAGTATCCTCTATACCAAATTTCGAGTCTGTAGACTTAAAATTGGCAGAATGATTGCATGGGGAAATGTACACAGGAAGACAGATAGACACATTCACTTTTATAGATATATAGATAAATAGACTAATAGATTAAACAAAAATATATATGTATACATAAATATATATGGAAATAATTTTTTTTGTTTACTGTAAAGATTTTACGCAAATCATTCTGGGCTAAAACCGGTCACAAGGATTTTTCCAAATCTCAGTACCCTGTATACAAAATTTCGAATTTGTAGACTGAAAATTGACAGACTTATTGCATAGGGAAATGTACACAGACACAGACACGTTCACTTTTATAGATAGATGTATATAGCCACACATATATATGCATATATATGCATGTATATATACACGTATATGTATATTTACGTATATATATATATATATATATATATATACATATATGTATATATATACGTATATATACAAATATGTGTGTATAAATATGTACACACACGTTTATATATATATATATATATATATATATATATATATATATATATATATATATATATGTACTAGCAGGCAGCACGCCGCTGTTCGATCAAAAATGCGCCTATATATTGTATTTTAATTCATACAGAATTCGTATTTATAATTATAGAGCTGATAGAGCTAATTCACTTCAATTCAACTAGACCTATCTCTGAATACCTTTTATGTAAAATTTCAAATGTTTACGCCAGAAATTGTCTGAGTAAGTTGGTAGAGACCGCAGAGGTCATTTAAAAAAAAATAATAATTTAATTAAATTTGACCACTATTATGACCCGTTAACATTTCTTGTTTTGAGCTCACATCAAGTTCTTAAATTAGATCCATATCCAAGGAACCTATATCTAAAATTTCAAATGGTTATGCCCAAAATTGGCTGAGAAGTTTGGTAGAGTTCTCAAAAGCCAAATCGTTGATATTTGACCCCTTAACAACCAAATTTCTGCCCGAAAACGGATTACAAAGACTTTCCCAAATCTCAATAATCTGTATATCAAATTTCGAGTCTGTAGACTGAAAATTTACAGAGTTATTTTATAGGGAAATATACACAGACGGACACACAGACCCACGCACAGACAGGACGATACTTTCATTTTTGTAGATGCACTAGCATGGGCCCCGCCGTTGCCCGGGTGTTTGAAGGTGTATGCTAAGCAAAAAAAAAAAAACAACGGTCAATTTTTTTAACTATGATCCCTATTGTGACCTCTTTACATTTATTATTTTGGGCTCAACTCAAGTTATTAAGTTAGATCCACGTCTAAGGAACCTATATCTAAAATTTTAAGTGTTTAGACCCGAAATTATCGGGGAAGTGTGGTAGAGTTCTTAAAGGTCAAATCGTTGAACTTTGACTCCTTAACAGCCAAATTTCTGGCCACAAACCGATCCCATCGATTTTCCCGAATCTCAGTACCCTGTATATCAAATTTCGAGGCTGTATACTAAAAATTGATAGAGTTATTTCCTAAGGAAATGTACACAGACAGACACGGTCACTTTCATAGATATATAGATAGATATATAGATAGATTAAACAAAAATATATCCGTATACATAAATATATATGTGAACAATTTTGTGTTTACTATACACTTTTTACGCAAATATTATGCAAGTATAAATCATGTAGAATATCTGCATGAATATAATTACACGTAATAGTCAACTAAAGATGATCATCCCATCAGAAAACCGAAAAAAACCTATAGGGAATTAATTAAAATGAATGTTTAAAAGAATATGCAAATTATATCTTTTGCAGATGAATACAATTGCACGATCCATATATAAGAAAATTGTACTTTCTTTTTAAATAAGTAGAAAAGAGGGTTTTAATATGAAAATAAATGCACACGAAATAAAACCGAATTGATAGCAATATAGATAGATAGATAGACTAGCATTTCAGCAAGGCGTTGCCCGGGGCTTTGGAGGTGTATGCTGAGAAAAAAAAATGGGGGTAATTTTTTTTTAACTTTAACCCCTATAATGACCCCTTAACATTTACGCACAAACAGCCACACAGAAACGTTCACTTTTATATATATATACTAGCATTTCAGCCTGGCGTTGCCCGGGTGTTTTGAGGTGCAAGCTGAGCAAAATCAAAAACAAAAAAGGGTTTCTTCTTTTAACTTTGACCCCTATTATGACCTCTTAACATTTATTGTTTTGGGCTCAAATCGAGCTATTAAGTTAGATCAATATCCAAGGAACCTATATTTAAAATTTCAAGTATGTAGACCCAAAATTATTGGAGAAGTTTGGTAGAGTTCTCAAAGGTCAAATCGTTGAACTTTTACCTCTTATGAGCGAAATTTCTGGCCGAATACCGAAGAGATCGATTTTCCGAAATCTCTGTACGCTGTATATCAAATTTCGAGTCTGTAGACTAAAAATTGACAGGGTTATTGCGTATGTAAATGTACACAGACAGACAGATACACAGTCACACCGACAGACACACAGACAGACAAACAGACACACATACGCGTTCACTTTTATAGATATATAGATAGATAGACCAGCATTTCAGCCCGGGGTTGCCCGGGTGTTTGGAGGTGTGTGTTCAGCAAAAAAAAAAGTGGTAGTAGGAAGGCAGGCTCGAACCCGTACTGCAAAGGAGAGAAAGAACGAAAAAAACCCTGACGTCTTTGCTGTTCCGACCACCACAAAACCCGAGGTGACGTAGGTTTTAATTAAGGCTAGACAATCGAAAGGAGAAGATGACTTTCGAAAATATACGCGGAAAAAGTGACCCCCCCTGTAGAAAATTTCCCAGTTGAAGGTGAAGTTATTAATCTTTTTAGTCAACTTTTCGATATTTGTCGTCTGAAAGGTCGAACTGTAAAACGATACTCATCTTTGCAAACTCCGTCGCATCTGTCAAACGTTTTAGGCAGACATGCAAACATATATACATACATGCACGCATACATTTATATATTAGTAACTAATGATTTTCGACCCAAACCGATTAAAAAGCTTGCTCTATCTCTGAATAACCTCGATATAAAATTTCAAATGTTTAGCCCAGAAATGTTTTAAAAAATATGCAAATTAGCTAGATCTTTTTCAGATGAATTCAATTGCACGATCCATATATATGAAAATTGTATTTTCTTTTTAAATAAATAGAAAAGAGGGGTTTTACTATGAAAATCAATGCACACAAAAGAAAACCGAATTTATAGGAGTATAGATATAGATAGATAGATAGCCTAATGTTTCAGCCTGGCGTTGCCCGGGTGTTTGGAGGTGTATGCTGAGCAAATATAAAAAGGGGGATTAATGTTTAACTTTGACCCCTATTATGACCCCTTAACGTTCATTGTTTTGGGCTCAAATCAAGTCATTTAGTTAGATTAATGTCCAAGGAACCTATACCTAAAATGTTAATTGTTTAGACCCGAAATTGTCGCAGGAGTTTGGTAGACTTCTCAAAGGACAAATCTTGGAACTTTGAACCCTTAACAGCGAAATTTCTGGCCGAAAACCGATCACATGGATTTTTGCAAACATCAGTAGACTGTATATCAAATTTCGAGTCTGTAAACTTAAAATTGACAGAGATATTGTTTAGTGAAATGTACACACACACAGACACGTTCACTTATATATATATATATATATATATATATATATATATATATAGATAGATAGATAGATAGATAGATAGATATAGATTGTTTCGATTTTATTTTGTTCCACTTACTCGTTTCTTTTGATTTTGATACACAAAGCAAGCAGAACACAATTTTCAGACTCTCAAACGCAGATGAGTATTGTTTGCAAACCTTACAATCCGACTTGGGGAGTAACTAATAGTCCAGCTGTGTTGTTGATTGTTTTTTCAAAGATTACAACATATTTGTTTGATAATGTTTATTCAACTTTGAAACAGGAATGTCCTAAAACAATTGCTAATCGCTGAAAATAAAGCACCCGGAAACGTTTTATAAATATTCATCTTTCCAAATTCATTTACAGTTTAACAAATGCCCTGTCTTTCTAGCGACCCCGCTGTATTTTGATAGGATAGGTGTATTATATATTCGGGGACTTTGAGTCCGTTCAAGGAAGGGCGTGGGGATTAACTGTCTATGAATTGTTAATTTGTTTAAACGGAACAAGATAATAAGGAATCAGTATCTCAGTCTGTAATTCTTGTCGTTCCATTCTGTCCCGATTCGACAGCGAAGTCAGAAATAATTATGAACTACGAAATCACGTTTCTTTATTCATAGGAAAACTAACAATTCATAGGAAAAATAACCACTTCTGTTTCATGATTTTACGTTTAGAAATGCTGTCTATTTAACCGGGAAACAATGTATTAAATCTTAGGTCTCTCGAACGTCTTATATTTGTTCTTTCCATAGCATATTTGTATGTTACGTTTCGGAAAAAAAACAAAAAAAAAACAAAAGAAAAAACTCACGAATACAATTTTGGAAGCCCAAACTGCTCTATAAGAGAAACATTACTCGCAAAATTTGGCTTGAAAATAAATTGCTTTTTTAAAAGCAGTTCGGCCTTCCAAAATTGTGTTTGGCCTCTTTCCAAGAGTAACGTACGTAATTACAAAGAAAAGAACACGCAGAGCAATGTATGAACAAGCAGAATATTATATACATTGACATATGTAGCATAATATTACTTTCTAAGTATGTATTAATACTTATTAATTCATCTCATTTAGGTAAGTTCCATATTTAAAATACAATGGACACTATGTTTTACTATTCAGATAAATATCAGCTTAATCGAAACATGTTTGGTGATTTTAATATATTTATGATTCTCGGTAATTTTCACGGATCCTTCTAGTATTGAATATTGTGTCAATATTTTTTGTCGAATATTAGTTCAGTATTTTGTCCTCTTACGTGTATACTTTCCTTGGATAAAAAGTAAAAGTCCTCATAAGAACACCTTTCACAGATTCGAGATCTGTTCGTTTATATGTAAATTAAAATAGGAAATTGAAAAAGCATTTCTAATATACAAAAACACCTTGTCCCTTTCTATGCGTAACCTCATGAAACAGATAACATTTAGTTAGAATTTCTATCTGTGAGTCAAGCAACTAGCAAGTGAGAGATATAAATTAGCTCGAGAGAAATAATATCATTGGAAATCTGTTTGAGAATTGGGTTCTCTTTTAAAAGAATTTTCTAATTTTAACAGCGGGTGCATGTCGAGAACAAATTGCAAAAGCAATTATATAAAGTGGGATGTTTTATTGGTACGAGATTTCCAGATTTTTAAGTACAGGCTATCTATCTGTTATCTTAAGTCCCCCTTTCTTGTGTGTTTACCTATATTTTTCGGCTCTGTATGCCATAGGAAGAGACTTTCCGTCCATTTGTCACCTAGGATTAAGCAAACAAACAATAAAAATTAATCATTATTATGCCGTTGTTTCTCTGTTGTATTTCAAGAATTACGCAAAAAATATGTATAATCATACTAACAAACCTCCCGGTGTAGCCCAGCAGTAAAATACGCTTACATATGATATTTTATTTATGCAAATGTCGCATTTATTGTTGTTGTTATTATTATTATTATTATTATTATTATTATTATTATCATCATCATCATCATCATTATTATTATTATTATTACTATTATTATTATTACTATTATTATTACTATTATTACTATTATTATTATTACTATTACTATTACTATTATTATTATTACTATTATTATTACTATTATTATTACTATTATTACTATTACTATTATTATTATTACTATTATTATTATTACTATTATTATTATTATTATTATTATTATTATTATTATTATTATTATTATTGGCTCACATGGGGCTTTCACACAATCAACAAACGATCTGAGTGGAAACATGTGGTGTTCTCTGGAGGCTGTGTGACAACAAGTCTCTCCAGACGTCTAGTTCTCTCCACCTCCTTCGCTAGCATTTGCAAATTAATTTGCATCATCACAACAGCTACTTACCATTGATTTCTCGCCGGCCGTGGCCATTGGTTTATACTGGAATTTGAGTGGCACTAAGCTTCTCCAAAGTCCCAGTTCCCTTTGTGCTTGCCCAACCGAGGTCTGGCTGGCGCTCTCTCCTCGGTCTTTTAGTCCTTCTTGATCCTTCTCAGCTCTTTGGTGTCACTTTTTTATTGGCAGGAGCGGTGGTGAAACTATGGGGGTGCATGATGAAGGTGAAGAACTTGTAAATATGCAGCTTCGGTGTTCTTCATTCCCTGTAACGCTTATTATTGTATTATTCTCCGCATTCAAGGGTTTTCCTTTATATTTCAGTCGTTTTCATTATCGTTAGTCGTTGTACTTTTGCAGTTATTCCTCTGATTCCAATTTCTGACATTCTTTTTTTTCGAAGTTTTTCGGAATTGTTGTTGTTGTTGTTGTTCTTCTTCTTCTTCTTCTTCTTCTTCTTCTTCTTATTATTATTATTATTATTAGTAGTAGTAGTAGTAGTAGTAGTAGTATTGTGCAAATATTTATTGATTATTTTATTATATTCTATATATATGATAGTACCTTCCCCGGGCCTCGCAAGATCATAAAATATGATTACATATGATGTTTTCTATATATGCAATTTCCATATTATACCCATAATTATTATATTGCACCTAATATAAAGTAGTTATTTCATTTGTTTAAATATGATTTGCGTCGCATCAACTAGAATTGAACACAAACATATAGCTCTCCAGCCATAATTATTACGTCAGATAAGGAAATAAAAATTTTAACTGTATACTGTATAAATATACATTGGCGCATGTATACAAGCGCATAAAAAGTGGTTTATGCCTACCAAGTTCTATTTTTATATTTCGACGCCTTAGAAGCTATTTTTCCGGCCAAAGGACAAATTGCGTTTGTTCCACAGGGTCAAATCTACTATATATCAAGGTTTTAAGTTTGTAGATCAAAAATTGACAGAGGAGATGACTAGAGATCGTTCTTAAAACAGACAGACTGGCAGACAGCCAAAGTCGCTTTTATATATGTATATAAATAATAATATATCGGTGATGGGTGTTTTCTTTGGAGAGTGTGATACGTGCACATGGATTCGACGTGTTGATTCTTCCTTGGTACAAATCGTCAACATAACTCGATATTCATTTTCCGAGTGGAGACAAATAACAAATATGGCCCATTGTTAATAAAATAATTTTAATATTTCATCCTTAAATGTCATTTCCAGCAAAAGTGATACAAGCTGATCCAAAGTGCAGTAAATTCGTTTCAACAACAATAGCCAAATAAACCGTCCTCGGTGTGTGGCTACGGAAAAAATGTCGTCAATGTGGGTGTTTCTGATGGTCACAGATGGTTATGTAACTTCTGCTATTTCCTGGAATAACCTTCCATGCATTGTCACGCAAGCTTTTGCACATTTCAATCCTCTCCCACCATTTTACCTCTTCTGATACAGCCTTGCTACAATACTTCGAATGGGAAATATACCAAACATTGCTAACACTTTTTTATTTTGATATCCATGGCATGCAACTCCTTGTTAGACCATTCTAAAATTCTTGCACTGTATCTCAAAACATGACTGCCCATGCATGCACTGCTTTCATTAGGTTTCCTTCATACAGTTTCGACTTTGCAATTAGGTTCAATCTTCTAAGATACTAGTTCCTGACCTTCTCTTTCATTTCTCTGTTAATGATGCCTTCACCCTTCTACACTCCCAAATACTTATACACTTTATATTCTTTTTATTTCATGATTTACCCATTTGGCAGCACTATTTCATTCGAATGAACCTTTACTCTCCTTTTCTTCACTAGCACCGCACATTTACTAATCCCAAAGTCCATCCCAATGTCTTCTGAGTATGCCCCCACAAGTTCTTCCAGTCACTCCATTTCCTTTTCATTTCTATCGAATATTTTCAAATCATCAGTAGATTGTTTAGGCATCTGTCATCAAATCCAAAGTTATATTCCATTCTTACAAAACGAAGTGGGGATAAGGAATCTCCTTGGAACATTCCACGTTTAATGCCAACGCATCTCTCTATTTGCTGTTAGCACGGTTTTCCATTGAGCCATACTTGTCTCCAAAAGCCCTACCACATTCTCAGCAACCTTCATCAATAGTGTTTCATGTATCCATAAATGAGGAACCATGCCATAAGCCGATTTGTATTCGATCCGTGCTACGCTCAGATTCTTCTTCTTCTTCTTCTTCTTCTTCTTCTTCTTCGTCTTCTTCTTCTTCTTCTTCTTCGCATCCTGTATTACTGCTTGGTCAATCAGTATTTGCTCTTTGGTATCTCTCAAGCCTTTCCGACTCTCTTTCCTTTCGTCAGGAAAAACACCATTACTCTCAAGATGTTTATAAATAAGTCGTAGACATGTAATTTGTCTATAATTATTGGCATCTGTTCCCTTTGCAGGATTTTCCTAATCATTGTTGTTCTTCCCTTCACAAGCCAATCAGGGACATCTCTCGACTCTACGACTCTTTGCAGGGCAGCGGCTCTAAGTGGATACATTCATTGAAACTGTTTAAACCAGAATCCCATCACTCCATCTGGACCAGGTTCCTTCCAGTTTGTCATCATTCGTGTGCCAACCTTCACTTCATCGATGGTTATAATAATAATAATAATAATAATAATAATAATAATAATGATAATGATAATAATAATAATAATAATAATAATAATAATAATAATAATAATAATAATAATAATAATAATAATCGATCAGCTTACCCAGCGTTCTCCGGTCAATATCTAACAAAAACAATAAATTTCAGATCGCGCTGTACATTCTAAAGCCTTCTGGAAATTTGTTATCTTTTATCCGTGAAACACCTGACAACATTTCAAACGCCGTTCGTATTTTGCTGGAGGTTCCAGCATGTTAGCGATAAGAAACAGATTCTGCTTGACTTTGGTACATTTTTCTTTAATAATTTTTAACATTTTCCATAAATGTGTTTATTTTTTAAAATTTCTCATTACTTTTGCCTTTAGGCTATAACGAATGCTTCTACATCAAACCGCCAGTAAAACGAATCTTGTCCACGTTAACTTACATGATGCAATTCATATATACTTTATTTTAACATTTTAATTATCTCTGACTAGTATTTTCTACTTAATTTTACACTGTATTGCAAGTTTGAATGGGAGTGCGTTCCTGTATTTCTACGCATAAAGCCATTAAAAACCTGAAATATTCGATAGAATTATGAATTTACTTATTTATTGTTATAATTCAACGAAAATTGAAGTATGTTAATTCTCACGAGTAGTTTTCACCCTGTCCTTTCTTAAAAAACGATTAAAGGCCCACATATGCCTAAGAGGTGTTCTGAAAAACCAACAACCACAATGATTATTTATCCGTTTCGGTGTGAATATTATACGTGAAGTTTTCTTAGAATATAGCCGTACATAATCATAGACATCATCCAGTTTCCAACCCCATCTCTGTTAACTCCTTGTCCACGTCTTCTGTCAGGTGTTCAAAAGCCACAATGACTTTCAAACTTTATGTCCAAAGGAGGCACCCTTTTTCCCATATTGGAAACGGATTTGAAAATGGAAAGCAATTCTTAACAACGGGTAATGTGAAAGAAGGCGACGTGTTCAATTAATCGTCTGACAAACTTCATTTCGTCCTTCTCCAACAGATTACTTGTGCTACTAGAAGATGCCGACGCTAAGTGGCCGGAGATCTCTTGTTGCCTAAGACGCCCCGGTAGCAGTATCAGAATTTGTGTAGGAATTTTTGACACCACTAACACGAAACTGCGAATACAATATAAAAATCTCGTAATTTCTCAGTTAAAAGTGGGTTATTTATTTTCTTTATGGATTATACTTCCAAAATAAACTATTACAGTTGTTTTAAAAGTAATAGATTTTTTTTTTTTAAAAACAGTAATGAATTTTCCGAACTCAATATTTTTCAATTTTTAAACTTTAAAAATCTATCAAAATTTTTCTATTGATTCTATTTTTACGATATTTTCAGGGTCAATGTGAAATTTTATGTTCTTTCCAATAAACCGAATATAATATTTTAGACAAACGTTTTTTTTTAATTCACGCCCCCCCCAAGTGTCACCCATTTTGAAATGTCTATTAAAAAGTAAATAATTAATTTATGTCGGGGAGTTTTATATATCACAAATTGAAGAGAAAAGGTCAATAAATAATATATTCAAATTTAAAACAAAAAAAATCGCTTTTTTAGAAATTTACCTGTAAAGTCCGAAGTTTAAAACCTTATTTTATAAGACCACATTGTTTTTTTTGTCTTTATTTTTAATGAAACCTTGGTCCTTGCTCCTTTAATGGAAAAAAAAATAGGGCTTGAATTACATTTTTCGAGGAGTTATAAGCTTGGAAGGACAGGGGGTCGAATAATTCACGCCTCTCATTTTGAAATGTCTATTAAAAAGTAAATAATTACTTTATGTCGGGGAGTTTTATATATCACAAATTGAAGAGAAAAGGTCAATAAATAATATATTCAAATTTAAAACAAAAAAAAAATCGCTTTTTTAGAAATTTACCTGTACAGTCCGAAGTTTAAAACCTTTTAAAAAAAAAAAAACATGTTTTTTTTTTTTTTTTAATAAAACCTTGGTCCTTGCTCCTTTAATTGAAAAAAAAATAGGGCTTGAATTACATTTTTCGAGGAGTTATAAACTTGGAAAGATGGGGTGGAATTATTCACTATTTTCACGAAATTTCTGACACTGCTAACGCCCCGGCCTGAAAATGCAAATGAGAGTGCCAAGGAAAATTTTGCTAGCCAGAATTCCAATCTTTTAGGGGTGCTGGCTACACGTAAGTAAATATCTACTACATAAACATTACCATTATAAACATTTTAACACCCACTTGAAACAATCGCTGACCTGTAATTGACTGGCGCCCTTCGAAGGCAAAACCTGCTAATAGGCTATTTTAACTGTTTATTGTACCTGTTCATTATTAGTGCTTAAACACACAGTAACACACACATATAAGATATTGCAACCGCAAGTCTGTAACAGATAAAAACCTGCAATTGGTCGAACCTGAGATGGCTCAAGCAGGTATTACTCGCATTTTATTATTCCTTTGACCAATCTACGCGCTGTGACAGAAGGTACAAATATATAATTTAATTTCACCTCCAGAATCGATTGACAATTAAGGTGTAACAGGTGCTATATATGACAACATATCTCTGCAGAATACAGCAAGAAATAACGTCCTCGGTTACCCTGGTGGGAATATACACGTGACCAGTTATAGATATTAAAACTAAAGATTCCATAAGAATACATTTTTTCAGCGAAAACCTGCTAAACCCGTAAAAGTAAATTCTTCATCTCGCACGAAGATGGTATAAAATTCGTGTAATTTTATTATGTTGAAAACGATTTTAGTTGAAATCAAAGATGTGAAGCTTTTTTTTTCAGGTTCTGCATATTCCCCTTTATCATTTCTACATATTCCCCTTTATCATTTCCACATAGAATCCTTTATAATTTCTACATATTCCCCTTTATCATTTCTACATATTCCTTTATCATTTCTACATATTCCCTTTATAATTTCTACATATTCCCTTTATCATTTCTACATATGCCCTTTATCATTTCGACATATTCCCCTTTATCATTTCTACATATCATCCTTTATCATTTCTACATCTTCCCTTTATCATTTCTACTTATTCCCCTTTATCATTTCTACATATTCCCTTTATAATTTCTACATATTCCCCTTTATCATTTCTACATATAATCCTTTATCATTTCTACATATCATCCTTTATCATTTCTACATCTTCCCTTTATCATTTCTACTTATTCCCCTTTATCATTTCTACATCTTCCCTTTATCATTTCTACATATTCCCCTTTATCATTTCTACATATTATCCTATATCATTTCTACATACTCCCCTTTATCATTTCTACTTATTCCCCTTTATCATTTCTCCATATTCCCTTTATAATTTCTACATATTCCCCTTTATCATTTCTACATATCATCCTTTATCATTTCTACATATCCCCTTAATCATTTCTACATATTCCCATTTATCATTTCTACATATTCCCTTTGTCATTTCTACATATTCCCTTTATCATTTCTACATATTCCCCTTTATAATTTCTACATATTCCCCTTTATCATTTCTACATATCCCCCTTTATCATTTCTACATATTCCCTTTATATTTTTTTACCTATTTCCTTTATCATTTCTACATATTCCCTTTATAATTTCTACATATTCCCTTCGTCAATTTCGTGTCATTTCTACATATTCCCCTTTATCATTTCTACATATTGCCCTTTTTTATTTCTACATATTGCCCTTTTTAATTTCTACATATTCCCCTTTATCATTTCTACATATTCCCGTTTATCATTTCTACATATTACCCTTTGTAATTTCTACATATTCCCCTTTTATCATTTCTACATATCCCCTTTATCATTTCTACATATTCCCTTATAATTTCTACATATCATCCTTTATAATTATTACATATTCCCTTTATAATTTCTACATATTCCCCTTTATGATTTCTACATATCCCCCTTTATCATTTCTACATATCCCCTTTATCATTTCTACATATTCCCTTTATAATTTCTACATATTCGCCTTTATCATTTCTACATATTCCCCTTTATCATTTCTACATATTCCCTTCATAATTTCTCCATATTCCCCTTTATCATTTCTACATATTCCCTTTATCATTTTTACATATTCATCTTTATCATTTCTACATATTCCCCTTTATCATTTCTACATATTCCCTTCGTAATTTCTACATATCCCCTTTATCATTTCTACATATTCCCTTTATCATTTCTACATATTCCCTTTATAATTTCTACATATCATCCTTTATAATTATTACATATTCCCTTTATAATTTCTACATATTCCCCTTTATCATTTCTACATATTCCTTTTATCATTTCTACATATTCCCTTTATCATTTCAACATATTCCCCTTTATCATTTCTACATATTCCTTTTATCATTTCTACATATTCCCTTTATAATTTCTACATATTCCCCTTTATCATTTCTACATATTCCTTTTATCATTTCTACCTATCCCCTATATCATTTCTGCATATCATCCCTTATAATTTCTACATACTCAACTTTATCATTTCTAGATATTCCCCTTTATCATTTCTACATATTCCCCTTTATCATTTCTACATATTGCCCTTTTTAATTTCTACATATTCCCCTTAATCATTTCTACATATTCCCGTTTATCATTTCTACATATTACCCTTTGTAATTTCTACATATTCCCCTTTTATCATTTCTACATATTCCCTTTATAATTTCTACATATTCCCCTTTATCATTTCTACATATAATCCTTTATCATTTCTACATATCATCCTTTACCATTTCTACATCTTCCCTTTATCATTTCTACTTATTCCCCTTTATCATTTCTACATCTTCCCTTTATCATTTCTACATATTCCCCTTTATCATTTCTACATATTATCCTATATCATTTCTACATACTCCCCTTTATCATTTCTACTTATTCCCCTTTATCATTTCTCCATATTCCCTTTATAATTTCTACATATTCCCCTTTATCATTTCTACATATCATCCTTTATCATTTCTACATATCCCCTTAATCATTTCTACATATTCCCATTTATCATTTCTACATATTCCCTTTGTCATTTCTACATATTCCCTTTATCATTTCTACATATTCCCCTTTATAATTTCTACATATTCCCCTTTATCATTTCTACATATTCCCTTTATCATTTCTACATATTCCCTTTATATTTTTTTACCTATTTCCTTTATCATTTCTACATATTCCCTTTATAATTTCTACATATTCCCTTCGTCAATTTCGTGTCATTTCTACATATTCCCCTTTATCATTTCTACATATTGCCCTTTTTTATTTCTACATATTGCCCTTTTTAATTTCTACATATTCCCCTTTATCATTTCTACATATTCCCGTTTATCATTTCTACATATTACCCTTTGTAATTTCTACATATTCCCCTTTTATCATTTCTACATATCCCCTTTATCATTTCTACATATTCCCTTATAATTTCTACATATCATCCTTTATAATTATTACATATTCCCTTTATAATTTCTACATATTCCCCTTTATAATTTCTACATATCCCCCTTTTATCATTTCTACATATCCCCTTTATCATTTCTACATATTCCCTTTATAATTTCTACATATTCGCCTTTATCATTTCTACATATTCCCCTTTATCATTTCTACATATTCCCTTCATAATTTCTCCATATTCCCCTTTATCATTTCTACATATTCCCTTTATCATTTTTACATATTCATCTTTATCATTTCTACATATTCCCCTTTATCATTTCTACATATTCCCTTCGTAATTTCTACATATCCCCTTTATCATTTCTACATATTCCCTTTATCATTTCTACATATTCCCTTTATAATTTCTACATATCATCCTTTATAATTATATCATATTCCCTTTATAATTTCTACATATTCCCCTTTATCATTTCTACATATTCCTTTTATCATTTCTACATATTCCCTTTATCATTTCAACATATTCCCCTTTATCATTTCTACATATTCCTTTTATCATTTCTACATATTCCCTTTATAATTTCTACATATTCCCCTTTATCATTTCTACATATTCCTTTTATCATTTCTACCTATCCCCTACATCATTTCTGCATATCATCCCTTATAATTTCTACATACTCAACTTTATCATTTCTAGATATTCCCCTTTATCATTTCTACATATTCCCCTTTATCATTTCTACATATTGCCCTTTTTAATTTCTACATATTCCCCTTAATCATTTCTACATATTCCCGTTTATCATTTCTACATATTACCCTTTGTAATTTCTACATATTCCCCTTTTATCATTTCTACATATCCCCTTTATCATTTCTACATATTCCCTTATAATTTCTACCTGTCCCCGTTTATCATTTCAACATATTCCCCCTTATAATTTCTACATATTCCCCTTTATAATTTCTACATGCTAACTTTATAATTTCTATATTATTCCCTTTGTGATTCCTATATATTCTCTTTATAATTTCTTCATATTCCCTTTATCATTTCTACATATTCCCCTTTATCATTTCTACATGTTCCCCTTTATCATTTCTACATATTCCCCTTAATCATTTCTACATGTGCCCTTTATCATTTCTACAAATTCCATTTATCATTTCTAAAAATTCCCTTTATCATTTCTACATGTTCCCCTTTATCATTTCTACATATTCCCGTTTATCATTTCTACATATTCCCTTTATAATTTCTACATATTCCCTTTATCATTTCTACATATTCCCCTTTATCATTTCTACATATTCCCTTTATCATTTCTACATATTCCCTTTATCATTTCTACATTTTCCCCTTTATCATTTCTACATATTCCCGTTTATCATTTCTACATATTCCCCTTTATAATTTCTACATATTCCCCTTTATCATTTCTACATATTCCCTTTATCATTTCTACATATTCCCCTTTATCATTTCTACATATTCCTTTTATCATTTCTACATATTCCCTTTATACTTTCTACATACTCCCCTTAATCATTTCTACATATTCCCCTTTATCATTTCATCATATTCCCTTTATCATTTCTACATATTGCCCTTTATAATTTCTACATATCCCCTTTATCATTTCTACATATTCCCTTTATAATTTCTACATATTCCCCTTTACCATTTCTACATATTCCTTTTATCATTTCTACATATTCCCTTTATAATTTCTACATATTCCCCTTTATCATTTCTACATATTCCCCTTTATCATTTCTACATATTCCCTTCATAATTTCTACATGTTCCCCTTTATTATTTCTACATATTCCCTTTATCATTTCTACATATTCCCCTTTATCATTTCAACATATCCCCTTTATCATTTCTACATATTCCCTTTATAATTTCTACATATTCGCCTTTATCATTTCTACATATTCCCCTTTATCATTTCGACATATTCCCTTCATAATTTCTACATATTCCCCTTTATCATTTCTACATATTCCCTTTATCATTTCTACATATTCCCCTTGATCATTTCTACATATTCCCCTTTATCATTTCTGCATATTCCCTTTATCATTTCTACATATTCCCCTTTATCATTTCTGCATATTCCCTTTATAATTTCTACATATTCCTCTTTATAATTTCTACATATTCCCCTTTATAATTTCTACATATTCCCCTTTATCATTTCTACATATCCCCTTTATCATTTCTACATATTCCCTTGATAATTTCTACATATTCGCCTTTATCCTTTCTACATATTCCCCTTTATCATTTCTACATATTCCCTTCATAATGTCTACATATTCCCCTTTATCATTTCTACATATTCCCTTTATCATGTCTACATATTCCCCTTGATCATTTCTACATATTCCCCTTTATCATTTCTGCATATTCCCTTTATCATTTCTACATATTCCCCTTTATCATTTCTGCATATTCCCTTTATAATTTCTACATATTCCTCTTTATAATTTCTACATATTCCCCTTTATAATTTCTACATATTCCCCTTTATCATTTCTACATATCCCCTTTATCATTTCTACATATTCCCTTGATAATTTCTACATATTCGCCTTTATCCTTTCTACATATTCCCCTTTATCATTTCTACATATTCCCTTCATAATGTCTACATATTCCCCTTTATCATTTCTACATATTCCCTTTATCATGTCTACATATTCCCCTTGATCATTTCTACATATTCCTCTTTATCAATTCTGCATATTCCCTTTATCATTTCTACATGTTCCCCTTCATGATTTCTGCATACTCCCTTTATCATTTCTACATATTCCCCTTTATAATTTCTACATATTCCCCTTTATAATTTCTACATATTCCCCTTTATTTTTTCTACATATTCCCCTTTATCATTTCTACATATTCCCCTTAATCATTTCTTCATATTCCCCTTTATCATTTCTACATATTCCCTTTATCATTTCTACATATTACCCTTTGTAATTTCTACATATTCCCCTTTATAATTTCTACGTATTCACCTTTATCATTTCTACATATTCCCTTTACTATTTCTACATGTTCACCTTTATCATTTCTACATATTCCCCATTATCATTTCTACATATTCCCCTTTATCATTGCTACACGTTCCCCTTTATCATTTCTACATATTCCCTATTTTAATTTCTACATATTCCCCTTTATTATTCCCTTATGTTTTCCTTTATTATTTCTACATATTCCCTTTATCATTTCTACATATTCCCTTTATAATTTCTACATATTCCCCTTGATCATTTCTACATATTCCCCTTTATCATTTCTGCATATTCCCTTTATCATTTCTACATGTTCCCCTTTATCATTTCTGCATATTCCCTTTATCATTTCTTCATATTCCCCTTTATTAGTGCTACATATTCCCCGTAATCATTTCTACATATTCCCCTTTATCATTTCTACATATCCCCTTTATCATTTCTACATATTCCCTTTATAATGTCTACATATTCGCCTTTATCATTTCTACATATTCCCCATTATCATTTCTACATATTCCCTTCATAATTTCTACATATTCCCCTTTATCATTTCTACATATTCCCTTTACTATTTCTACATATTCCCCTTGATCATTTCAACATATTCCCCTTTATCATTTCTGCATATTCCCTTTATACTTTCTACATGTTCCCCTTTATCATTTCTGCGTATTCCCTTAATCATTTTTACATATTCCCCTTTATAATTTCTACATATTCCCCTTTATCATTTCTACATATTCCCCTTTATAATTTCTACATATTCCCCTTTATCATTTCTACATATTCCCCTTAATCATTTCTACATATACCCCTTTATCATTTCTACATATTCCCTTTATAATGTCTACATATTACCCTTTGTAATTTCTACATATTCCCCTTTATCATTTCCACATATTGCCCTTTATCATGTCTACCTATTCCCCTTTATCATTTCTACACGTTCCCCTTTATCATTTCTACATATTCGCCTTTATCATTTCTACATATTCCCGTTTATGATTTCTACATGTTTTCCTTTATCATTTCTACATATTCCCCTTTATCATTTCTACATATTCCCCTGTATCATTTCTACATATTCCCTTCGTCATTTCTACATATTCCCTTTATCATTTCTACATATTTCCTTTATCATTTCTACATATCCCCTTTATCATTTCTAGATATTCCCATTTATCATTTCTACATGTTCCGCTTTATCATTTCTACATATTTCCTTCGTCATTTCTACATGTTCCCTTTATCATTTCTACATATTCCCCTTAATAATTTCTACTTATTCCCCTTTATATTTTCTACATATTCCCATTGATAATTTCTACCTATTTCCCTTTATCGATTAAACATATTCCCCTTTATCATTTCTACAAATTCCCCTTTATCATTTCTACATATTCCCCTTTTTACTTTCTACATATTCCCTTTTATCATTTCTACATGTTCCCCTTTGTCATTTCTACATATTCCGTTTGTAATTTCTGCATATTCCCCAGTTATCATTTATACATATTCACCTTTATCATTTCTACATAGTCCCCTTTATCATTTATACAAGTTCCCCTTTATCATTTTACATATTCCCTTTTATCTTTTCTACATATAACCCTTTGTAATTTCTACATATTCCCCTTTATTATTTGTACATATTCCCCTTTATCATTTCTACATATTACCTTTAGTAATTTCTACATGTTTCCCTTTGTCATTTCTACATATTCCCCTATATCATTTCTACATATTCCCGTTTATCATTTTCTACATATTACCCTTTGTAATTTCTACATATTCCCCTTTATCATTTCTACATATTCCCCTTTATAATTTCTACATATTCCCCTTTATCATTTCTACATATTCCCCTTAATCATTTCTACATATACCCCTTTATCATTTCTACATATTCCCCTTTATGATTCCTTCATATTCCCCTTTATAATGTCTACATGTTCCCCTTTATCATTTCTACATCTTGCCTTTTATCATTTCTACATATTCCCCTTTATCATTTCTGCACGTTCCCCTTTATCATTTCTACATATTCCTCTTCATCATTTCTACATATTCACCTTTATGATTTCTATATGTTTTCGTTTATTATTTCTACATATTTCCTTTATCATTACTACATATTCCCCTTTATCATTTCTACATATTCCCTTCGTCATTTCTACATATTCCCTTTATCATTTCTACATATTCCGCTTTATCATTTCTATATGTTCCCCTTTATCATTTCTACATATTCCCTTCGTCATTTCTACATGTTTCTTTTATCATTTCTACATATTCCCCTTAACAATTTCTACATGTTCCGCTTTATATTTTCTACATATTCCCATTGATCATTTCTACCTATTTCCCTTTATCTCTTAAACATATTACCCTTTATCATTTATACATGTTCTCCTTTATCATTTCTACACATTCCCTTTGATCATTTCTACATACTCCCCTTTATAATTTCTACATATTCCCCTTTATTATTTCTACATGTTCCCCTTAATCATTTCTACATATTCCCTATTATACTTTCTACATATTCCCCTTTATAATTTCTACATATTCCTCTTTATCATTTCTACCTATTCCCTTTATCATTTCTACATATTCCCCTTTATCATTTCTACATATTCCCTTTATCATTTCTACATATTCCCTTCGTCATTTCTACATATTTCCGTTTATCATTTCTACATATTCCCTTTATCATTTCTACATATTCCCGTTTATCATTTCTACATATTCCCCTTTATCATTGCTACATATTCCCCTTTATCATTTCTACATATTCCCCGTTATCATTTCTCCATATTCACTTAATCATTTCTACATAATTTCTTTATCATTTCTACATATTCCCTTTGTCATTTCCACATGTTCCATTTACGATGTCTAGATATTCCCCTTTACTATTTCTACATGTTCCCCCTTATCATTTCTACATATTCCCCTTTATCATTTCTACATATTCCCTTTATCATTTCTACATGTTCCCCTATATCATTTCTACATATTGCCCTTTATGATTTCTACATGTTTTCCTTTATCATTTCTACATGTCCCCTTTACTATTTCTAGATATTCCCCTTTATCATTTCTACATGTTCCCCTTGATCATTTCTACATATTCCCCTTTATATTTTCTACATACTCCCATTGATCATTTCTTCCTATTTCCCTTTATCGTTTAAAAATATTCTCCTTTATCATTTATATATGTTCCCCTTTATCATTTCTACACATTCCCCTTTATCATTTCTACATACTCCCCTTTATCATTTCTACATATTCCCCTTTATCATTTCTACATGTTCCCTTTTATCATTTCTACATATTCCCCTTTTTAATTTCTACATATTCCCTTTTATCATTTCTACATGTTCCCCTTTGTCATTTCTACATATTCCGTTTGTCATTTATACATATTCCCTTTATAATTTCTACATATCATCCTTTATAATTATTACATATTCCCTTTATAATTTCTACATATTCCCCTTTATCATTTCTACATATTCCTTTTATCATTTCTACATATTCCCTTTATCATTTCAACATATTCCCCTTTATCATTTCTACATATTCCTTTTATCATTTCTACATATTCCCTTTATAATTTCTACATATTCCCCTTTATCATTTCTACATATTCCTTTTATCATTTCTACCTATCCCCTACATCATTTCTGCATATCATCCCTTATAATTTCTACATACTCAACTTTATCATTTCTAGATATTCCCCTTTATCATTTCTACATATTCCCCTTTATCATTTCTACATATTGCCCTTTTTAATTTCTACATATTCCCCTTAATCATTTCTACATATTCCCGTTTATCATTTCTACATATTGCCCTTTGTAATTTCTACATATTCCCCTTTTATCATTTCTACATATTCCCTTTATAATTTCTACATATTCCCCTTTATCATTTCTACATATAATCCTTTATCATTTCTACATATCATCCTTTATCATTTCTACATCTTCCCTTTATCATTTCTACTTATTCCCCTTTATCATTTCTACATCTTCCCTTTATCATTTCTACATATTCCCCTTTATCATTTCTACATAATGTCCTATATCATTTCTACATACTCCCCTTTATCATTTCTACTTATTCCCCTTTATCATTTCTCCATATTCCCTTTATAATTTCTACATATTCCCCTTTATCATTTCTACATATCATCCTTTATCATTTCTACATATCCCCTTAATCATTTCTACATATTCCCATTTATCATTTCTACATATTCCCTTTGTCATTTCTACATATTCCCTTTATCATTTCTACATATTCCCCTTTATAATTTCTACATATTCCCCTTTATCATTTCTACATATTCCCTTTATCATTTCTACATATTCCCTTTATATTTTTTTACCTATTTCCTTTATCATTTCTACATATTCCCTTTATAATTTCTACATATTCCCTTCGTCAATTTCGTGTCATTTCTACATATTCCCCTTTATCATTTCTACATATTGCCCTTTTTTATTTCTACATATTGCCCTTTTTAATTTCTACATATTCCCCTTTATCATTTCTACATATTCCCGTTTATCATTTCTACATATTACCCTTTGTAATTTCTACATATTCCCCTTTTATCATTTCTACATATCCCCTTTATCATTTCTACATATTCCCTTATAATTTCTACATATCATCCTTTATAATTATTACATATTCCCTTTATAATTTCTACATATTCCCCTTTATAATTTCTACATATCCCCCTTTATCATTTCTACATATCCCCTTTATCATTTCTACATATTCCCTTTATAATTTCTACATATTCGCCTTTATCATTTCTACATATTCCCCTTTATCATTTCTACATATTCCCTTCATAATTTCTCCATATTCCCCTTTATCATTTCTACATATTCCCTTTATCATTTTTACATATTCATCTTTATCATTTCTACATATTCCCCTTTATCATTTCTACATATTCCCTTCGTAATTTCTACATATCCCCTTTATCATTTCTACATATTCCCTTTATCATTTCTACATATTCCCTTTATAATTTCTACATATCATCCTTTATAATTATATCATATTCCCTTTATAATTTCTACATATTCCCCTTTATCATTTCTACATATTCCTTTTATCATTTCTACATATTCCCTTTATCATTTCAACATATTCCCCTTTATCATTTCTACATATTCCTTTTATCATTTCTACATATTCCCTTTATAATTTCTACATATTCCCCTTTATCATTTCTACATATTCCTTTTATCATTTCTACCTATCCCCTACATCATTTCTGCATATCATCCCTTATAATTTCTACATACTCAACTTTATCATTTCTAGATATTCCCCTTTATCATTTCTACATATTCCCCTTTATCATTTCTACATATTGCCCTTTTTAATTTCTACATATTCCCCTTAATCATTTCTACATATTCCCGTTTATCATTTCTACATATTACCCTTTGTAATTTCTACATATTCCCCTTTTATCATTTCTACATATCCCCTTTATCATTTCTACATATTCCCTTATAATTTCTACCTGTCCCCGTTTATCATTTCAACATATTCCCCCTTATAATTTCTACATATTCCCCTTTATAATTTCTACATGCTAACTTTATAATTTCTATATTATTCCCTTTGTGATTCCTATATATTCTCTTTATAATTTCTTCATATTCCCTTTATCATTTCTACATATTCCCCTTTATCATTTCTACATGTTCCCCTTTATCATTTCTACATATTCCCCTTAATCATTTCTACATGTGCCCTTTATCATTTCTACAAATTCCATTTATCATTTCTAAAAATTCCCTTTATCATTTCTACATGTTCCCCTTTATCATTTCTACATATTCCCGTTTATCATTTCTACATATTCCCTTTATAATTTCTACATATTCCCTTTATCATTTCTACATATTCCCCTTTATCATTTCTACATATTCCCTTTATCATTTCTACATATTCCCTTTATCATTTCTACATATTCCCTTTATCATTTCTACATTTTCCCCTTTATCATTTCTACATATTCCCGTTTATCATTTCTACATATTCCCCTTTATAATTTCTACATATTCCCCTTTATCATTTCTACATATTCCCTTTATCATTTCTACATATTCCCCTTTATCATTTCTACATATTCCTTTTATCATTTCTACATATCCCCTTTATACTTTCTACATACTCCCCTTAATCATTTCTACATATTCCCCTTTATCATTTCATCATATTCCCTTTATCATTTCTACATATTGCCCTTTATAATTTCTACATATCCCCTTTATCATTTCTACATATTCCCTTTATAATTTCTACATATTCCCCATTATCATTTCTACATATTCCTTTTATCATTTCTACATATTCCCTTTATAATTTCTACATATTCCCCTTTATCATTTCTACATATTCCCCTTTATCATTTCTACATATTCCCTTCATAATTTCTACATGTTCCCCTTTATTATTTCTACATATTCCCTTTATCATTTCTACATATTCCCCTTTATCATTTCAACATATCCCCTTTATCATTTCTACATATTCCCTTTATAATTTCTACATATTCGCCTTTATCATTTCTACATATTCCCCTTTATCATTTCGACATATTCCCTTCATAATTTCTACATATTCCCCTTTATCATTTCTACATATTCCCTTTATCATTTCTACATATTCCCCTTGATCATTTCTACATATTCCCCTTTATCATTTCTGCATATTCCCTTTATCATTTCTACATATTCCCCTTTATCATTTCTGCATATTCCCTTTATATTTTCTACATATTCCTCTTTATAATTTCTACATATTCCCCTTTATAATTTCTACATATTCCCCTTTATCATTTCTACATATCCCCTTTATCATTTCTACATATTCCCTTGATAATTTCTACATATTCGCCTTTATCCTTTCTACATATTCCACTTTATCATTTCTACATATTCCCTTCATAATGTCTACATATTCCCCTTTATCATTTCTACATATTCCCTTTATCATGTCTACATATTCCCCTTGATCATTTCTACATATTCCTCTTTATCAATTCTGCATATTCCCTTTATCATTTCTACATGTTCCCCTTCATGATTTCTGCATACTCCCTTTATCATTTCTACATATTCCCCTTTATAATTTCTACATATTCCCCTTTATAATTTCTACATATTCCCCTTTATTTTTTCTACATATTCCCCTTTATCATTTCTACATATTCCCCTTAATCATTTCTTCATATTCCCCTTTATCATTTCTACATATTCCCTTTATCATTTCTACATATTACCCTTTGTAATTTCTACATATTCCCCTTTATAATTTCTACGTATTCACCTTTATCATTTCTACATATTCCCTTTACTATTTCTACATGTTCCCCTTTATCATTTCTACATATTCCCCATTATCATTTCTACATATTCCCCTTCATCATTGCTACACGTTCCCCTTTATCATTTCTACATATTCCCTATTTTAATTTCTACATATTCCCCTTTATTATTCCCTTATGTTTTCCTTTATTATTTCTACATATTCCCTTTATCATTTCTACATATTCCCTTTATAATTTCTACATATTCCCCTTGATCATTTCTACATATTCCCCTTTATCATTTCTGCATATTCCCTTTATCATTTCTACATGTTCCCCTTTATCATTTCTGCATATTCCCTTTATCATTTCTTCATATTCCCCTTTATTAGTGCTACATATTCCCCGTAATCATTTCTACATATTCCCCTTTATCATTTCTACATATCCCCTTTATCATTTCTACATATTCCCTTTATAATGTCTACATATTCGCCTTTATCATTTCTACATATTCCCCATTATCATTTCTACATATTCCCTTCATAATTTCTACATATTCCCCTTTATCATTTCTACATATTCCCTTTACTATTTCTACATATTCCCCTTGATCATTTCAACATATTCCCCTTTATCATTTCTGCATATTCCCTTTATACTTTCTACATGTTCCCCTTTATCATTTCTGCGTATTCCCTTAATCATTTCTACATATTCCCCTTTATAATTTCTACATATTCCCCTTTATCATTTCTACATATTCCCCTTTATAATTTCTACATATTCCCCTTTATCATTTCTACATATTCCCCTTAATCATTTCTACATATACCCCTTTATCATTTCTACATATTCCCTTTATAATGTCTACATATTACCCTTTGTAATTTCTACATATTCCCCTTTATCATTTCCACATATTGCCCTTTATCATGTCTACCTATTCCCCTTTATCATTTCTACACGTTCCCCTTTATCATTTCTACATATTCGCCTTTATCATTTCTACATATTCCCGTTTATGATTTCTACATGTTTTCCTTTATCATTTCTACATATTCCCCTTTATTATTTCTACATATTCCCCTGTATCATTTCTACATATTCCCTTCGTCATTTCTACATATTCCCTTTATCATTTCTACATATTTCCTTTATCATTTCTACATATCCCCTTTATCATTTCTAGATATTCCCATTTATCATTTCTACATGTTCCGCTTTATCATTTCTACATATTTCCTTCGTCATTTCTACATGTTCCCTTTATCATTTCTACATATTCCCCTTAATAATTTCTACTTATTCCCCTTTATATTTTCTACATATTCCCATTGATAATTTCTACCTATTTCCCTTTATCGATTAAACATATTCCCCTTTATCATTTCTACAAATTCCCCTTTATCATTTCTACATATTCCCCTTTTTACTTTCTACATATTCCCTTTTATCATTTCTACATGTTCCCCTTTGTCATTTCTACATATTCCGTTTGTAATTTCTGCATATTCCCCAGTTATCATTTATACATATTCACCTTTATCATTTCTACATAGTCCCCTTTATCATTTATACAAGTTCTCCTTTATCATTTTACATATTCCCTTTTATCTTTTCTACATATAACCCTTTGTAATTTCTACATATTCCCCTTTATTATTTGTACATATTCCCCTTTATCATTTCTACATATTACCTTTAGTAATTTCTACATGTTTCCCTTTGTCATTTCTACATATTCCCCTATATCATTTCTACATATTCCCGTTTATCATTTTCTACATATTACCCTTTGTAATTTCTACATATTCCCCTTTATCATTTCTACATATTCCCCTTTATAATTTCTACATATTCCCCTTTATCATTTCTACATATTCCCCTTAATCATTTCTACATATACCCCTTTATCATTTCTACATATTCCCCTTTATGATTCCTTCATATTCCCCTTTATCATGTCTACATGTTCCCCTTTATCATTTCTACATATTGCCTTTTATCATTTCTACATATTCCCCTTTATCATTTCTGCACGTTCCCCTTTATCATTTCTACATATTCCTCTTCATCATTTCTACATATTCACCTTTATGATTTCTATATGTTTTCGTTTATTATTTCTACATATTTCCTTTATCATTACTACATATTCCCCTTTATCATTTCTACATATTCCCTTCGTCATTTCTACATATTCCCTTTATCATTTCTACATATTCCGCTTTATCATTTCTATATGTTCCCCTTTATCATTTCTACATATTCCCTTCGTCATTTCTACATGTTTCTTTTATCATTTCTACATATTCCCCTTAACAATTTCTACATGTTCCGCTTTATATTTTCTACATATTCCCATTGATCATTTCTACCTATTTCCCTTTATCTCTTAAACATATTACCCTTTATCATTTATACATGTTCTCCTTTATCATTTCTACACATTCCCTTTGATCATTTCTACATACTCCCCTTTATAATTTCTACATATTCCCCTTTATTATTTCTACATGTTCCCCTTAATCATTTCTACATATTCCCTATTATACTTTCTACATATTCCCCTTTATAATTTCTACATATTCCTCTTTATCATTTCTACCTATTCCCTTTATCATTTCTACATATTCCCCTTTATCATTTCTACATATTCCCTTTATCATTTCTACATATTCCCTTCGTCATTTCTACATATTTCCGTTTATCATTTCTACATATTCCCTTTATCATTTCTACATATTCCCGTTTATCATTTCTACATATTCCCCTTTATCATTGCTACATATTCCCCTTTATCATTTCTACATATTCCCCGTTATCATTTCTCCATATTCACTTAATCATTTCTACATAATTTCTTTATCATTTCTACATATTCCCTTTGTCATTTCCACATGTTCCATTTACGATGTCTAGATATTCCCCTTTACTATTTCTACATGTTCCCCCTTATCATTTCTACATATTCCCCTTTATCATTTCTACATATTCCCTTTATCATTTCTACATGTTCCCCTATATTATTTCTACATATTGCCCTTTATGATTTCTACATGTTTTCCTTTATCATTTCTACATGTCCCCTTTACTATTTCTAGATATTCCCCTTTATCATTTCTACATGTTCCCCTTGATCATTTCTACATATTCCCCTTTATATTTTCTACATACTCCCATTGATCATTTCTTCCTATTTCCCTTTATCGTTTAAAAATATTCTCCTTTATCATTTATATATGTTCCCCTTTATCATTTCTACACATTCCCCTTTATCATTTCTACATACTCCCCTTTATCATTTCTACATATTCCCCTTTATCATTTCTACATGTTCCCTTTTATCATTTCTACATATTCCCCTTTTTAATTTCTACATATTCCCTTTTATCATTTCTACATGTTCCCCTTTGTCATTTCTACATATTCCGTTTGTCATTTATACATATTCCCCAGTTATCATTTATACATATTCACCTTTATCATTTCTACGTATTCCCCTTTATCATCTCTACATGTTCCCCTTTATCATTTCTACATATTCCCTTTTATAATTTCTACATATTACCCTTTGTAATTTCTACATATTCCGCTTTATTATTTCTACATATTCCCGTTTATCATTTCTACATATTCCCTTTGTAATTTCTACATACTCTCATTTATTATTTCTACATATTCCCCTTTATAATTTCTACATATTACCCTTCGTAATTTCTCCATGTCCCTATTGTCATGTTTACATATTCCCCTTTATCATTTCTACATATTCCCGTTTATCATTTCTACATATTACCCTTTGTAATTTCTACATATTCCCCTTTATCATTTCTACATTTCCCTTTATCATTTCTACATATTCCCCTTTATCCTTTCTACATATTCCCCTTTATGATTTCTACATGTTTTCCTGTATAATTTCTACATATTCCCCTTTATCATTTCTACATATTCCCTTTATCATTTCTACATATTCCCTTGATCATTTCTACATATTCCCTTTATCATTTCTACATGTCCCCTTTATCATTTCTAGATATTCGCTTTTTAATTTCTACATGTTCCCCTTTATATTTTCTACATATTCCCTTTGTCATTTCTACATGTTCCCTTTATCATTTATACATATTCCCTTAATAATTTCTACATATTCCCCTTTATATTTTCTACATATTCTCATTGATCATTTCTACCTATTTCCCTTTATCTTTAAAACATATTCCCCTTTATCATTTATACATGTTCCCCTTTATCATTTCTACACATTCCCCTTTATCATTTCTACATACTCCCGTTTATCATTTCTACATATTCCCCTTTATCATTGCTACATGTTCCCCTTCATCATTTCTACATATTCCCTTCATAATTTCTACATATTCTCCTTTATCATTTTCACATATTCCCTTTACCATTTCGACATATTCCCCTGGATCATTTCTACAAATTCCCTTTTAGCATGTCTGCATATTCCCTTTATCATTTCTACATGTTCCCCTTTATCATTTCTGCATATTCCGTTTATCATTGGTACATATTCCCCATTAAAATCTCTACATATTCCCCTTTATCAGGTCGACATATTCCCCTTTATAATTTCTACATATTCCCCTTTATCATTTCTACATATTCCCCTTTATAATTTCTACATATTCCCCTTTTTCATTTCTACATATTCCCTTTATCATTTCTACATATTACCCTTTGTAATTTCTACATATTCCCCTTTATCATTTCCACATATTGCCCCTTATCATTTCTACATATTCCCCTTTATTATTTCTACACGTTCCCCGTTTATCATTTCTACATATTCCCCTTTATGATTTCTACATGTCCCCTGAATCATTTCTACATATTCCCTTTTATCATTTCTACATATTCCCCTGTATCATTTTTTCATATTCCCTTCGTCATTTCTACATATTCCCTTTATCATTTGTACATATTCCTTTTACATTTCTACATGTCCCCTTCTCATTTCTAGATATTCCCCTTTATCATTTCTACATGTTCCCCTTTATCATTTCTACATATTCCCTTCGTCATTTCTACATGTCTCCTTTATCATTTCTACATATTCCCCTTAATAATTTCTACATATTCCCCTTTATATTTTCTACATATTCCCATTGATCATTTCTACCTATTTCCCTTTATCGTTTAAACATATTCCCCTTTATCATTTCTACATATTCCCCTTAATCATTTCTACACATTCCCCTTTATCGTTTATACATACTCCCTTTTATCATTTCTACATATTCCCCTTTATCATTTCTACATGTTCCCCTTTATCATTTCTACATATTCCAATTTATACTTTCTACATATTTCCTTTAATCATTTCTACATGTTCCACTTTGTCATTTCTACATATTCCGTTTGTAATTTCTACATATTCCCAGTTATCATTTATACATATTCACCTTTATCATTTCTAAATATTCCCCTTTATCATTTCTACATATTCCCCTTTATCATTTCTACATATTCCCCTTTATCATTTCTACATATTACCCTTTGAAATTTCTACATATTCCTCTTTATCATTTCTACATATTCCCCTTTATCCTTTCTACATATTCCCCTTGATCATTTCTACATATTACCCTTTGTAATTTCTACATATTCCTCTTTAAAATTTCTACATATTCCCCTGGATCATTTCTACATATTCCCTTTGTAATTTCTACATATTCCCCTTTATCATTTCTACATATTCCCGTTTATCATTTCTACATGTTCCCCTTTATTATTTCTACATATTCCCTTTATCATTTCTACATATTCCCCGTTATCATTTCTACATATTCCCTTTATCATTTTTACATATTCCCCTGTATCATTTCTACATATTTCCCTTTATGTTTTCTACATGTTTTCCTTTATCATTTCTACATATTCCCCTTTATCATTTCTACATATTCTCCTTTATGATTTCTACGTATTCCCTTCGTCATTTTTACATATTCCGTTTATCATTTTGACATATTCCCTTAATCATTTCTACATGTTCCCTTTATCATTTCTACATATTCCCCTTAATAATTTCTACATATTCCCCTTTATATTTTCTGCATATTCCCATTGATCATTTCTACCTATTTCCCTTTAGCGTTTAAACATATTCCTCTTTATAATTTATACCTGTTCCACTTTATCATTTCTACACATTCCCCATTATCATTTCTACATACTCCCGTTTATCATTTCTACATATTCCACTTTATCATTTCAACATGTGCCCCTTTATCATTTCTACATATTGCATTTTATCATTTCTACATATGCCCCTTTATCATTTCTACATATTCCCCTTAATCATTTCTACATATTCCCCTTTATCATTTCTGCATATTCCCCTTTGTAATTTCTACATATTCCCCTTTATCATTTCTGCATATTCCCGTTTATCATTTCTACATATTCCCTTTGTAATTTCTACATATTCCCCTTTATGATTTCTACATATTCCCCTTTATCATTTCTACATATTCCCCTTTATCATTACTACATATTCCATTTATCATTTCTACATACTCCCTTTATCATTTCTACATGTCCCCTGAATCATTTCTACATATTCCCCTTTATCATTTCTACATATTCCCCTTTTTACTTTCTACATATTCCCTTTTATCATTTCTACATGTTCCCCTTTGTCATTTCTACATATTCCGTTTGTAATTTCTGCATATTCCCCAGTTATCATTTATACATATTCACCTTTATCATTTCTACATAGTCCCCTTTATCATTTATACAAGTTCCCCTTTATCATTTTACATATTCCCTTTTATCTTTTCTACATATTACCCTATGTAATTTCTACATATTCCCCTTTATTATTATGTACATATTCCCCTTTATCATTTCTACATATTACCCTTAGTAATTTCTACATGTTTCCCTTTGTCATTTCTACATATTCCCCTATATCATTTCTACATATTCCCGTTTATCATTTTCTACATATTACCCTTAGTAATTTCTACATATTCCCCTTTATCATTTCTACATATTCCCCTTTATAATTTCTACATATTCCCCTTTATCATTTCTACATATTCCCCTTAATCATTTCTACATATACCCCTTTATCATTTCTACATATTCCCCTTGATGATTTCTTCATATTCCCCTTTATCATTTCTACATGTTCCCCTTTATCATTTCTACATATTGCCTTTTATCATTTCTACATATTCCCCTTTATCATTTCTGCACATTCCCCTATATCATTGCTACATATTCCTCTTCATCATTTCTACATATTCACCTTTATGATTTCTATATGTTTTCGTTTATTATTTCTACATATTTCCTTTATCATTTCTACATATTCCCCTTTATCATTTCTACATATTCCCTTCGTCATTCCTACATATTCCCTTTATCATTTCTACATATTCCGCTTTATCATTTCTATATGTTCACCTTTATCATTTCTACATATTCCCTTCGTCATTTCTACATGTTTCTTTTATCATTTCTACATATTCCCCTTAACAATTTCTACATGTTCCGCTTTATATTTTCTACATATTCCCATTGATCATTTCTACCTATTTCCCTTTATCTCTTAAACATATTACCCTTTATCATTTATACATGTTCTCCTTTATCATTTCTACACATTCCCCTTGATCATTTCTACATATTCCCCTTTATACTTTCTACATATTCCCCTTTATAATTTCTACATATTCCCCTTTATAATTTCTACATATTCCCCTTTATCATTTCTACCTATTCCCTTTATCATTTCTACATATTCCCCTTTATCATTTCTACATATTCCCTTTATCATTTGTACATATTCCCTTCGTAATTTCTACATATTTCCGTTTATCATTTCTACATATTCCCTTTATCATTTCTACATATTCCCGTTTATCATTTCTACATATTCCCCTTTATCATTGCTACATATTCCCCTTTATCATTTCTACATATTCCCCGTTATCATTTCAACATATTCACTTTATCATTTCTACATATTTTCTTTATCATTTCTACATATTCCCTTTGTCATTTCCACATGTTCCATTTACGATTTCTAGATATTCCCCTTTACTATTTCTACATGTTCCCCCTTATCATTTCTACATATTCCCCTTTATCATTTCTACATATTCCCTTTATCATTTCTACATGTTCCCCTATATCATTTCTACATATTGCCCTTTATGATTTCTACATGTTTTCCTTTATCATTTCTACATGTCCCCTTTACTATTTCTAGATATTCCCCTTTATCATTTCTACATGTTCCCCTTGATCATTTCTACATATTCCCCTTTATATTTTCTACATACTCCCATTGATCATTTCTACCTTTTTCCCTTTATCGTTTAAACATATTCTCCTTTATCATTTATATATGTTCCCCTTTATCATTTCTACACATTCCCCTTTATCATTTCTACATACTCCCCTTTATCATTTCTACATATTCCCCTTTATCATTTTTACATGTTCCATTTTATCATTTCTACATATCCCCCTTTTTAATTTCTACATATTCCCTTTTATCATTTCTACATGTTCCCCTTTGTCATTTCTACATATTCCGTTTGTCATTTATACATATTCCCCAGTTATCATTTATACATATTCACCTTTATCATTTCTACGTATTCCCCTTTATCATCTCTACATGTTCCCCTTTATCATTTCTACATATTCCCTTTTATCATTTCTACATATTACCCTTTGTAATTGCTACATATTCCGCTTTATCATTTCTACATATTCCCGTTTATCATTTCTACATATTCCCTTTGTAATTTCTACATACTCTCATTTATTATTTCTACATATTCCCCTTTATAATTTCTACATATTACCCTTCGTAATTTCTCCATGTCCCTATTGTCATTTTTACATATTCCCCTTTATCATTTCTACATATTCCCGTTTATCATTTCTACATATTACCCTTTGTAATTTCTACATATTCCCCTTTATCATTTCTACATTTCCCTTTATCATTTCTACATATTCCCCTTTATCATTTCTACATATTACCCTATGTAATTTCTAAATATTCCCCTTTAAAAGTTCTACATATTCCCGTTTATCATTTCTACATATTCCCCTTTATCATTTCTACATATTCCTATTTATCATTTCTACATATTGCCCTTTATAATTTCTACATATTCCCTTTTATCATTTCTACATATTCCCTTTATCATTTCTACATATTCCCCTTTATCCTTTCGACATATTCCCCTTTATGATTTCTACATGTTTTCCTGTATCATTTCTACATATTCCCCTTTATCATTTCTACATATTCCCTTAATCATTTCTACATATTCCCTTGATCATTTCTACATATTCCCTTTATCATTTCTACATGTCCCCTTTATTATTTCTAGATATTCGCTTTTTAATTTCTACATGTTCCCCTTTATATTTTCTACATATTCCCTTTGTCATTTCTACATGTTCCCTTTATCATTTATACATATTCCCTTAATAATTTCTACATATTCCCCTTTTATATTTTCTACATATTCTCATTGATCATTTCTACCTATTTCCCTTTATCTTTAAAACATATTCCCCTTTATCATTTATACATGTTCCCCTTTATCATTTCTACACATTCCCCTTTATCATTTCTACATACTCCCGTTTATCATTTCTACATATTCCCCTTTATCATTTCTACATGTTCCCCTTCATCATTTCTACATATTCCCTTCATAATTTCTACATATTCTCCTTTATCATTTCCACATATTCCCTTTACCATTTCGACATATTCCCCTGGATCATTTCTACAAATTCCCTTAAAGCATGTCTGCATATTCCCTTTATCATTTCTACATGTTCCCCTTTATCATTTCCGCATATTCCGTTTATCATTGGTACATATTCCCCATTAAAATTTCTACATATTCCCCTTTATCAGGTCGACATATTCCCCTTTATAATTTCTACATATTCCCCTTTATCATTTCTACATATTCCCCTTTATAATTTCTACATATTCCCCTTTTTCATTTCTACATATTCCCTTTATCATTTCTACATATTACCCTTTGTAATTTCTACATATTCCCCTTTATCATTTCCACATATTGCCCTTTATCATTTCTACATATTCCCCTTTATTATTTCTACACGTTCCCCGTTTATAATTTCTACATATTCCCCTTTATCATTTCTACATATTCCCCTTTATGATTTCTACATGTTTTCCTTTATCATTTCTACATATTCCCCTTTATCATTTCTACATATTCCCCTGTATCATTTTCTCATATTCCCTTCGTCATTTCTACATATTCCCTTTATCATTTGTACATATTCCTTTTGCATTTCTACATGTCCCCTTATCATTTCTAGATATTCCCCTTTATCATTTCTACATGTTCCCCTTTGTCATTTCTACATATTCCCTTCGTCATTTCTACATGTCTCCTTTATCATTTCTACATATTCCCCTTAATAATTTCTACATATTCCCCTTTATATTTTCTACATATTCCACTTTATCATTTCTACCTATTTCCCTTTATCGTTTAAACATATTCCCCTTTATCATTTCTACATATTCCCCTTAATCATTTCTACACATTCCCCTTTATCGTTTATACATACTCCCTTTTATCATTTCTACATATTCCCCTTTATCATTTCTACATGTTTTCCTTTATCATTTCTACATATTCCAATTTATACTTTCTACATATTCCCTTTAATCATTTCTACATGTTCCACTTTGTCATTTCTACATATTCCGTTTGTAATTTCTACATATTCCCCAGTTATCATTTATACATATTCACCTTTATCATTTCTAAATATTCCCCTTTATCATTTCTACATATTCCCCTTTATCATTTCTACATATTCCCCTTTATCATTTCTACATATTACCCTTTGAAATTTCTACATATTCCTCTTTATCATTTCTACATATTCCCCTTTATCCTTTCTACATATTCCCCTTGATCATTTCTACATATTACCCTTTGTAATTTCTACATATTCCCCTTTAAAATTTCTACATATTCCCCTGGATCATTTCTACATATTCCCTTTGTAATTTCTACATATTCCCCTTTATCATTTCTACATATTCCCGTTTATCATTTCTACATGTTGCCCTTTATCATTTCTACATATTCCCTTTATCATTTCTACATATTCCCCGTTATCATTTCTACATATTCCCGTTATCATTTCTACATATTCCCTTTATCATTTCTACATATTCCCCTGTATCATTTCTACATATTTCCCTTTATGATTTCTACATGTTTTCCTTTTTCATTTCTACATATTCCCCTTTATCATTTCTACATATTCCCTTCGTCATTTTTACATATTCCGTTTATCATTTTGACATATTCCCTTAATCATTTCTACATGTTCCCTTTATCATTTCTACATATTCCCCTTAATAATTTCTACATATTCCCCTTTATATTTTCTGCATATTCCCATTGATCATTTCTACCTATTTCCCTTTAGCGTTTAAACATATTCCTCTTTATAATTTATACCTGTTCCCCTTTATCATTTCTACACATTCCCCTTTATCATTTCTACATACTCCCGTTTATCATTTCTACATATTCCACTTTATCATTTCAACATGTGCCCCTTTATCATTTCTACATATTGCATTTTATCATTTCTACATATTCCCCTTTATCATTTCTACATATTCCCCTTAATCATTTCTACATATTCCCCTTTATCATTTCTGCATATTCCCCTTTGTAATTTCTACATATTCCCCTTTATCATTTCTGCATATTCCCGTTTATCATTTCTACATATTCCCTTTGTACTTTCTACATATTCCCCTTTATGATTTCTACATATTCCCCTTTATCATTTCTACATATTCCCCTTTATCATTTCTACATATTCCATTTATCATTTCTACATATTCCCTTTATAATTTCTACATGTCCCCTGAATCATTTCTACATATTGCCCTTTATCATTTCTACATATTCCCCTTTATCATTTCTACACGTTCCCCTTTAGTATTTCTACATATTCCCCTTTATCATTTCTACATATTCCCCTTTATGATTTCTATATGTTTTCCTTTATTATTTCTACATATTCCCCTTGATCATTTCTACATAATCCCCTTTTATCATTTCTACATATTCCCTTCGTCATTTCTACATATTCCCTTCATCATTTCTACATATTCCCTTTATAATTTCTGCATGTCCCCTTCATCATTTCTAAGAATTCCCCTTTTTCTTTTCTACATGTTCCCCTTTATAATTTCTACATATTCCCTTCGTCATTTCTACATGTTCCCTTTATTATTTCTACATATTCCCCTAAATAATTTCTACATATTTCCCTTTTAATTTTCTACATATTCCCATTGATCGTATTTACCTATTTCCCTTGATCGTTTAAACATATTCCCCTTTATCGTTTATACATGTTCCCATTAATCATTTCTACACATTCCCCTTTATCATATCTACATACTCACCTTTATCATTTCTACATATTCCCCTTTATAATTTCTACATGTGTCCCTTTATCATTTCTACATATTCCCCTTCATACTTTCTACATATTCCCCTTTATCATTTCTACACATCCCTATTATAATTTCTACATATTCCCCTTTATCATTTCTACATATTCCCCTTTGTCATTTCTACATATTCCCCTTTATCATTTCTACATATTCCCCTCTGTCATTTCTACATATTACCTTTTGTAATTTCTACATATTCCCCTTTATAGTTTCTACATATTCCCGTTTATCATTTCTACATATTCCCCTTTATCATTTCTACATATGCCCTTCGTCATTTCTACATGTTCCCTTTATAATTTCTACATATTCCGCTTTATAATTTCTACATATTCCCCATTTATATTTTCTGCATATTCCCATTTATCATGTCTACCGATTTCCCGTTAATCGGTTAAACATATTCCCCTTTATCATTTATACATGTTCCCCTTTATCATTTCTACAGATTCACTTTATCATTTCTACATACTCCCCTTTATCATTTCTTGATATTCCCCATTATCATTTCTACATGTTCCCCTTTATCATTTCTACATATTCCCCTTTATCATTTCTACATATTCTCCTTTATGATTTCTACATATTCCCTTTATCATTTCTACATATTCCCCTTTATAATTTCTACATATTTCCCTTTGTAATTTCTACATATTCCCCTTAATACTTTCTACATATTAACCTTTATCATTTCTACATATTCCCTTCGTCATTTCTACATATTTCCCTTTATCATTTCTACATATTCCCTTTATCATTTCTATATATTCCCGTTTATTATTTCTACATATTTTCCTTTATAATTTCTACATATTCCCCTTTATAATTTCTACATATTGCCTTTATCATTTCTACATATTCCCTTCGTCATTTCTACATATTCCCTTTATCATTTCTACATATTCCCCTTCGTCATTTCTACATATTCCCGTTTATCATTTCTACATATTCCCCTTTATGATTTCTACATGTTTTCCTTTATAATTTCTACATATTCCCCTTTATCATTTCTACATATTCCCTTTATCATTTCTACATATTCCCTTCGTCATTTCTACATATTCCCTTTATCATTTCTACATACTCCCTTTATCATTTCTACATGTCCCCTTTATCATTTCTAGATATTCCCCTTTTAATTTCTACATGTTCCCCTTTATATTTTCTACATATTCCCTTTGTCATTTCTACATGTTCCCTTTATAATGTCTACATATTCCCCTTAATAATTTCTACATATTCCCCTTTATATTTTCTACATATTCTCATTGATCATTTCTACCTATTTCCCTTTATCGTTTAAACATATTCCCCTTTATCATTTATACATGTTCCCCTTTATCATGTCTTCACATTCTCCTTTATCATTTCTACATACTCCCGTTTATCATGTCTACATATTCCCCTTTATCATTTCTACATGTTCCCCTTCATCATTTCTACATATTCCCCTTCATACTTTCTACATATTCCCCTTTATCATTTCTACATATTTTCCTTAATCATTTCTACATATTCCCCTTTATCATTTCTACATATTACCCTTTGTAATTTCTACATATTCCCCTTTATCATTTCAACATATTCCCGTTTATCATTTCTTCATATTCCCTTTGTAATTTCTACATATTCCCCTTTATCATTTCTACATATTCCCCTTTATAATTTCTACATGTTCCCCTTTATCATTTCTACATATTGCCTTTTATCATTTCTACATATTCCCTTTATCATTTCTACACGTTCCCCTTTATCATTTCTACATATTCCCCTTTTCTTATTTCTACATATTCCCCTTTATGATTTCTACATGTTTTCCTTTATCATTTCTACATATTCCCCTTTATCATTTCTACATATTTCCCTTTATCATTTCTACATATTCCCCTTAATCATTTCTACATATTCCATTTATCATTTCTACATATTACCTTCATCATTTCTACATGTCCCCTTTATCATTTCTAGATATTCCCCTTTATCATTTCTACATGTTCCCCATTATCATTTCTAGATAATCCCTTCGTCATTTCTACATGTTCCCTTTATCATTTCTACATATTCCCCTTAATAATTTCTACATATTCCCCTTTATATTTTCTACATATTCCCATTGATAATTTCTACCTATTTCCCTTTATCGTTTTAACATATTCCCCTTTATCTTTTATACACGTTCCCCTTTATCATTTCTACACATTTCCCTTTATCATTTCTACATATTCCCCGTTATATTTTCTATATATTCCCATTGATCATTTCTACCTATTTCCCTTTATCGTTTAAACATATTCCCCTTTATCGTTCATACATGTTCCCATTTATCATTTCTACACATTCCCCTTTCTCATTTCTACATACTCCCCTTTATCATTTCTACATATTCCCCTTTATCATTTCTACATATTCCTCTTTATCATTTCTACATATTCCCCTTTATCATTTCTACATGTTTCCCTTTATTATTTCTACATATTCCTTTTATCATTTCTACATATTCCCATTTATACTTTCTACATATTCCCCTTTATAATTTCTACATATTCCCCTTAATCATTTCTACATATTCCCCTTTATCATTTCTACATATTACCCTTTGTAATTTCTACATATTCCCCTTTATCATTTCTACATATTCCCGTTTATCATTTCTACATATTCCCTTTGTAATTTCTACATATTCCCCTTTATGATTCTACATATTCCCCTGTATCATTTCTACACGTTCCCCTTTATCATTTCTACATATTCCCCTTTTATCATTTCTACATATTCCCCTTTATGATTACTACATGTTTTCCTTTATCATTTCTACATATTCCCCTTTGTCATTTCAACATATTCCCCTTTATCATTTCTACATATTCCGCTTTATATTGTCTACATATTCCCATTGATCATTTCTACCTATTTCCCTTAAACTTTTAAACATATTCCCCTTAATCATTTATACATGTTCCCCTTTATCATTTCTACACATTCCCCTTTATCATTTCTACATACTCCCCTTTATCATTTCTACATATTCCCCTTTATCATTTCTACATGTTCCCCTTTATCATTTCTACATATTCCCCTTTATACTTTCTACATATTCCCTTTTATCATTGCTACATATTCCCCTTTGTCATTTCTACATATTCCGTTTGTCATTTCTACATATTCCCCAGTTTTCATTTCTACATATTCCCCTGTATCATTTCTACATATTCCCCTTTATCATTTCTACATGTTCCCCTGTATCATTTCTACATATTCCCCTTTATCATTTCTACATGTTCCCCTTTATCATTTCTACATATTCCCTTTTATCATTTCCACATATTCCCGTTTATCATTTCTACATATTACGCTTTGTAATTTCTACATATTCCCCTTTATCATTTCTACATATTCCCCTTTATCATTTCTACATATTCCCCTCCGTCATTTTTACATATTCCCTTTTGTAATTTCTACATATTCCCCTTTATGATTTCTACATATTCCCCTTCATCATTTCTACATGTTCGCCTTTATCATTTCTACATATTTCCCTTTATCATTTCTACATATTCCCCTTTATCATGTCTACACGTTCCCCTTTATCATTTCTACATGTCCGCCTTTATCATTTCTACATATTCCCCTTTATCATTTCTACATATTCCCCTATATGATTTCTATATGTTTTCCTTTATCATTTCTACATATTCCCCTTTATCATTTCTACATATTCCCCTTTATCATTTCTACATATTCCCTTAGTCATTTCTACATATTTTCTTTATCATTTCTACATATTCCCCGTTATCATTTCTACATGTCCCCTTTATCATTTCTAGATATTCCCCTTTATCATACTACATGTTCCCCTTTATCATTTCTACATATTCCCTTCGTCATTTCTACATGTTCCCTTTAACATTTCTACATATTCCGCTTAATAATTTCTACCTATTCCCCTTTATATTTTTTACATATTCCCATTTATCATTTCTACCTATTTTCCTTTATCGTTTAAACATATTCCCCTTTATCATTTATACATGTTCCCCTTTATCATTTCTACACATTCCCCTTTATCATTTCTACATACTCCCCTTTATCATTTCTACATATTCCCCTTTATCATTTCTACATGTTCCCCTTTATCATTTCTACACAGTCCCTTTCTCATTTCTACATATTTCCTTTATCATTTCTACATATTCCCTTTATCATTTCAATATGTTCCCTTTATCATTTCTATATATTTCCCTTTACTATTTCTACATGTTCCCCTTTTTCATTTCTACATGTTCCCCTTTATCATTTCTGCATATTGCCCTTTATCATTTCTACATATTCTCCTTTATCATTTCTACATATTCCCCTTTATGGTTTCTACATATTCCCCTTTATGATTTCTACATGTTTTCCTTCATCATTTCTACATATTCCTTTTTATCATTTCTACATATTACCCTTTGTAATTTCTACATATTCCCCTTTAAAATTTCTACATATTCCCGTTTATCATTTCTACATATTACCTTTGTACTTTCTACATATTCCCCTTTATCATTTCTACATATTCCCCTTCATCATTTCTACATGTTCCCTTTTATCATTTCTACATATTCCCCTTTATAATTTCTACATATTCTCTTTATCATTTCTACATATTCCCCTTTTATCATTTCTACATATTCCCCTTTATGATTTCTACATGTTTTCCTTTATAATTTCTACATATTCCACTTTATCATTTCTAAATATTCCCTTTATCATTTCTATATATTCCCTTCGTCATTTCTACATATTCCCTTTATCATTTCTACATGTCGCCTTTATCATTTCTAGATATTCCCCTTTTAATTTCTACATGTTCCCCTTTATATTTTCTACATATTCCCTTTGTCATTGCTACATGTTCCCTTTATAATTTCTGCATATTCCCCTTAATAATTTCTACATATTCCCCTTTATGTTTTCTACATATTTTCATTGATCATTTCTACCTATTTCCCTTTATCGTTTAAACATATTCCCCTTTATCATTTAAACATGTTCCCCCTTATCATTTCTACACATTCTCCTTTATCATTTCTACATACTCCCGTTTATCATTTCTGCATATTGCCCTTTGTCATTTCTACATGTTCCCCTTTATCATTTCTACATATTCCCCTTTATCATTTCTGCATGTTGCCCTTTATCATTTCTACATGTCCCCCTTTATCATTTCTACATGTTCCCTTTATCATTTCTACATATCCCTCTTTATCATTTCTACATATTCCCCTTTATCATTTCAACATATTTCCCTTTATCATTTCTACATATTCCCCTTTATCATTTCTACCTATTCCCCTTTATCATTTCTACATATTCCCCTTTATCATTTCAACATATTTCCCTTTATGATTTCTACATATTCCCCTTTATAATTTCTACATATTCGCCTTTATCATTTCTACATAGTCCCCTTTATCATTTCTACATAGTCCCCTTTATAATTGCAACATATTTCCCTTTATACTTTCTACATATTCCCCTTTATCATTTCTGCATGTTGCCCTTTATCATTTCTACATGTTCCCCTTTATCATTTCTACATGTTCCCCTTTATCATTTCTACATATTCCCCTTTATGATTTCTACATATTCTCCTTTATTATTTCTACATGTTCCCCTTAGTCATTTCTACATGTTCCCCTTTATCATTTCTACATATTCCCCTTTATCATTTCTGCATGTTGCCCTTTATCATTTCTACATTTTCCCCTTTATGATTTCTACATATTCCCCTTTATCATTTCTACATGTTCCCCTTTATCATTTCTACATGTTCCCCTTTATCATTTCTACATATTCCCCTTTATCATTTCTGCATGTTGCCCTTTATCATTTCTACATTTTCCCCTTTATGATTTCTACATATTCCCCTTTATCATTTCTACATATTCCCCTTTATCATTTCTACATGTTCCCCTTTATCATTTCTACATATCCCCCTTTATCATTTTTACATATTCCCTTTTATCATTTCAACATATTGCCCTTTATGATTTCTACATATTCCCCTTTATCATTTCTACATATTCCCCTTTATCATTTCTACATATTCCCCTTTATCATTTCTACATAGTCCCCTTTATCATTTCAACATATTTCCCTTTATGATTTCTACATATTCCCCTTTATAATTTCTACATATTCGCCTTTATCATCTCTACATAGTCCCCTTTATCATTTCTACATAGTCCCCTTTATCATTGCAACATATTTCCCTTTATACTTTCTACATATTCCCCTTTATCATTTCTGCATGTTGCCCTTTATCATTTCTACATGTTCCCCTTTATCATATCTACATGTTCCCCTTTATCATTTCTACATATTCCCCTTTATGATTTCTACATATTCTCCTTTATTATTTCTACATATTCCCCTTTGTCATTTCTACATGTTCCCCTTTATCATTTCTACATATTCCCCTTTATCATTTCTGCATGTTGCCCTTTATCATTTCTACATTTTCCCCTTTATGATTTCTACATATTCCCCTTTATCATTTCTACATGTTCCCCTTTGTCATTTCTACATGTTCCCCTTTATGATTTCTACATATTCCCCTTTATCATTTCTACATATTCCCCTTTATCATTTCTACATGTTCCCCTTTATCATTTCTACATATCCCCCTTTATCATTTTTACATGTTCCCTTTTATCATTTCAACATATTGCCCTTTATGATTTCTACATATTCCCCTTTATCATTTCTACATATTCCCCTTTATCATTTCTACATATTCCCCTTTATCATTTCTACATAGTCCCCTTTATCATTTCAACATATTTCTCTTTATACTTTCTACATATTCCCCTTTATCATTTCTGCATATTGCCCTTTGTCATTTCTACATGTTTCCCTTTATCATGTCTACATATTCCCCTTTATCATGTCTGCATGTTGCCCTTTATGATTTCTACATATTCCCCTTTGTCATTTCAACATATTCCCCTTTATCATTTCTACATATTCCCATTTTATCATTTCTACATATTCCCCTTTATCATTTCTACATATTCCCCTTTATCATTTCTTCATAGTCCCCTTTATCATTTCAACATATTTCCCTGTATACTGTCTACATATTCCCCTTTATCATTTCTGCATATTGCCCTTTGTCATTTCTACATGTTCCCCTTTATCATTTCTACATATTCCCCTTTATCATTTCTGCATGTTGCCCTTTATGATTTCTACATATTCCCCTTTATGATTTCTACATATTTCCCTTTATGATTTCAACATATTTCCCTTTATGATTTCTACATATCCCCCTTTATCATTTTTGCATATTGCCCTTTGTCATTTCTACATGTTCCCCTTTATCATTTCTACATATTCCCCTTTATCATTTCTGCATGTTGCCCTTTATCATTTCTACATGTTCCCCTTTATCATTTCTACATGTTCCCCTTTATCATTTCAACATATTTCCCTTTATCATTTCTACATATTCCCCTTTATCATTTCTACATGTTCCCCTTTATCATTTCTACATGTTCCCCTTTATCATTTCTACATATCCCCCTTTATCATTTCTACATAATCCCCTTTATCATTTCAACATATTTCCCTTTATGATTTCTACATATTCCCCTTTATCATTTCTACATATTCCCCTTTATCATTTCTACATAGTCCCCTTTATCATTTCAACATATTTCCCTTTATACTTTCTACATATTCCCCTTTATCATTTCTGCATATTGCCCTTTGTCATTTCTACATGTTCCCCTTTATCATTTCTACATATTCCCCTTTATCATTTCTACATATTCCCCTTTATCATTTCAACATATTTCCCTTTATACTTTCTACATATTCCCCTTTATCATTTCTGCATATTGCCCTTTGTCATTTCTACATGTTCCCCTTTATCATTTCTACATATCCCCCTTTATCATTTCTACATATTCCCCTTTATCATTTCAACATATTTCCCTTTATACTTTCTACATATTCCCCTTTATCATTTCTGCATATTGCCCTTTGTCATTTCTACATGTTCCCCTTTATCATTTCTACATATTCCCCTTTATCATTTCTGCATGTTGCCCTTTATGATTTCTACATATTCCCCTTTATCATTTCAACATATTTCCCTTTATGATTTCAACATATTTCCCTTTATGATTTCTACATATTCCCCTTTGTCATTTCAACATATTCCCCTTTATCATTTCTACATATTCCCCTTTATCATTTCTACATATTCCCCTTTATCATTTCTACATATTCCCCTTTATCATTTCAACATATTTCCCTTTATACTTTCTACATATTCCCCTTTATCATTTCTGCATATTGCCCTTTTGTCATTTCTACATGTTCCCCTTTATCATTTCTACATATTCCCCTTTATCATTTCTGCATGTTGCCCTTTATCATTTCTACATGTTCCCCTTTATCATTTCTACATGTTCCCCTTTATCATTTCTACATATCCCCCTTTATCATTTCTACATATTCCCCTTTATCATTTCAACATATTTCCCATTATGATTTCTACATATTCCCCTTTATCATTTCTGCATATTGCCCTTTATCATTTCTACATATCCCCCTTTATCATTTCTACATATTCCCCTTTATCATTTCTACATATCCCCCTTTATACTTTCTACATATGCACCTTTATCATGTCTTCATTTTCTCCCTTTATCATTTCTACATATTCCCCTCATTATTTCTACATGTTCCCCTTCATCATGTCTACATGTTCCTGTTTATCATTGCTACATGTGCCACTTTATCAGTTCTACATATCCCCCTTTGTCATTTCTTCATATTCCCTTTTATCATGTCTAGATATTCCTCTGTATCATTTCTACATGGTCCCCTTCATCATTTCTACATATTCCTCTTTATCATTTCTACATGTGCCACTTTATCATTTCTACATGTGCCACTTTATCATTTCTACATATTCCTCTTTGTCATTTCTACATGTGTCCCTTTATCATTTCTACATGTTCCCCTTTATCATTTCTACATATTTCCCTCTATCATTGCTACATGTGCCACTTTATTATTTCTACATGTTCCCCTTTACTATGTCTACACAGTCTTCTTTTTTCATTTCTCAGATCTATTTTAGCTATACGAGGTGTTTTCAATGAATTTCCAGACTTTTTTCGTATGAGCACTTTTATTGGTCGTACACAACTAACAATCAATATCCTTCGAAGTAATCTCCTCTTATTGTACAATTCTAACAACTACTGGAAGGACCCAGAGAAGGCGCCTTGTGTAAGCGTCAATGGTCTTCGCCACAACTTCTTTTATCTCCCCAATTATCTCATAACAATAGCCTCCAAGGTTTTACTTGAGCTTAGAGAATAAGGAAAAAGTCACAGGGAGCAATGTCTGGACTATAAAGAGAGTGAAGACAGTTTTTAGTAATGAAATTCTTTGTTTGGCCAATTAACTTAGGTGGTCTGACTTTCTACTCCTTGCCCTCTCATTATCCCTCACATACTCCTTGCTTCCCTTGAATCTCTTATGCTTTTCGAAAACTGATGCTCGATTCATGCAATGTGGTCCAAAAGCAGATAAATATTATGTACGTTTCTGTGGCATATTTTCCAAGTTGAAATCAGAATTGTATTCCATATCGTTCTTTTTAAATCATCCTCACGTCCAAATTGCATTTTTGAAATTCATCAGCTGTGACAATCATGCTTTAGTAGGGTGTATAACAGTTTCTGCTGTAGCTGTTTAATAATAATTTATTTCACACAAAAATAAAACAATATTTATTTATGAAATTTCCAGTAAGTTGTTGTTATATTTCATTTTATTGTTTTTTTTCCCTTTTTTATTTGTTGTAATTCGAAGGCGATAAATGTATTTTTTCCTGTTTTCGTTCGTTTCTAAGGTTAGTTCGTCGGCGATCAGCAGTGCTCGGTGGCGCTCATCATATTCCAGCGGTTTTCGTCAAGTGACAGGCAAACCCGGGCGAACATTTACAGAAATACGGTTTGCAGTGTGCACTAACGGCGATAATTTTATACATCTAAAGCAGGGTGTATTCCTACTGAAGCGTAAGTAGCAACTGTGACACGTCCAAACTTATAGGGAAACCTATGTGGAAGCTAAAACTGCAAGACATCTTTCATATTATATTAATATAATGCATATATACGTCGGCACAACGGCTTTCGTAGGATCACCGGTACTCCCACGATAACTGAACAAATACTTTAATATTATTCTAAAGAAAGAGACAATGCAGGCGAGGATAGTATAATAACAATAGAACATGGGGTACATTGTCTCCGTTTAGTTTCAACAGACAATGCAGGTGACTGTGCAAGGTATTTGTGGAACATTTGTTGCTCACTCTTAAACTACACTTTTCTTGGGCCGACACTGTCTGGTTCCAATAGAAAGGACAGTTCCAGGATTATCAATGCCAAGATAGCGGAACACATACACCACCGAAATCTCCCAAATCATTACCTATTTTAGTACTGACCACGTTCAATGCCGTTTAACTGTGGTGTGTCAATGTCATTATGACGTATATTATATGTAATACACAGACACCCAAAATATACTTTAAGATTTTTATAATAAAGTATTTAGCCTTTCTCATCCTAACTCGTTAATTTTCATTATTATCGAGGTAGATAGGATATGCAAAAATCTGTTTTCATAAAGAGAGTGTAAATACCACTGCGGCTATTATTATGACAATACGTATACATCTAAGAAAAATACAACAATAAGATTACAATAATGATTCGAAAAATATTTTTCCATGTAGAGATAGACGTTATTAAATAACCTAGTAAATATATGCTCTTTCCGGTTGCCTGTTTTGCTTGCCTGTGAGGGTGTCATTATTAGGAGCCAGCACATAAAACTCTACCTCTCACAAAGGGAGATTTGAATCTTGAAATGATAATTTATGAGAACAGACCAGACACTGTCATTCCAGAAATACAATTAATATATTAGATGGAATATTCTTCTACGCATTACGGTTATAGATGAAAGTTGTGCTTATTTGCTCCCCCACCGAGCAAATTAGGCATAAGTGAGGAGTGAAGGGGAAATGGGGACCAACTCCCTGGGGATTAGGGGAGCTGGATAGTGACAATTCGTATGAAGGGTTGCCTCTACATTGACCAAGGTCTTATATGTGGGGTTGCCTCCACATATGGTCTTTGCTTGTAGTATCTGCCGGAACAGGAATTACACTTTGATCTTGGCCGGGCGTGGGCACTTCAACGGTTGTATATGAAAGTAATTTCCGAATAATATTTCAGATTATGCTATATTATCTTCCCAAGCCTATATTAAATATAAGGCAAGTATATATGTTCCTATTTACTTGCCTCCCCACGAGGGCAGAATTAGACACAAGGTCGTTTTTTAATGTGAGAAAAATCCAGCTCCCGCAAAGCGGGCATTCTTGATAGGACCAAAAAAAATTTAAATGCCCCAGTCATGAAGGACTCCTCGTCTACTGAACAAGGACAGAAATGGCGGAGTGCAGCATCAAAACAGATAATACAGTGGGATCTTGGCCCGAAGGTCAAGGACGTTTCTTAGTATTTTTGTTGTTAGGATAACAGGAAATAAAATTAATTCTAGGTCACCTAATGTACTCGTGTAAACTCTACCTTCCGGTTATCGGAAGCGGAGGTGACGTCATATAGCTGTAGTTCGATGTAGGCAGCTGGTTAGAAAATTGTGAGAGAACTGAACGGTTAATGATAACTTGTTATAAAATAGAAGAGAAGTCACAACAAAACTCTTTCAGTTAATGAGGAGTGGACCCATGAGGTGATATCGGAATGTGCAGTTATTACAGTGGTATGCATTGGATAAAAAGATGTCTCCATGAACCCATGTAACATATTGTGATTAAGGAGATATTAAAACCATCCCTCTTGAAAAGCTGTCTAAAGATAATTCTTTCTTACCTAAAATGCACCAAACATTGATGTTTTTTATTTGTTTCCTTTCCCTGTGCAAAGCTCAATTATGTTCTCCAACGCCATAAGCAAAAGCAACATTTTCTCTCTACAAAACAAATACACCAAAATCAGGAATAAATATTTGCAGATATAAGAAAAAAATGAAACGTGTATATATTTCATAATCACTGGATTTAGCATTAATAAGCTAATAATATGTTACTGTCGCATAAAACTGTTGCGGAACTGAACAACCCTCCGTTCGTTCTACTGAGGTTACGAAATAGGATGTGCACAAGAACCACCGTCATTCGAACCCGGAATCCGTCCAGTACAAAGAAAGGAGAGTTATATGGAAATTGTGGTGCTGCCACGATTAAAAGTCTGCAGATGAGGAGTTTTTTTTTGTTTGTTTTGCGAGAGCGACTGGGCGTAATATAAATTTTGTAAAGAAGAGGAAGAAAGAAGAAGAGGAAGAAAGAAGAAGAAGAGGAAGAAAGAAGGAAGAGGAGCAAAGATTGCTTCGCTCACTCGGAGTTATTTTTTGTATACGTCAGTAGAATTTTCTTTCTAAAGAAGGGCGGATTTTCTTTTCTGTACAAAACAGTATTCGCCAATTTAAGACATTAATTTAAACTCTTCAAAAACAACACAACAAAGGCAAACGTTATGAATAAATATGAATAGATATAAAGAGTTCAGTTTTAAACAATACGAAACAGGCTGATATGTCGTAAAACAAAACAAAATATAAAAAGAGCGTGTGGGTTTATGTTACACTAATATTTTTTCACATTTACTTAAGCAATAGTCTTTCATAGTACAATGTTTGATTAGGATAGACAAGTACATAACATTCAGTTTTTATAGATAAAGTATAAATACTGGAAAAAATCTCCGGTATCTTTCTTCAAAAATGAAGATACGCCTTGCAATAGTAAACATGTAGAAACTATACACACACACACGGACAATATATATATATATATATATATATATATATATATATATATATATATATATATAAATATATATATATATATATACATACACACACACACACATATATATATATATATATATATATATATATATATATATATATATATATAAATGTAACACGGGTCAATTTTTAATCTTGAGACTTAACACGTGGTATATGGTGGATTTGGTACTGGTACTGTGGAACACATTCGATTTTGTATATAGTTTTGTATACGTGAAAGTCGGTTTAATTGCAACGTTAACAGTGTTGCGATAGTTCAAACGGTAGCGTCTAAAGCCAGAGCGCAAAATGCTTTGGTTTCGATTCTAGCTCAGGGTGCTCATGCTATATATTTGAAAACTTTTTTAGATCATCACAATATATCGGATTCAATATTTATAATAAATACCAAATTGGCACTGTAATAATAAGTAATAACGAATACGATATCTGCATAAGTAAAAATGTTATATTTAAGCGTATTTTAGAACCGGGTCGGATCAGGTAGGCACTGCTATATATTGAGTATTATTTACAATAATAAATACGAAATCTGCATAGTTAAAAATATGCTCATCAATTGCTTTCCCCAAAAAGGAAAATCATTAAATTTATAATTAATAGCTGCTTACAATATTCAAACAGTCTTCCTCGCACCAGGGAGAAAAGAAAATTATATTTACTACTTTATAAAAAATCGGAAATAATATAAAAATAAAAAAATATATATACGGCAAGGGAAGCATTTAAACCTCGTGGACGATGGACTCCGTTCGGAGGACCAACAGATTCCCGAGTTCGACAGGAATTTTTTCGGCTTCTATAATATATACCTGAAGAAGGTTACACCACCTAACAAGTTATTAATATATACTTAGGGTGAACACAATAGTCCGAATAATAGAAACAATACAAATTTTACGATAGAAAAGCATAGTATTTGTTTACTATACATTATTTGCTTTTACTGGTAGCATATATTTGCTAGTCTCTATGACGAAGAAATATATATTCTAAACTTTCTCCAAACAATAAAATAATACCAAGGAGAATAGTAAAATGATGAATGTACGTCTAATGCACTACGTCAAAACCGGAAGTCCTGCCTGGAAAAACGTTCCCATGATATAAGAATAGATATAATATTATCGTTCATCTCAAACAAAGAAGACGTAATACGTGAAACCTGATATCTGGTATATTAACATATACTCTACGGAAGTGTCGCTCGCACTAGGCGGGTTGAACTGGCTTCCTTCGAATGAGCAAGTTTCATGGTAATATATAATCAAGGAGGTCCCCAGCCGTTTGTATATTCCGTTCAGAAGAACATGAGGATGTTAGTTTTTGTCACAGTTTTATTACGGAGGTGGTCTGGTACTGACGAGGATCACCGTTCCTTGACTTCATAGATATAACTAAATCCGCTGTGCAACGTGGATATGCCGTATATAATCACAAATACAACAGTACACTACAAAAACAGGAAGTATTGCAAGGATGAAAATAATAATAGAGAATACTACACTGCAACTTATTAAGGGGGATGTAAAGCCTGGGAATATGGTATCATGATCTACGACCAGACACTCTATTGCCTTAAAATTGAGCATTGAAAGATAGTAAAGTATTAATTAATAGTTTAGTAAATGCAATTGAACATTAAACGATGATGATAACATAGTTTTCTGTTTGAGACAGATACCAAATCTATGATTAAATAGCAGGGAGATCCGAGGTTTTCCGGGATTGAATTAGGACTAACAAATCTCCCGCCCTTCAGTACTTTTAATATTATCAAAACCGGTCAAATTTCCCAACTTTTTAATAGAATCGTTTGATTGATTGCGCTATACGGGTACCTTCGCAGTGCACCGGGCGGAAACTTCACATGCTTCCCCTGTAGTAACTTAGCCCACACTATATTGTAATTTGCATGCACTGTTGATTTTATAAAATTATTTTTAAAATGATTGGAATTAAAGTTTAAAATCCAAAAGTCAAGCATCATGATTCAATTGTGTTATAAACAGAAACAGTCATTACGAACGTGCTTTTGGTTTATTATAGAACCTACTGTTGATTTTATAGGCTGGATCCTCCTGCTCGTTCGATGATAAAAACTTCGCAAATGCATTTGTGATATTACACTGTATAAGAATGTTAACATTGGTCAATATCGGACTGTTCTCAATTAAAACGGATTTTTTTTTTTTATTATCGGAAGCATTTCGATGAAAAAAATTTCTACGAACATTTCAAGGCACATAATGTATAAATGTGAGATTAAAAAAAAGATCGGCTCAACTGTTTTCAGGTCTATCAGGAACAAAACCAAACACACACAGAAACAAACTGTATTTATATAGATAAGTGGAGATACATTTTGAAGGCAATTTTTTTATATTTAATCTAAGGGGGGTATATGAGTGTGAACCGCCATGATAATTGTATGAAACATGACGCTTTCTGTATGCGGTACAGAAAGAATCGTTCTGCCAACCTCGACATCATTTTGCAGAAACCTTGTAGAGACGCGGTTTTATAAGATTGGGGATTTAGGTGTGCAACCTTTCAAGTGCAGACACGGCGGGAATACACAAAGAAATATGAGCTTAGAATAGAAATGCAAATAGGCACGTCTATCATTGTTGCTGGCAGTTATTTACCATCGTAAGACATTGGCGATCGAATTGACAGACTTTATAGTTGTACGCATTATTTGCTATTCCTTAAACGAGAATATATTCTACGATTAGAACGTAAAACGGACAGGTGAAATAAAATGGCTTGTATATACGAATAAACTAGTATAAACATTTATAAGTAAAAAGAACTTATTCGTACGTCTTCTACAGTCACAGTATATACCTTTAGATTGGTTGGAAATAATTCGTTACTTTCGAAAATATACTTGAGAAAAAATATAGAATAAGAAAAACACTGAAATAACGTCGGACTTTCTTTGTTAACACAGCCATTGTCTCCAGTTCCTTTACCCTACCTGAGTATGTGTGGTTTTGAATTGAGCAACTTTGCTTCACTAGAACATCTCCACGTCGGTACCTGTACAGGTGGTACGCATAGTTCCTCTAGATTGATAGTGCTTTCTAATCTCTATATATATAAAAGCGAAAATGTATGTATGTGTGTATGTTTGTGTGTCTGCTAAAAACTTTCGACCGACACAACAAAAATTCACAAACCCGGTATCATATTGAAGCTCGATCCTTCGCTCGAAAAATATCGAAAAATTGGCCAAAACTTTTCATTTTTTCACCCCGAAATCGACAATTTTTAACAGGAGGATCAACAAAAACGGTCCTCTCGTGACAACGACCGGTTATACGCATGCGTCAGATGACATCATGACCTGATTTACTTTAAATAGTTGAAAAACTGACTACATTTCATGTACGTCGCGTAAGGTCAGTTGGTTAGCGCATTGGTTCGTTATCTAAACGTGTTGGGTTCGAATCGTGGTGTGAGATGTCTTTTGTTTTCGATTTTTTTAAATTCAAATATTGAACCAGTGTTATTTAAGCCACTTTCACGTAACGTTCGCTTTTCTGTTTTTTTTTTTTCACTTCGCTTATCCACCCCCAGCCCCACATCTAAAACCACCCGGGTACCCACAGAGTTTTTAAATGTTAATATCAGACAGGCTTATTTAAGCCATTTTTCACGTGTTTGTTTTTCTGTTATCTTTTTTACCTTAGTTTTTTTTCCGATGTTTTGATTATCCTCCCACCGCTAAAGTTTTAACGTTCGTTTTTGTTTTCTTTTTATACTTCGCTTATAGCAAACAAACCTGGTCATTGACCTCATTTGCTGAATAGCTTCCGCCGTCGTCGTCGTCGCTGTCGTCGTCGTTGTCGTCGTCGTCGTCGTCGTCGTCGTCGTCGTCGTAACATTCAACGAATTCCGTGTGCGCACCTGTCAATTTGGTTCTTACTTAAATAAATTCAAACATCTTTCAGTAACTCATTCTGGCTTGCCGATTTTATTTTCAAACTTCGCCTCAGGGCTTCGGGTTCGATCCTACCCCCGGTTTTTTTTATTTAACAGCACACACACCTCCAAACACCCGGGCAACGCCGGGTACTTCCGCTTGTCTATATATATAAAAGCGAACATTTGTGTATGTATGTTCGCTTTTTGTGTATGTCCAAGAAAAGCTTTTTTTTCTGAGAAGCGGTCGGTTGGCTCACAACTTCTTAAAACTGTTTATATCACATATAAATCATAATATCTAAGAGTTAAGAACAGAGGTCGCCTTTCTATTTAATTTACTCGACTTCCAAAAGATAATATATTCAACATTTTTCGCTCGCCGCATGTTTATTAGGCTTTTTCGTATAATAAAAGCAACACTAATTCTGGCGGTATTTTCCCGGTCGCGATCGCCGGAAATGTTCGAAAGCAATCAGATTTGATCAATGTGGAAATATTTTCCTTATATCAGACACTTGCTATTCAATTTGGGCAATCCCCTTTTTATGGGGAGCTGATCCCCCCTCCAACATCTTGGCAACATAAAAATAAAAAAGCGTTCACGTCGTAAATGAAATACCAACCCGCTGTCAAAGTTGACCTCATTAAGTCATTAAAACATGCGCCTGCTAATTCTAAATAGTTAAATAAATTCAAACGTGTCTCTATTAGTATTTCACGGTGGCCCAATTAATAGAATGTAATAAATTTACTTATATCTTCTATCTATCTCCTCTTCTCTTTTCTTATATCTATCTTTTCTTCTATATAAATAAAATAAACTCATGTCTTCCCCTCTGAGGTTGACATCAAGACATTTCATGCGAGTGTATTATGCACGAAGTGCAGCACAATATCTCTGGTGTGTTATAGGCTAGTACGTATCCACTTCCTCGATGATCTTAGATCCCTATATATTTTCTGCTGGGAGTTCACGTCCAAAATCGGTTAAAATCAATGGACGTGGTAAAATCGTTTCTCTCTGTTACATTCATCCTCCCTCCACGGCCACTTAACACCGTTGCATGTACGTCCACAGGGGCATTACGAGCAAACACCGGGTTGAGATCGTAGTTGCTTAAAAAAATGGATTGGCAATTTTTCATCGGGTGAAACGCAACTTTCGATTTGAGCTATTCTAAGGGTTACTTATGCCATTTTTATTTTTTCTTTACGAATCGAAGGGTTACTGAGTCCATCTTTTTCTTTTTCTTTTTTTTTGGGGGGGGGGTTCTCGGCGATTCGAAGAGTTACTTATGCTATCTTTTCCTTTTATGTGTCCCCCCCCCATTTTTTCCATCTTTCCCGCACCACGGATTTCATCTTAACCAATACTCCCAGATACATTAATTCTTATCCCACGTTTAATTTGACGTTGCTTAATTTCATAGCATACTATGAAACTGCTCTCTTACAGAAATCCGTGCTCCTCCGCAACACAACTACAGTTTACACGTGATTTTCTCTGCGTTTATGACTGTAAGCACAACTGCTGTACATCTAACAGAACGGAAACCATATTGAGTGCCACTCAGAAGTTCATTTTTTCTGAGGTGGTTGACTACTTCTCTATTTAACACAGATTACAGCAACATACTCATGATGCACAAGAGACGTATTGGTCTGTACTGAGAGAGATGACCGATCACGGAGGTTTCCCAGGGTCTTGGAAAGCAATTCTCTTTTAGAAAATGTTTAAACAGTTTTGTAAGTATGGAAGCTAGTTCTGGTTGAAGCTTTTTTAGCACTATATTAGGAATGTCGTCAGGGCCAGTTGCTTTATTGAAATCAAGGTCTTTGATTAGTTTGGCAACCTCACGCACAGAGTGTTTTCTGATATAGAAGGTTACTGGAAGTTGGCGGCCTTGGTCGCATTAAGGTAGAACCAGCCCCAAGGTTCATGGCAAAGAGGTTGGCTTTTTTTTGATGTTGACGAGATTAGTTCAGGTTCGTTGATGATTGTTGGGATAGAGCACACGCTTCTGTTCGGGATCCTGTTCGCTATTTGTCAAAACGAGTAGGGAACCAAGCCGCTGCTCAGCTACTTTGCACTTGACGGACTGAGTATACAACTCTCTTGCCCCCTTTATTACTCTTTTACAGTGGTTGCTGGCAGTCTTGAAAACGGCCTTAATTTCAGTACATCTATTATGTTGGAAGCAATGGAAAAACTGATTTCAGTAGGGAATATCAACTGTACATTCTGGATAGAACAACGGCTGGCCGTTATGTTTTTGCTGGAATTTTTTTCAAGGGAATGAAACGATCTATATCAACAATTAACCATTCCCTCAGATCTTTTACTATGGTGGACACATTCTTTTTTAAATATTAAACGCAAAGGTAGATATGATATTAATGCACAAATCTATCTGAATCAGTCATAGTGTTACAATATCCCGTAGAATGGAGAGGTACGTCTGAGGATTTATTACATTTCATTTTTATCTTAACTGATACAACGGAGTGGTCGGACAGTCCGAGTGGAGACAAACCGGAAGATGGGCATAGCTCACGCCAAGTTGTGAGAAAAAGGCCTTGGTGACTTGTATACTGACCATCAGTCTCGAACACATAGGATGGTTCATGAACAATCTGAGTGAGGCCATAAGCAATGGAGAAATCATTAAACGGCCTGCCATCGTTATCTGTCTTATTTGAGTGGTTAACTATTCCACATTGTGAACATTGATGTCTCCACAAATGTGAACATTAGCCGAAGTATGAGCAGACAGGATGTGGTCAATTTTCTCAGATATGCTTTTAAAGGTAGTAATTCTGTAGTTGTGGGGCTGATAGAAAGCTAATATAAACGCATTAGTGTAAGCAAGTGCAATGTGTAAACACGTATAGGGTAATTCAGGATATTCTCCGATGTCCCTACTTCATGGAAAGCCATCTTTAATGTAGGCACATATTCCATACCAATGTCGATCTTGGGGGGGGGAGATAAGTTAGAGTATCCTTTAACTACGAACTTATCTAGGGAAATAGTCGGCCCTATGCCAGTTTTGCTTAGAAATAATAGGCCAGGTTTAATTTCCTTTTTTTACATGGGGTTCATCACTTATCAAGGCTCGAAGGGTACTCACGGATAAGGGTTATTGCGTATACAGTTTCAATCTCTGAAAGGTTAGAACGTAGACCCGTGATGTTGGAGAAGGAAACATGGTAGTGGGAATCTACGTTGGATAATAGAGATCCGGGTTTAATATTGTATTTCTTCTGTAAACTTTTCATGGTGGTGTTTTGGGATTTGTGGAATAGGTCGACAGACTTGCTTAGAGCATGACAGAGAGGAAATGTAAGATAGAAAAAGAATGAAAAAATAAAAAAAAATTTGTAGCACATGATAAGGTAAATAATATGGCATCGACAAGCCTCACTAGAAGTTCCTACATGGTCCAGAATCTAATAACCAAATGGCAATACAACAGTCTCGGTACTTTGCACCTGCATATAGGACATCCTCCTTAGTGGTTAATCCAAGGTTCCGGTCCTGACTATCAGGCGGAAAACGTCAGCCCAGATAAAATGTTTACCTTCAGCATTCTTACTAGTGATATGACCACAAGGATAGGCATAGAAACAGAACATTTCCGACAACTCTGCCGACTGTTCACGCAAAATACTGCGAACGTAGAATAACGTTTTTTCTTCTCCATTTGTCAGAAAAATCGCTCGTTAAAATGAGGATTGTGGGAAAAATTAGGGGAAGGAGTCACAGGAGCTGCCGATAACGCATATATATATATATATATATATATATATATATATATATATATATATGTGTGTGTGTGTGTGTGTATTATTGTTCAGAAATAAAATGATCAGTTGTTAATATGACAAATCTAATTATATTTTTGCGGTAATTTTATTAATTTTTCGGTACACGTGAACAATACAAGCAAATTCCAAAACGCAAAAGATTTCTTAAAACAACAGATCAAAACCAAATTATGCAATTACATTCCTAGAAAAACAATTATGTGTGAATATAATATAATGCAATATTGAAAAAAGAAAATATTTATGTGTTATAAAATGAGAAAACGTGAAACAAGCACGACAGATATACAAGCCCGATTATATTTACTACTAAATCATAACTGATGACTGGAATTCAATAACTTCATTTTACATTTAAAGTCATTTTTTCACATTATTTTTTAGTTTACACGGAAAAATGAATACGGTTAAGTTAGACAATTATTATAATTTGTAATTCCACATTTGATATATTTTGATTTTATTTTGTTATGCTTTGTAAAATTATCAGATATTATCTATTTGTTTTCGCAGCATTTTTTTTTCTTTTAGGAGTCGACCATTCTTCTTCTTCTTTTTTCTTCTTCTTCTTCTTCTTCTTCTTCTTCTTCTTATTATTATTATTATTAGCAGCTCATAAGGGGGTATCACACAGGTCATCAAAGATCTCATTGAATACAACCTGCAATACAAGCTGAGTAACAACTATTAACCCAGATTTTCCAGTACTCTCCACCTATTTCGATAACAGTTGCAATTAAATTAGCATTATCACAACAGCCGCTTGCCATTGATTTCTCCTTGGCAGCTCTCATGAGTCTTTACTGGAATTTGAGTGGCAATAAGCCTTCCCAAGGTCCTAGTTCTCTTTGGCACTTATATAGTGGAGATCTGGTCAGTGCTCTCCTTCGGTTCTTTTTTTCCTCCTTGACTACTTGGCTATTGGTCTCACTCACTTTTGTTGGGGAACGGGGCAGTGATGTGGTATTGGCGGGATGGGGTGGTGTTAGAGAACTTATAGGTATGCAGCTGTAATGTTTTTGGTTCTATGTAGCGCTTCACGTTTTGTGTCTGCAGCAGTTTGTCTTGTCTGCTCTCCACATACAAGGAGGTTCCTAAATATTTCAGCTGTTTTCATTATAGGTGTTTGTTGTATCTTTTCCAATCATTCCTCTGATTCCAATTTCTCCTATTCTTTTTTCACAGTTTTTCGGCATTTTTCCTCGTGCTCCTACTGTTATAGGTATTATTTCGATTTTCTTCATCTTCCATACCCCTTTTCTTCATCTTCCATACCCCTTTTCTTCATCTTCCATACCCCTTTCACCTCTCTTGCTAGCTCTGTTTATTCGCTCCGTTTCTCCTTTTCTTTGATATTTACGCTGTAGTAAGCTGGAACAGTAAATCTACGATTTTTTAGGATTTTTCTTTCTTGTTAATTATTACATCTGGTCTTCTTGATTGGATGGGTTCATTTTATTTTATTGATCTTTGCTTTGGTGTGGTTGGTTCTTATCGATTTATCTTGTGTTGAAGTTATTAGGGATTCAGTTTCCCGGCTTGGCTGTCCTTTTAGCATCCATGTTTAAGTGTTTTCGTTATTCGCATCTTTTGTTATCTTTATGAATTTTCCATGTATTTGTTTTTCTTCCCATTTTTCTTTTCCAGTCTTATCCTTTATCTCTCCGTTTCTGTTTTGTCGATTTTCTTAGTGTCCTTCGCTGCCATGATTATCCTTTCCGTGTTTTGCATTATTTATTTTTCAAATTCGTGTTTTGTGTGTGTCCCACGCACACACTCGTCTATACAAACTATTCCTCTCCCGCTTTTTTTTTCATTGAACGTAAAGTCGACCAACATCATCCTTTGCGTGTAGTTCAGTGTTCATGGTCATGAGTTTCCTGGTCTCCTGGTCTCCTGGTCGAGCTGTCTCTATTCTTTTTTGGTCCATCCTATGAACTGCCAACAGTGTCTTATTAGTGATACTGTCCATGTATTTATAGGTTTTGTTAGGTTTCTGCTATATAATTTAGTTTCTAGAAGTTTTCTTGTTCTCCTGAGATATTTCTTTGCGATTCTCTCTTTCATTTCTGTGACTTTGATTGCGTCTGCTTCCAGAACTCGTACAATAGGTGGTTTATTTTGTCTTCTGTATTAGAGAACTTGTATCCAGCTTAACACTTTCTCAGTACATTGTTCAAGGGTATCATGTCTATTATAAACAGCAATGCTGATAGTGAATCTCCTTGGAAGATGCCTCTTTGTATGCTAATTTCTTTATGTTTTGTCCATCAGCTGTCAATTCCAGTCTTCAGGTTCTCATTGCGTTTAATATTACGTTGATGACCCTGCTTGGTAGTTTATACATTTTACAACATTTTATTATCCATGTTTGTGGGATCCTGTCGTACGACGTTTTGTAGTCATCCATGTCGTGACTATATTCTTTCTCATTTTTTATCTCCTTTAGGATTTTTTGATTTATATATAGCAGATGATGTGTTTCTCTCTTTCCTTTCTGGTATATTTTCTGTTCCTCGCGGAGAAGTCCACGGTTATTTAGGGAGTGTTAAATTTGTTTCCTCAGTTGTGTTGTAAATATTTTCCACGTAGTGTGTAAGCGCGTGATGCGCCTATAGTTGCTTGGCGCGGTTTCATTTCTCTGTGTCCTTCCGTATCCCGGTGGTTCTGCCTTTTGTCATCCCATCTTGCACGTTTGTTTCTTGTATAAATCTTCTCATGTTTTGGTCTAGCCTTTCGTGTAGTGTTATGAATTTTTTGAACCAGTATGTGTGTCCTGGTTCTCTCCAGTTTGACATTTTTTCTTATGGCTTTCCTTAGGATTTCATGCTGATTTCATTCACTGTTCCTTCTTCCATTTGTTGTTAATTTTCTTTGATGTCTTTCAGCCATTCGGTATTTCTGTTATGTTCCTGTCGTTCTCCCAATATCTTATACCAATAGAGTTTTGTTTCTGTTGGGTCATTCTGTTTTTCCTCCGTTCACCTTTTGGTATTGTTTTCAAATGTCCTGTTTTGCTTGCATTGTTAAGATGTGTATCTATATTGTATACACCCCCCTTCTTTTTCTGCTATATTTTGGTTCAGATCTTCGTGTTTATCGTTTAGTCTCTCCCTACTGGTCACATTTCAAATTTTTAATTTTCTCTATATCGCTTTCTTCCTGTTTATGGTTTTTGGCTTCTTTTTTATGTTTGTTGATTTGGATTTCTAGCCTCACTTTCCATCCAGTTTTTGTCGGTCCATTATTCCCTACGGGTTTTCTATTTTAAACTTCATAGTTACTATCCGGGCGCCTGCGTGTGGTTAAATTATTAGGTCAGTGATTTTGTCTGTTGTAACATGTGGGAGAAGCTTGTAAACTTTTTATGTTTCCGTTGTTAATTTCTGTTCTTGGTTCATTAATGATGAGAACTTTGTTTATTCCTCGTTCATAAACTTTATTATTTTTTTCTATTTCTTCTGCTTCATCCTTTCTCTGTTTCATTGTTCTCGATTTTCTCGTTTGTAGAGTCTAGTATTTGTATGCCATCCTCTTGTGCTGTTTCTACTTGTGGGGTTTCTACAGGTGCTGCTCCAGTAGGGGATGCGCCATGCTCAATTTCATTGTTTATTTTCACTGTATTTCCGGTAGTTCCAGTTTTGAGAACCAACCCTTAAGTATCAGCATTGCTTTGTCCGCTATACTTTGTTCTGTTGTATGGTCTAGCTCTTTAATTAGTTTTCTATAACCTCCATATCTATATTTGGGATGGCTACTATAATAACATTCTATTACGAGTCTATTTTCCTTCGTTGTCCAATTCTTCTTTCGTGTTCTTTTTTGTTGTTACGGTGGCTGTGTTCTTTTTGGTTGGAATCATTTTGGTCCCTGGAATTTGAGATTGCGCTTACTTGCTCATGGTCCGTGTAATCTTCTTTCTTTCTGAAATTAGGAAGCGGGCCAGCATTCGCAGGATGAGGACCGGGTCCCCCATGATACCCAGATGTTTCTTCTTGGTCCTACGGTCTTTGTAAATGTATTAGATATTTTTCATATTGTTGTGTCTGTGGCAACACCGAGCCCATAATTGTTTCACCTGTGGTTCTGATGCAGGGGTAGTGTATACCTTTGTAAATGTATTAGATATTTTTCATATTGTGGTGTCTGTGGCAACACCGAGCCCATAATTGTTTCACCTGTGGTTCTGATGCAGGGGTAGTGTATATCTTTCATGTATATGGGAGGTATCGTGCAGTATCACAGATACGTAAAAGACATGAAAAGACAAAGCACAATTTTTTTAAAAAATAAAAAATAAATATTGTACTTAGTATAAGTACAAATAAGAACGCTGTAGCAATGGATTTGAAGATAGGTCTCCCTTACATCGTTGAATATGCTTGCTGGTAGTAAATAGTGTGGAAGGCTTTATATTTCAATTTTTCCCCCCATTCTTTTTCCCTCTCATTTCTTCACTTCCTCCCGCTTTTACTTCTTTTGTTGGGGAGTTTCATCTAAAGTTTGTTATTTTTGACAAGTCAAACAAGATGACCTTGATTTAAATTGTCTTAAAATAAATAATTTGGCTAGTGTTTTTTTTAACAAGAGATTATAATTGAAGTAATAAATAACGGCTCGTATTTTTACTTACAATCACAGGTTAATTCTTTGCTAAAGTTCACTTAATCTTGTATTGTTTAGACTAAATTATTAAAAATACAAAAACTATAAGTTCCAACACATTCTGCAAATGTCAGTTACACTTTGGGTGTGTGTGACACCATTTGCGATATCTTGGCAGCCATTAACATGCGGGAACAAGTGTACACACTTGGTCATAACTGGAGCTTCATATATTGTTATTTGACAAAACGTGGATGAGTAACAATCCTGGGGTGGGGGTGGGGGTTCATACCTGTTATTGTGGAGGTACCAGCTTTGAGTTCTTACAGTGTTTACATTTACGTTTAGATAAATGACTGAAAACCTTTCTAGTTTACATTCTATAAAGGCGGTAAGTCCTGGCATATTTTAAGTAGTAGCAGCAGCAGTAGTGTTGGTGGTTGTAGTAATAATTGTTCTGTAATAATAGCGAAACTTCTTCAACAATAAAACTGTTGTGGTGGCACACATTCATTTGCTTATGTGGATAGTAACTACACATAAATAGGAAGACTCAGTTTGTCTGAGTGTGTGTTCACCAGAAGCCACCAAAGGCCGCCGAGAGCAGATATGTTTCTTCAGCAAAGACTCTCTTATTTGACACCATTATGTAAATATTCTGTAAATATACTTTTTCCTAATACACTACTTATTTGATCTACCTTTGTTTGTTGAGTCGTCATTTGTATTGCTTTCTACGTTACTTGTTCCAACCTGAAAACTTAACAAAAACAAACATTAAACACTATTAAGCACGCACCCAAACCCTTACATCCAACGCTGGCATATACTCTATCCCTTGCAATGACTGCCATCAAAAATATATAGGAGAAACAGAACGTAAGTTAGTAATAAGACTCAATAAACGTATGAGGCATAAAGAATGGAAACTCCTGAAATGCACTTTTTTTTGCCATTGTGCTGAACATGATCACTCGTTCAACTTTGATCAAATTATCAAATCCGTTGTAGATAGAGCTAAACGAAGACTTTTAGAATCGACACTTATTTCAAATACTAGCACCATCACACAAAGAACAGGGTTCTACAATTCAGGAAATATAATAATCAAGGAACAAAATATAAATACAGATCCTGAATAAATTAGTATATTATATAATTATAACGAAGTAGACAGGATATCGGAAAAATACATATGTATATGATTAACGTTTTAGTGTATATATAAAGTCAGAGATAAATTCAACCTCTCCACACGCACACGTGTAGATTCTGCCCAAATTGGGGGGCATTTTGGGACTTTTTTCATGTTCACACGTATGTGATTTATGATCATTTTCTTCTGCATTGATGTCCAGTGAAATAGGGACGAAATGTTGATTAACATTATTTTATAAATTCTCAGTTTTCCTTTTCAAATAATCTTTTATATATATATATATATATATATATTTATATATATGTATATATATGTATGTATATATGTATATATATATATATATATATATATATATATATATTAAAAGAGGGTGAAAAGAAATATAAAATATTTCCTTACAATTAGACCTATCCAGATGTGTAAACCACAAGAGCTTAATATAATAATAGCAATTATAAACAAGACAAATTCATATTTTGGTATGCATAGATTTATTTGTTGATCTTTACTGTGTCTCCTTACTTCGTTGACAAATGAATTTACGTATACGTACATATGAGTTTGTCTTGTCTATAATTTCTATTATATTTATATATATATATATGCATATCTATATAATAAAGCTAAACGTGTATTTGTGTGTGTCCCTACACAAACAGCTCCCTATATGGTTTACTATTATGCAAACTGGCCGCATATAATGATAAAATAGCAAAAACGGGTATGTTATTTTTTAACAGGGTGGTTTATTAGAATTTTGGGGTCTTTATACGTGCCCGACCCCAAGAAATGGAAATAAAAAACTAAAAACAAAAACATTTTCAACGGTTTTTGATATAGATGCGCATGAGAATACTTTGATAAGTATGTTTCAGCTTGTCCAAGGATATATAATATAATCGTGGAATTTGCATAAAATAGAAATACATAACACACTTTTACACAGACTTTTGATATCCATCCGCGTAAGTATACTTTGATAATTATGTTTCAGTTTGAAGAAATGTAATATGATAAAATTCCGGGGTCTGCGTTAGCGCCTATCCTTCATAGAATAGAAATATGTGACAATGTTTAACAATGATTTTTTTTTAAAAACATAGATCCATATAATATTATTGTGATATGTTTGTTTCAGTTTGAACGGGTGTGGTATAATATAATAATGTGGTTATCTGGCTCTCCTAGACGGGGGTTTTAATTGCTTATTTTTACTAAAATATAGGTTAAGAAAAATAAGGTGTTTGTGAGTAATATCGAAATCAATTTAGATGACCAAAATAGAATACGGCCAATATTTAAAATATTCATGATAATAAATGAAAGGGGTCCACTATTTGATATCATTTTTGTCTGTGTGTTTTCGTCCCCTTTTGAGTAACTGATTTTTTTTTAAAGCAAAATAACTTAAATGCGTCTAGTTTAACTCCTCCAATGCTATTCTCATAAATTATTAAAATCTTAACTATATCCGAAATTTGTTTCGACAATATTTTTAAACAAATTATTTTCTTAAACTTTATTAAAAAGAAAAAAACCTTTATATTTTAGATAGCAATTCATTTAATATTATTAAATAAATGACAGAATTAAATATTGAGATAGATAGACAGTCAATTTTGTCAAGTATAAATGAAGGTTGTGAGAGGCAAAAATTACTTCAGTCAAAAACGAGTTGCCCTCCTCTGACTGATGAGGAAAGAACATATACTAAATGTTTAATTACTCATTAAAAAATAAAATTAAAATTCTTTTTTCCATGATAGATACTATATTTGGAATTATTTATTAACAAATAAAACACATTTCATTTACAAATATTTTTTTAATGATTCCCAAAAATTTCAAATGCAAAGAAATTGAGTTTCTTTACTTCTCACATATGATTTTATAGTTTGTTCGATCAAATTAGATTTTGGTTTATCACTAAAAATAATTTCAAAAATTGTTTGCAGTCCTTTCATCAAAGTCAGTTTGGAAATACTATAAAACATGTTTAATGCATGGATTTTATGCGTAATATTTTATGATCAGAGATAATACTTTCAATCATCTTCACAGAAGTCAGAATCTCTTCCATCAATTTGGTGTTGATAGATTTTCAAAAGTTAAAGCAGAAAAAATTTTATATATCAAATAAAAAATATCATTAAAATAAGCTAAGAGTAGATTCCTACATGCATCTCAAAGATCATATGAATAACTATATAGGTCAGCATATGCATATTACCTTCCATCGTCACAGGTAGTTCATGATATATGCGTGAGGAGACCCAAGATGCAATAACTTTTGTCAGAAATTATGGAAAACCAGACCTATTTGTCACATTCACTTCAAATCCTAGGTGGAAGAAAATTCAAGATGAACTTCTCCCTGGACAAACATAAATCCATCGACAAGATCTATTATCCAGAGTGTTTCCCCTGAAGATAATCAAATGGCGAATCTTATAAACAAATAAGCAATCATTGGATGACATGCTACATGTACACAATTGAGTGGCAAAGATGAGACTTCCCTCATGCGCATATATTATTGTGGCTTACTAGAAAAATAAACTCCAATCAAGTTAATTCCAGCTGAGTTACCTGATATACAAACACACCCAATCGTATTTGAAATAGTAAAGAGTAAACCTGGTGCATGGGTCTTGCGGTAATATCTATATAAATTAATCTTGCGTGGTAGAAAAGATATCATAAAAACTGTCAACTTGAAACCTACTTTAGTGAGGATGGTTATCCTTTTATAGAAGATCGCCTAAATATGGTTGCTTTAAAACTATGGTTGGTAAGCAATGAAATTGACAATGGGTGGATTGTACTCTAGTCTTCCTTATTGTCAAAGCAATGCAATGCTCACATGAATTTTGAATTTTGCATTTTATTTTCAAATTTATCAATTATGTTTACAAATACATGAATTAGAAATGTGATGCAAATACGGTTTCCTTACAAAAAATGTCAGTGACGTAGTTACTTGATATACACGTGGTAGATATATCGGCAGTAATGGAACATTTTTGGCGTATTTTGGCGTTTCCTATTCAATAAAGGATTCTTCAATCTAATAGCTTGTAGTTCATCTTGAAGATTGTGAGAGGGATTATTTCACAAACAAAAATGATGGCCAAGTTGCTCCGAAAGATCTAGCTCTTAATGAGTTTATAAATTGTGTGGACATGATAACTTTGCAAAAATCTCTTATTTATAATCAGGTTCTATCTTATTACACATCGATTAAAACCACATGCAGATAAGAACACGGGTAGCTAATGTTGAGGGTCATCCACCTGCAAAATTTTATACTACAATTGGGAGAGTTCACTCTGTCCACCCACGTCACAATGAATGATTATTTTTTGAGATTCATTCGTCATGAAATAAAAGGACCGACTCCATTTCCATTTCCAAGAACTATTAATGGACAAAATGTTTGCAAATATTATATTTTTTTACATTGTTTTACAATCTCTTTGTATTTGAGAAATGGAAATGCCTCAATATGTGGGATGATAGAATCTCCATTTTTTTGTTTTTCTAAAAGCATGTATTATGTTGGTCATACTTAGCTATTAGGGAGAAGATGGTTGACATAAAAATATATGTCTCTGCAAAATATTCATTTTCTTTTCATCATATTATGCTTTACTTTCGATGCCCAAAAATTGGAAGGTATTTCTTTAAACTCCCCTTTTTCATAAACTTTCATACTATCATATACCAGGGCCCCTTTTTAAAGTGTCTTTTGAACCCAGTCAACGACGAGTACTTCTGCTAGTATATATATATATATATATATATATATATATATATATATATATATATATCACGATTAAAATGAAATCCACAAGTGAGTTAAATAATTTGTAATTGCAGTAACTGATACTATGTAAACCAGTACCACCTGCCACATAATTGGGTTACCCACATACACACACATGCACACACAAACGCGCACACACGCACACATACATATGAATATTTAAAGAAATATTTTCAAAGACAACAGAGAGCAGTTATTTAGTTATATCCTTTTTATTTTTTCAATTTTTCTGATGATGTTTCTGTGTATAAATCAGCGGTATTACCAAATGTCTCATAGTAAAATTTGTCTGTTCGATACGTGTCGCAATTTTGTTGATTTTCGTCTATCGTTAAGATATTGTCAGGAAAATGTGTAAGATTTGGTTGTACTGACGAGCGAATGAGAGAGTAACAGTAGCAGAGGGAAAACTGTTATGTGCCGAGGTGGGAGGGAGTGTCTGGTTTTGAAGTGAGGGCAGGGTCAGAAAGGGAGGGGGTTACGGTACGCATTTTAAATTTTTTGACTATGTTGATGTGTAACTATATTTAGGAAACGTTACTCAGTTCTTATATATATATATATATATATATATATATATATATATATATATATATAGCACTTCTAAAATTTTTAATCTTTTAACGTTGGTTTCATCGTATTATTTGTGTGTTGCTGGGTTAAATTTCTCTAACTTCGGAGAGAGGTAATTATGATTTTTCTTTAAATGTTTTAATATAGCATAATAGGGAACATTACGCATGGTAAGCTGATCGGATAGCGTGGTCGTTGTGTAACTGACGTAACCAACGTAACTGCTGTTTTCTGTTGTATGAGTTAAACTCTCTTGAACATATAGATAATGTTGGTTTCTTCTTGTAGTTTGGGTATAGGAGAGGCATTACTTTTTACAACAAAGGTTGGAGTTTAAAAGTTTTATCATATATAAGTTTTAGGTTATTTTTTCTGTGGGGGCAACATATATGTGAATATATATACTTTATGGCTTGTTCTTCCAATTAAAATCCTGGTTGCATTTGGTTGCCATAGAAAACATTGGGATTTTAATGTTGATGGGTAGTACTTATTGTGGAATGTTTTTTTTTGTTGTTTTTTTAGTTCCGGAGCATTGGTTTTATTTTCTGGTCGACTATGTAGTTTTAAAATCCGTTATTGATGAGGATTACTTGATATTTTTAGGTCGATTATTAGGGTTTTTTTTCCATTGTAGATTAGGTTGGCGTGATTAAGAAGGCTTTTGATTCTGGTAATCTTATATCGGAAGGCATTCGCTCTTTAAATTTAGTAAGCAAGATTTTAGGCTATATAATTCCTTTTGTAGTGTAAAGTGCTGAAGGCATTGTTAGAAGTATCATTCATTTCTATTGTGAATTTAAGTACGGAGTTATTTTGAAAGAGTTCCTTTAGTTTTAGTATTGGTTTGTTGCTATCGTTTGGATGAGAATATCGTCAACGTACCGTACATAGATATAGGGTTTGCTGGTGTTATTAAATATCTGGTTTTCGAACTGACTCATGTAGAACTTGCTAAATAGTGGATCGAGGTCGGAACCAATTGAGCCTCCTCCTACTCAGGTGTAAATATTCTCTTTCTAGTCGTAATATAATACCCCAGTGTTATAAACTAATAACATCTTTTTTTAAGTACTCTTTTGTTGATTATCATGGGAAAGAGAGACGGGTTGTTGTATACGTTGTTAATTATTATGTTTTCTTTTACAGGATCGTTTGTGATTAGACTTTGTAAGTCATGGTAGAAAATGACTTTATTGTCGGGTGGATTGGATTTTAGAATTTGTAGTAGTTTATGTGTTGATTTAACACTGTATTTAATAAGTAAATATGGGCTACTGAGATCATTGAGTACTTTGGTTTGGGATCAGTTTGGGGTGCTAAACTGTAATATGATGAGTCGTAAGGGAGACTTCGGTTTATGTACTTTTACCCTTCCGTATAGATATTCCGGTTTATAATCATCGATAATTTTGGCAATTTGGTAACAAGGAAAACTTAACAACAAAAGATTTCTGTTTTCTGTAACAGTGTTTAAACGAAAAAAAAAGCTGCCTTAATATATACGCGTCACACACACACACGCACGCACACGCGCAGACACACATATACATATATATATATATATATATATATATATATATATATATATATATATATATTGCTGATATGATTTCGAATGCTCTGAAATAAAAGAAAGGGGAGACTTTATTCCAAAATGTTTAAATTATTCTCAATGCTTGTTTATAGATTTGGTGGTTTAAATTTTGAAAAAATTAACTCACATTACTGAGACAATATTGCACCGTGTTATAGCAACCCTTGGGGCAATTAAAAACTATTTCCTGTTTTGATATTCTGTGCGATAAAACCAACGCGTCGGAATTATGTGAGCTCAAAAAAAAAAAAAAATTGGACCATTAGGTATAATTTGTTAATATTTTTCCAAATCGACGCTATTTGCGTGCGAGTTTAACAAAGTTAAACAATCAGGATAACAACAGTGATTTTGGACGTGTACTCTGGCAAAGAAAATACTGTTAACTCACTATGCTAGCAGCAACATCACACCCCCATCACTTTGTAAGTATTTTTAATTGACAGAAATTCCCTTTTCTGATAGATCTGTTTCATGGTTGGTTTGCATTAGAATTCATTTCGAACAGGTTGTTTCCTTGGCCATACAAAATGCAGAAATTTTTTTTTTATATATAATGAAAACAAATATGTTGTTTTCAAATCCCCACTCGGTTGACACCATTCCAAAGTTTTCTTCTTCTCATTATTTTATTATTATTAAAATTATTATTATTATTAAAATTATTATTATTATTATTATTATTATTATTATTATTATTAGTAGTAGTAGTAGTAGTAGTAGTAGTAGTAATAGTATTAGTTGTAGTAGTAGTATGGTTACTCATTGTATTTGTCATCATCGTTTCGTGCCTCATACTTTTCTTCTTCCTTTCTGATTCTTATTTTCATCCTTTTCTTTCTATTCGTTATTTTCTTCATGTTCTTGTTCTTGTCCATAGTCGTCTTTTTCTTTCAGCATATCAATATTTTAATCGATCATGGTCGTCTTTAGCATCATTGTGATCTTCAGTCTCTACTTTTGTTCCTTGCATTTTTCGTCTTTCTTCTCCTCTTTCTAATTTTTCATTTTCTTATTCCGCTTTTAATTTTTCATTATCTCTATATATTAGCGTATTCTTTCTAATTGCCTGATAAACATATACAGAGAGAAACAGAGAGAAGGCGAGAAAGAGGGAGCAAGAGAATATCCAAACACCGGTGTCAATTATGGCCTTACAAGTCAAAATCTACCCCGGTCGGGTGCACGGAGCGACTCCAAAATTAGAAATATTTGTTAATATAAAGATGCGTTTGACGTTAGATGAATTTTGTGAATAGATATGAACTGATAATCTATTGAACTATTCATATGTGAAAGTTTAAATTCATAAGTTTTCCACTCTCTTCCAACGATTTATTCCCAAAAGGATCGACAGTTCAGCGTTTCATGGGTTACTTCACCTGCCGTCGCCCACGTCCTCTCGTTCCGGATACATATGGTGTTCATAAATCAATAGATATCGCCAAAATGAGGGAAGCAGTCGCATATTCACACTTGACTATCCGAATTTTCACATATTTAAAGACCATGCATCAATAATGTGCATGTCAGTATCTAGCTTGTGAGCGGCGGACAAAGTGCAGATCGAAATGACCCGAATGTGAAGAACTGACTTCAAACGAGTGATTCAAACATAGGTTACATATAAACCTTTAATACAAGGAAAATATACGTATGACAAGATAAAATAAGGATAACATTCGAGAGGCGACAGCATCGGAAAAGACTTTGGAAAATATATAGCCGTTTTGAAAATGTAATCTGCTCATTAAAGCTTAACAGAATATCGAAAAATGCTGGTCTACGATGAGATATCGTTGTTGACGAATAGTTTAAGGAAACGTTGAAATAGCTAGAGAAACATGTCCACCTTAGGAACTCTGTTCATGGTTTGTATATTTACGTAGAATTAGTTTGCTTAAGAGAACTTTATTCTCGGATTCTCTACTGTGAGTAAATTTTATCGAGATATAAAACTCTTAGAAACTCTCAGCGAACGTCTCTGTATTCAGCTTTACAGTTGCCCTTCTATATATATATATATATATATATATATATATATATATATATATATATATATAACATAAATGTGTGTAACACATACGCAGTACATTTAAGTAGTTTTGTGGTAAATGTATAATGGTTGCTCGCAAAACTAGTACTTTTACTAATAATATAAGCGTTATTGTCACTCACGAAAGTCTTTCCCTTTGTTGTGATATACACTAATCCAGAAATAAACTCTTCGTTTACGTCAGTTGACGCCATTTAAGTCATTCGATATTCAAACCTACTCAATCTGATCTAAGGCTATTGATCACTCCTTTGGTATTTCTATTGTCATGAAAATAACAAGTCGTTTTTGTCAGTGTAAATACTTTCAAATTTTTATAACATAAATTACTTCTATAAAATCGAACATATTAGCGGAAATAGAATTGGTCTCTCTGTTTCCCAGACGCCGGTGAATGTCACTAAGATGACAAAATATTCCTCGAATTACTCCATTAAAAAACCTCAATAAGAAGCTATGCATCATCTGACGCCGTAATTCTATTCACCTAGCCACATTATAGATTAGTAGCAAATTTATCTGGCGTTGTCCGGTACTAAACGTAACGTTAAATTCCTTGACAAAATGATGTAAAAAGCAAAAGGAAACTGAGACATGTGCATGCGAGTATTGTTTTTAAGAAACCGTTTACTTCTTGTAAGTAAAAAGAAATACTCTACCTGAGATCGCAACAAAATAGCAAAGATTGTGACTCAACAATTAAGCCAGCTGCCCACAGCACTAAAGGTTTTTTCGAACCTACCTATTCTTAACATAAAGAAGCTATCATGTTAATGATTCGCGCATGCGCAGTCGTGAACAGTTAGTTTTCTTAAATAAAATTACGCAACTTATGTTAATTAAAACTAAAAATTGTTCCAAAAACTAAGTAAAAATCTTCATTTTTATGTATTCCTCCCCATTCCTTAAACTTGACTTAACCTCTATCGATACCTAATAAATTTATAACTTTTCCCCTTTCATTTTATTACTTTATTTTATTCCATTTTCATTTTACTTATCGATTATTATTAATCTACTATTTTATATTTATGAATCTGTAATTGGTTCCCCCTGTTCTTTTATATAAAATTACTTTATATTAAATTTATTGCCGCATCTTTAATAAGAAGAATCTTAATTATATCTGCCCCTACCATTACCACCGCCGCCGAGTTTTGTCACAACCACCGATATATAGAAGACCTATGAACAGCAAGCAATGTAGGTAAGATTTGTCGAACTGTTAATGTCGATATTATAAGATGATATTTTTGAAAAGAAAACACGTAAGAAAAGAAGGGAAAGGAACTCAATTCGATTAATAATGAAACTGAACTTTATTCAATATAAAAATATAAAATTTTAGTTTTCTGTTCTTCTACGTTCATTTTCCCCAGGTTTTTCATCAAATATGAAGCGTATTTTCATTAGTTACGTGGTTGTGAATAATATACTCAGTTATAGTCTTCATTTTCATATCAGGGCAAAATACATAAATACGAAAATTAAGTTCACATAAGGACTAAAAGACAACTATACCATACCATGTTTCTGTCTTTGTGTACATTTGTTCCGGCCAAAAGCGACATCAGTGGGGAAGTTTAAAAACATAGCAAACAAAACAAGTAAGACTTTCTAACCGAAATTTTATTTTGATCTTGAAATTCATGGTTAAACAAGAAATTGTCTTACACATGTTCGGATGTTTTATGTTTCTGTTTTTTTTTGTACATTTTTCCGGTCGTCAGCAACGTCAGCGGCGGAGTTTTAAAAAATAGCAGAGTGGGGGGGCGTTTCTTACTGAAATTAGAATTTTAAACTTAAATTCACGGTTAAACGAGGAATTAAAAAAACGAACAAAGTAAGCTTTTCTAACTGAAATAAATTTATTATTATTAATATTATTATTATTATTATTATTATTATTATTATTGTCATTGATCTTCTTCTACCTATCATTATTATTATTTTTATTTTTATTATTATCATTATCATTATTATTATCATTATAATAGTTGTCATTATTATTATTATTTAAAAACAAACAAAATTTACTTTATTGGTTATTACTATTATCACATATATTATTACTGCTAGTAGTGGTGGTGGTGGTGGTAGTGGTGGCATGGTTTTATTATTACTGTAGCTGTAATGGTAGGTGTTGTTTTTTGCTGTCACTGCTATTGTTGCTTTGCTATTATTGCTACCGATATTAGTGTTGCCATTATCATTGTAGATTTTATTTCTATTGTTGTTTGTGGTGGTAATGGGAATAGTGACGGTGATGGAGGAAAAAGGTCGGGAGGGGATCTTTGACCTTCGTTGGGAACTCTCCTAGAGATAATGTCTCGATAAACTATCGGTGGTTGTGTAACTTTAAATTCACTAACCCCATTTATGGGAGAATGTCAAATCAAAATATTGAAAATAACGACATAAGTGAGTATAGAACATTTTGTGATGGTCTCACCTCAGGTAGGTGTCCCATTAGTCAACAGGGTAGGTCCTGTCGTCATCATACAACTGTTCGAAATTCTGAGGATGCGGCTCAATATATGGGGGTGAAAATTGCCAGAGAGGGTTCCAAGACACGAAGGGAGTTGGAACAGGAAATGTAAAAAAAAAAAAACGTTGACGGATGAGGAAATAAGAGTACTGTGAGAATGCTTTGTAAGAAGTGGAACTACCAAATCTGGTTGATATATCAAAAAAGTGAAGGAAGAATGGGAATCGAGAGGAAGAGGAGGAGGAGGAGGAGGAGGAGGAGGAGGAGCTAGAAGTGTCGCGAGTTTGGTATCCCAGTTAAAACAAATTAATAATAACAACCTAGTTTCAGTGATTGCAAGAGAAGAGATTGAATGGATGGTTAGGAATGAAATAAATAAAAAAAGTAAAATTGATGAAACTAGCTCTGATGAAAGAACTAAGAGAGTGGAAGTGCAGAAGGGGAAAAAAAGCGATGATGGGAGGCCGACAAATAAGGAAGTATGGAATCCTATGATTAGGGGAAGTAATGAGAAAGAGTTTGACGGATCAAAGGCAGATGAGATCATTTACTCTGAGACAATGTAGCCCGTGAAAGGAGGAGCAGATATATGGAGAAGTGGTGATTAAGTTCGAACTTTGACTTCTGTAGAAAAAGAAGCACTTCAGAAGTATTGAGAGGTTCTTCTTAGAGACGACATCATAGAGATTCCAAGTATGAACAGTAGTGATAGGCGGAAGGTTAAAAATTAGGTAAAAATAATTCAAGGAGTAATTCACAACATCATCAGAAAGAACATATCGATTACAGAACTTAACAGGCTTCTGTATGCAGCGTCATACGTTAATGCGAATCGTTTTGGCTTATTACAGAAGAAAAAGGGAGAAATGAAGGATAGAAGGCCCACTGGCAGAGGCGGCTAGAAGACAGTATTAAACGGTGGCGAAATACATGAATACGAAAATTAAGTTCACATAAAGACTAAAAGACAACTATACCATAATGTGAACATGGGTTAAAAACTAAGAAAAATATAGTAAACATATACGATATTTTATTAGAGTGGTGGTGAATTTGGGAAAGGACGTTATTATTATTATTATTATTATTATTATTATTATTATTATTGTTGTTGTTGTTATTGTTATTTTAATTACTGCTACTACTATTATTATTATTATTATTATTATTATTATTATTATTATTATTATTACTATTAAAAAGGAAGCGTTTCTAACCGAAATTTTATTTTTATCTTGACATTCATGGTTAAACAAGGAATCGTCTTACACATGTTCGGATGTTTTATGTTTCTGTATTTGTGTACGTTTGTTCCGGCCAAAAGCGACATCAGCGGGGAAGTTTAAAAACATAGCAAACAAAACAAGTAAGAGTTTCTAACCGAAATTTTATTTTGATCTTGAAATTCATGGTTAAACAAGAAATTGTCTTACACATGTTCGGATGTTTATGTTTCTGTTTTTTTTTTGTACATTTTTCCGGTCGTCAGCAACGTCAGCGGCGGAGTTTTAAAAAAAGCAGAGGGGGGAGCGTTTCTAACTAAAATTAGAATTTTAAACTTGAATTCACGGTTAAACGAGGAATTAAAAAAAAACGAACAAAGTAAGCTTTTCTAACTGAAATTATTATTATTATTATTATTATTATTATTATTATTATTATCATTATTATTATTATTGTCATTGGTCTTCTTCTACTTATAATTGTTATTATTGTTATTTTTATTATTATACTTATCATTATTATTATCATTATAATAGTTGTAATTATTATTATTATTTAAAAACAAACAAAAGTTACTTTATTGGTTATTGCTATCATCACTTATATCATTACGGCTAGTAGTGGTGGTTGTGGTAGTGGTGGTATGGTTTTATTATTACTGTAGCTGTAATGGTAGGTGTTGTTTTTTGCTGTCACTGCTATTGTTGCTTTGCTGTTAATATTATTGCTACCGATATTAGTGTTGCCATTATCATTGTAGATTTTATTTCTATTGTTGTTTGTGGTGGCAATGGGAATAGTGACGGTGATGGAGGAAAAAGGTCGAGAGGGGATCTTTGACCTTGGTTGGGAACTCTCCTAGAGATAATGTCTCGATAAACTATCGGTGGTGGTGTAACTTAAAATTCACTAACCCCATTTATGGGAGAATGTCAAGTCAAAATATTGAAAATAACGACATAAGTGAGTTTAGAACATTTTGTGATGGTCTCACCTCAGGTAGGTGTCCCATTAGTCAACAGGGTAGGTCCTGTCGTCATCATACATCTGTTCGAAATTCTGAGGATGCAGCTCAATATAGGGGGTGAGAATAGCCAGAGAGGGTTCCAAGATTCGAAGGGAGTTGGAACAGGAAATGTAAAAAAAAAAAACGTTGACGGATGAGGAAATAAGAGTACTGTGAGAATGCTTTGTAAGAAGTGGAACTACCAAATCTGGTGGATATATCCGAAAAGTGAAGGAAGAATGGGAATCGAGAGGAAGAGGAGGAGGAGGAGGAGGAGGAGGAGGAGCTAGAAGTGTCGCGAGTTTGGTATCCCAGTTAAAACAAATTAATAATAACAACCTAGTTTCAGTGATTGCAAGAGAAGAGATTGAATGGATGGTTAGGAATGAAATGAATAAAAAAAGTAAAATTGATGAAACTAGCTCTGATAAAAGAACTGAGAGTGGAAGTGCAGAAGAGAAAAAAGTAAGCGATGATGGGAGGCCGACAAATAAGGAAGTATGGAATCCTATGATTAAGGGAAGTAATGAGAAAGAGTTTGAAGTATCTAAGGCAGATGAAATCATTTACTCTGAGACAATGTAGCCCGTGAAAGGAGGAGCAGATATATGGAGAAGTGGTGATGAAGTTCGAACTTTGACTTCTGTAGAAAAAGAAGCACTTCAGAAGTATTGAGAGGTTCTTCTTAGAGACGACATCATAGAGATTCCAAGTATGAAGAGTAGTGATAGGCGGAAGGAAAAAAATGAGGTAAAATAATTCAAGGAGTAATTCACAACATCATAAGAACATATCGATTACGGAACTTAACAGGCTTCTGTATGCAGCGTTATACGTTATTGCGAATCGTCTTGGCTTATTACAGAAGAAAAAGGGACAAATGAAGGATAGAAGGCCCACTGGCAGAGGCGGCTTGAAGACAGTATTAACCGGTTGCGGAAAGACATTGGTAGAAATAAGAAAAGGAGTTAAACTAGGACAGAAAGCTAAGGACGAGCTTGAAAGGAGGTATAGATTGTTGGAAAAGGGGACGATGAACGTTCTAATAATGTTGAAAGGGGATGTCCACACTGGTGGTATAAAAATTATGAACTTTGTTGGAAAAAGTGTTGCATTTCGGCAGAACAACCTTTTCCGGAACAATCAGTCTCAGCTGTATAAAGAATTAAATGGTAGTAAACAGGCTGGAAATAACAACGCTCCAAATGCAAAAGATGCAAGGAAGTTCTGGAGTAGGATTTGGTCCGTCGAATGGCATATAATGAGAGGCTAGCTGGTTGGGAGAGGTCAGAGAAAGACTATCAGAAATGCAGCAGATAGAGAACGTTGAGATAACCATCTATGACGTTAAGGCTGTCATACGAAGGATGACAAAGTGGAAGGCACCTGGTCTAGATGGAGTGTGGGTTTCTAGTTTAAACAGTTTCCATGCCTTTATCCACCTATAGCTGCTGCTCTGCAAAGGATTGTAGAGTCGGGTGATGTCCCTGATTTGATTGTGAAGGGAAGAACAACACTGATTAGGAAAGATCTTGCAAGAGGAACAGATGCAAATAATTATATACCAATTACATGTCTGCCATTGTTGTGGAAACTGTTGACTGGAATATTTGCGGAGAAAATTTATGAACATCTAGAAAGTAATGGTGTTTTTCCTGACGAACCAAAGGGGTGCCGGAAAGGCTCGAGAGGTATTAAAGAGATACTACTAATTGATAAAACAATAATGCAGGATGGGAAGAAGAAGAAGAAGAAGTAGAAGAAGAAAGAAGAAGAAGAAGAAGAAGAAGAAGAGGAACCTGAGCGAAGCATGGATCGGTTACAGAAAGGCTTATGACATGGTTTCTCATTCATGGATACGTGAAACACTATTGATGATGAAGGTTGCTGATAATGTGATAGGGCTTTTGGAGACAAGTATGGCTCAATGGAAAACGGTGCTGACAGCAAACAGAGAGGAGATGGGACAGGTTAGCATTAAACGTGGGATATTTCAAGGAGATTCGTAATTGCCACTTCTTTTTGTAATGTTAATGATGCCACTGTGCATCCTCTTGAAGAGAGAAAAACTGGGGTATAACTTTGGATCTGGTGACAGACGCCTCAACCATCTACTGTGTATGGATGATTTGAAAATATTCGATAGAAATGAAAAGGAAATGGAGAGACTGGTAGAACTTGTGGGGACATACTCAGAAGACACTGGGATGGAGTTTGGGATTATTAAGTGTGCGGTGCTGGTGATGAAAAAAGGAGTAAGGGTTCATTCGAATGGAATAGTGCTGCCAAATGGAAAAATGATGAAAGAAAGAGAAGATACAGGATATAAGTATTTTGGAGTGCTGGAGGGTGTAGGCATCATGAACAGAGAAATGACGGAAAAAGGCAGGAAATAGTATCTTAGAAGAGTGAAACTAATTGCAAAGTCGAAACTGTATGAAGGAAACCTAATGAAAGCAGTAAATGCATGGACAATCAGTGTTTTGAGATACAGTGCAGGAATTTTAGAATGGTCTGACAAGGATTTGCATCCATGGATATCAAAACAAGAAAAGTTTTAGCAATGTTTGGTATATTTCACATTCAGAGTACCGTAGCAAGGCTGTATCAAAAGAGGAAATATGGTGGGAGAGGATTGAAAAGTGTAAAACATTGTGTTAGAACCGAGGAGATGTTGTTGAAGGAGCATGTGGTTAGAAGTGAGAAGTGGATGCTTATGGTTGTGGCCAATGAAGTGGAGGTATGTGAGACCAAGACTGATTATGTGAAACGTATGGATAGAGAAAGGGCAGATGAACTGGCTAGGAAGAAAATGCATGGAAGGTTCTTCCAGGATATTACAGAAGTGGATGTTGAAAGATCATGGCAATGGCTTAGAGCTGGGTATATGGCTAAGAGTACTGAAGCTTTTGCTTGTGCAGCACAAGAGCAGGCATTAGGAACACGATTGTTCAAAAAAGTGGTTCTAGGAGAGGAAATTGTTGCATAATGCCGGAGTTGTGTTAAGACATCAGTCAATTGCGCACCTTTTAGCTGGATGTAGTGGACTGGCCCAGAGAGAGTACCGCAAAAGACACGATCTCATGGGATTCCGGATATATTGGGAGGTGTGTAAAAAGGTTGGAATGAGTGAGCTGGAAAATGGTTTGAGGAGGTGCCTAATGAAGTGAGAACAAGTGAGGATGGCAAGGTAGAGGTATAGTGGGAAAAAATTGTAATAACGACTAAGCAATTGGAACATAATCGTCCGGATTCGGTCGTCATTGAAAACTAGCAGATTGAAAAACTTACCCTGGGACAGTAATGTGAGAGAGAAGGAGAATGAGAAGTGGGGCAATTATGCTCCATTGACCTTGGAGATAAGGCGTATACACGGGTTTAAAACACAAATAATCCCGATCGTAGTTGGTACACTAGGAGTAGTATCAAGTCGTCTTGAAGGACAATTGAACAAACTACAAATCCCCGATGTTTTAGGCGGCCTTCAAACCTCTGCAATTATAGGTAAAACCAACATCCTTAGGAAAACCCTTGATCTTTGAAGCTTCTGGTTTGAAGCCGGGATTAAGGGAAATCCTCTAGAAATGAATCCCATTCCTTTCCAGAGAGACGTTCATAAACGAAATCAGAATTATTATTATTATTATTATTATTATTATTATTATTATTATTATTATTATTATTATTATTATTATTATTATTATTATTATTTATTTATTTTTATTTATTTATTTTTATTTTTTATTATTATTATTATTATTATTATTATTATTATTATTATTATTATTATTGTTGTTGTTGTTTCGATGAATATAAAAGTTTAACAACCATCGACTTTTGTTTTATTTTTGTTAAATTAAAATTGTCTAATGTGCAATTATAATAATTACCCAAATGGAGATATGCTTTTTCTCTTAAGGAGAATTAAAACATGTACGCTTTCATGAAATTACTATAGCCACAATCTAAGGCAAAGACAATTTTTTTTTATGGCCACGTGGTTGAACACAGGAAAATTTAGGCACCTATACCCACATATTGATCTTGTAATGAAGTCACGTTGTCATGTTAACCTATTCTCTTGGTAGCCGTTGTTTTGTAGACACTGTAACACATTATGACTTTGATAACATGCGCTAACCGCAATTGTTTTTTTCCTTTCGGCGCTTTTCTTATAACACGCAGAAACTATACACTTCTGTTATCTTATTTTTTTTATCTCCTATTCTTATTTTGTCATATTCTCCCCTTTTTTAACCTTTTTTCTAACAAACAATTTTTTGTGGACATCCTCAATCTATTTTCTTTCCTTCTCTCATTTAATTTTAATTTATTTAAATATGCTTCTTCTCTACCCACATCCCTTCTCATCCTTTCTTTCTATCTCTGCTTCCCACCCCGCTCTATACAGTACTCCAACGCTTTGCTTTTTAATATCCGTATGCAATCAAACAAATTGCCTGATAAGAAAGGCTGATTAATTTGTTTATGCCATCCATAGAAACAATCTTATAATGATTTAAACAAATAATCATCCAGAAGTTGAGATAATAAAAGAGATATATATATATATATATATATATATATGTATATATATATATATATATATATATATACATGATAAAAATAATGGAAATAGTATTCCGAAAAAATAGAGAAATAAAAAGGAACAAACCGTATTATGTGTTCATCAACGTTCGTCTTTACTTCCAGAGGAAGTCTCGAAATATAGACAAAACGTTTATGAACACATACTAAGGTTTGTTCCTTTTTATCCGTTCAGATTCACTTTTCCATGATAAAGCTGGAACCCAGAATTAGATGGTATCGAGCAATTGCACCGACAACGGATAACGCCAGTTTCCATCTAGTTCTGGGTGCTAGCTTTATCATGAAAAAGAGTATGTGAACGGGTATTTATATATATATATATATATATATATATATATCCTTTTTATGTCTATTATATATATATATATGTGTGTGTGTGTGTAGTGTGTGTGTGTGTATCTGTGATGGTGAGAGTATGTATGTGTATATATACGTGTTTTCCTATATAGTATGAATATACTTCTATATATATTTTGCATTTATACAGCATTTTTAATTTAAAACTTCATTAAAGATGACAGAGCTTTTCTGTTTAATGACATCTTTTTTTTTAAATTAAAAAAAAATATTTTCCTCTGTGGAAAACAGATACATTTTCCGTCCAATTCCGAGTGAGTCTTAAGAAGTCGAATGATGTGATGTGAAAGACTGTCCAGAAAGAAGTAGCAGTTGTGATCAGTATCGGCAGGCTAGTAAGTTCATTTACGGTTTTTGTAAATGAATAGATTATAATGGCGACTTGTGATATTAAATATCGTAGGGGTGAATTGGGTTTTCATGTAATATATTTATTAGAATTAATGCATATCTCTCTCTCTCTCTATCTTCCACCTATCTCTCTCTCTCTCTCTCTCTCTCTATATATATATATATATATATATATATATATAAGTATATAGTCATCCACATACAGTATTGTTTCGCTGTTTCACAGTTCACCAGTGCGGCTAGACAAGCAATTGCCTCAAGGATCGAGACCCGATTTCCCAAACGACAGTCGGAGCTTCTAGCCGTCTCGCTATATGGCTGCTGTTATGCGGACAGTGAATTAACAATGATGTTTTTACATTGTCCAAATACCTAAGCTCAATTTGTTTACAGAAAGAGCAACGCTTCATACGCTATATATATATATATATATATATATATATATATATATATATATATATATTACAATAAACGCTTTGAACCTTTACCAACGTACACATCTGGAGAATCATTTTTGGTAATAATCAGTGTCGTGGATGATTGTCACGCAATTCAGTAATCGCATTTCGAAGCCAGCATTTTAACGTTTGTCTAGGAAACTTCAGCCGACGCAGAAAACACTGCGGAAAGAAGAAAAACAACATCCGTTTGTGTCTAGGTTATCCAGAAGACTTTTGTAAGCAGTACTCAATGACCAGTACTTCTCACGCTCATTCTCTAGCTCCTTTTCTCTCCCTCTCTTTCGCTCTCACTCTCTCTCTCTCTCTCTCTGTCTATATACTAGCAAAGATACAAAAGTATACAGAAAAGTCCCGACCTTAACCTTTTACTTTCACCCTGAAAAAATAGTTGGCACCATCCTTAGATTTGAGAGTACTAAGGTTTGGTTATGCTTAGTCCAGTGGTGTGGGTTATGGAAGAGTATATATACATATGCTATGACCTTTACATTGGCACTAACCTTGAAAAATGGAGTTCACTCATTATGCGAAGTCTGATCATGATTGGTCGTCTCTTGTGGGCTGTAGGAGAGTTGTACACACATACACACACTCACACAAATACTCGAACACTACTACATTGTATAGTTTTTATTTCTTTGTTTATTTTATGTGGTACTCTTTTGAACGTATTGCATTTCTTTAATGCTAATTTGGAATATATTCTTATACCCAAGTAGGGCCTCAGGTGAATATTTACACCCGAATAGATAGCGAATCCATGGGTTTCCTCGTCGGGCTCATCTTTAGTGATGTCTACATGAGTAACCTCGAAATCCTGATACTCAACAACACCAATAAACATTCCATTTGTGTAATGCATGTAGATGATATTGTCCTCCTTGCTAATAACAACCAACAAATTCCTTCACTTAAGGAACTTATCCAAGACAACTCTGTACTCAAATTCAATGTAGAATAAAATTTTTAAAAAATAATAAAATAATCTCTTCCATGACGTTCTCATGTATATTTCAAATAACATTTTTAGTACTTTCAACTACAAAACTTTACCTTGCCTCCTAAATTGCAAGAGCGAATAATACCGTTACTAAATAGTCATCCTCCAAAATTTTCTCAACATATATATTACAATTGTGTCGCGTGTCTTATTTCTTGTGTTGCCATAAATGTCTCCATAAATGTCTTAAGGTGAAACGCGGCACTGAGGACGAAGAAATGAGGATTCCCACCAGAATGCCCCCAGGATAAAGAGGTCATCTTGAGAAAAGAAAGGAGCCACACCCAGATCCAACATCTCAGGTATGATTTTCTTCCTGATACACAGACCCTAATGACTGGTCATTTTTACGTCTTCATGAGACCACTCTAAGACATTAAGTATAACACTCTGTCGGTCATACACGAGTGATCGGCTGATCGTGTTATACCGGTACTAAATAGTCATCCTCAAAAACCTCTTCAACCGAGCAAAATTCATCTTTTCCAAAAAATCAATACTACTCATCGAACTATAATATATTGAACAAGTTTCATCAACAACGGATTCCCAAATAATGTTGTTGACCATAAACTCTACAATCCAGAAGTTAAACAACACACCCACTAACAGTAATACACCGCAACATCATAAGTCTTATACAATCAACCTATTTTACTGCAATCAAATGCATCCGGACTTGAAGTTAGAAGAAATCGTAATATAAAAAACACCACCCATGAATACATCGCCCCCATTGGTAACAATAACATTTGATTCATCATTTACTATATAAAATTTAAAACCCAAAACTTGGTTATTAAAAACAATTCCTCCCATCCTCTGACACCACTTGAATGCACCAACGTCATCTATCAGTGTAAATGTCCCTTTGGGAGAATGTAAGTCCTATAACAACAATGCATTAATTCTTATGTCGGACAGCTGATTACCACATTATCCCGCAGGTTTACGTGCCAGAATGTAATATATATCCAACACTAACATAAATTACATCTCTGCCCCCTAGAATTTCAGTTGACCTTTACTCCTGATCTTAAATGGAACACACACATCAAGTCTGTGGCTAAGGTCGCTGGGAAAATGGTGGGATCTTTCTACCGCTCCAGAAGATATCTCACTAATGATGCAATTCTCTATCTATATAAGAGCCAAGTACATCCAAAGATGGAGTACTGCTGCCACATCTGGGCGGGAGCTGCTAAAAACACCCTATCCTACCTTGACAGAGTAAAATGTAGACGTTGTGGCTTGGTGGGGGTGCCCTTTTCTCTACCCTGAAACCTCTTTCTCACAGAAGAGATGTAGCGAGCCTGTCGTTGTTCTATCGTTATTTCTATGAGAAGTGCTCGTCTGAGCTCCATTCTCTGGCCCCCCTTCGCAAATCTTTTTCAAAAAACACCCGACTAGCTGAAACCACCCTCAATAATTGTCCCCACTCCTTATCTGTGCCTAAATCAAAACGTAGATTCCATGAACAAAGCTTCTTTCTTAGAACTGCACGCCTGTGGAACGCTGTTCCGCTTGCCTGTTTCCCTTCCGACTTCAACCTGGATGTCTTCAAGTCAAACACAAACAAATTCCTGATGGAGCGCCCCCCTCTAAGTAATGACACCTTACCAATTCTCCAATACTTTTGCTACACTATCCCTTTGATTACTGTACACACAATAACACTTATCCCCGAGTGGCCATTGGGCCTTGATAAGTGGTGAACTCCATGTAAAAAAAAACACCACGAAACAAGTGTGAAGACGGTAAACGTCCTTGAGGCTATTTATATAAAAACGCAAAGCCCTAGCCTTAATACAGCCTCACTCCGAAATATTATCAAAATACTTAAATGCATAAGTTCTTGACACTATTTTTAAATTGATTATATACAATTGAAATTAGATAAAGTAAACATAAATGGAAACGAAACCAGCTGAGTCAACGTTTTTTGACTTTTTGTGTCATTTTTGCAGAAGAAATTACGTGATGGATGCCAGCCTCAGTAACTGAAATTTGTACTAGAAAACAAACTGGATTCAAATGTGGCAGGTTTCAGCCCGTCTCGTTATTCACCTCAACACCGTCTCTCCGCTAAAGAACATGTACATTACATTGAAATAAATCTTTTAATATTTTAGCGCCTTTTTTCACTGACTGAACCATACTTTTCATACGTTACGTTAAATAGAAAACAACTTGAAAAAGAATATCTTTCTATTAAAAAAAAAAATTCTTCAAAATAACTGGATTCGGCATCAAATAACCTGAAAAGGGTTGATATGCCGTAAAACAAAAACAACCAACCAACCATACTTTTCAATGTGAAATCATCGAACGTATTTGCCCTGTTGCTTTTTTTATAAGGAAATATTTTTCTTGTTTTTGGCAATAAAATATGAATTATACAATAGATGATAGATGGTCATTTGTATACATTTACTGTAATTAGGTTTCTAAGATTATCATCAATATTTTTGTTTCATTATTTATTAGAGATTAAGAATTATGCGGAGATGTAAAAAAAACTATGCTGATCTTATTCATGTACAAGAGAAAAATATAAACAATTTTGTTGGATTCATGTCTTACTGGATAAATAGTTTGCCTTCGATATTTAATAGGATCGTCCCAATTATTTCCTAGCCGACATCGACCATCACGATAAACCTTAATAATTAAAAAAGGGGATAGATGAAAATATAAAATAAAGTAACTTAAAACTTGTTGTAGTCTATAATATTAGTAAACCAGATTAGAAACCACAAGGGACGGCTACTTTCCATAGTATAAATGAAGTAAAATGTAAATAATTGTAATTGTGTTATTTCTTAATGTTTATATTATGAAGAATTAATTCATTAATTGTAATTTATTTACTGGAAAGTAAGACCCACGGAGATTTAATTTATTTTGATTACGCTGATAGTTTTCTCGATTGTGCAGAAAGATAATACTTTTGTACTGAAATGCCAATATCACGCAGTAATTATTAGTTTATTAAGAGTTTTATAAAAAACTGTGCCCATTGTTTTTAAAGTATAGAAGTGAGCCGAATGAGATAAATTGATAAGCGGTAGTAAATATTTAGCAGAAGTTATATTGCGCTAAATAGTTTAATGCAAATAATACAAGTTCAATATGTTGAAAAAAAAATCGTATAACTGAGAGTAGCTAACATGAAGTGAGGTTAAGAAGAAAATACAATCTTTTCTTCTTCGCGACCTTCTTCTCAGGTCTTGTAACTACAGCAACATAAAAAAGAATGAAGATACTCTGCACAAAGGACGAAGGTTTTTATAACAATTACCTTAGTATAAATAACCACAAAGCTATTGTTCTTCTTAGCTGTTGGAAGAGCATCCTCACCTCCGGCAGCTACATCCAGGTAAGTTAGGTATTATTTACTACAAATATTTAGCTTAGTCTTTTCTTCCAGCACTGTGGCAAATAATTTTTGTGCATTGTTTCTATCAAATTTTCTCTTTTTTTTACATAACATTTCACTGACTACATTCTTTAGTGAAGAATCGCTACACGCCAATATTAGTACGACTTCTTTTCTTACGCCGTTAAAATCGTGGTTATATATTATTTAGCTGATATTGTAAAAGGACGCCACATAAAATGGCGTAACCATCCTATTCTCGTCCAACGTTGTTGGATTAGTGTTTTAAAAGCCAAATCTTGCAAGCTTGGCCTTTTTTTACGACCTTGGCCTTTTTATTATGAGTTTAGCCTTTTTTCGCGAGTGTGACAAATTGTTTAAATAAGCCTATAAAGGTTTGCCTTTATTTTCCTAATTTTATACGTCATTACAAGTTTCAAGCGATCATTTTCTTCTAAACGTATTTAATGTCTACTTTTTATATTACAATTCGTTTATCTACTTTTTTCCTGAATCAATATTATTACTAATGTTTAAATGTTTTGTTAGCGCATATATGTATATTATGTCGTACTGATATCGTTGCCTATCTTTTCAAATTTCATCGTAAGCATATATTTCCTTACACAGATATTATTTAGCTTCTACATCTAATTCCGTTTCAGATTAATATAGCTTTAACATTTATTTTATATATTACATTATGCGTTAAGCATTTGTACTGTAAGTATTTAATTATACCGGTCAACAATTATTCTGCCGTATGACATTCCAATTTATGTCAACTATTTTTCAAGTGGTTGATCCAAGTATTACACCATTGCTTGCGAGTCATATTTTTATGCGAAGTAAGTGAGGATTATACTTTTAATAAAAGAGAAAATAGTTAATGATATCGCGATGACTTGTAAATATAATTGAAATTGAAATGTTATAAAAATAGATTCCTATGATATTTTAATATATTGTTAGCTGTTAAGAAGCTAGTTGATTCGAAACCTTGGTATGTGGATTACACCCAAACTACGTATGGATACAAAGGCTTTACTAATACCTATTCTAGTGCAATGTATTAGTGAATAATTCATATAGGAGGGCTGTTTCAATAGTAAGGCATCATATATTTTAACTCCAAACGTAAAAACTTGAAGAACTGCTAATTCAAATGCTATACTCTTAAGATCGACGATCTTTCTGGACTGCACACTTTATTTTCACCACCATTTTTAATGCATTTTTCACCGCCTCTCGGTCTTAAAATACTGGAACGCAGTTTCTCACTCACATGATGCCAGTCCAAACTCTGTTGACATCAACTGCATCGGTTTCATAAACGTTCAACAGGCGCCAATGAATGTTGCTCGGGATATTTCTTTTCTGCATGGAACATTTCATTGACGACTCTCCGCTTCTGACACGTATCTATGACATGAAGTGTTATTTTCCGCTCACAACGCAACAACTACAGAAAAATGAAAGTTTCACGTCATGAATGCATTAATTCAGTAATGACTACAGTTCAGTAATGACTACCATTTGAAATTCTCTTTGATCAATTCTGGCGAAAAATTAACATAGGAGTCATTACTTTTGGCACGTCATTCGCACTAAAGTTATTGCCTGGTAATAATCCGTAATTATATATTACAAAAGTAGAAAGGTTCAACGTTAATAAAATGGCAATCACTACAACGTATATTTTCCTCATACTGATAAGACCACATCATTTGTTTTGTTTTTACTAACCACCCTCTCCTCTGTTTTTGACTCTTAAATATAATCGAAGTAGCTGAAAAGTTTACAAACTCTCTACATTTGTGTTGTGCACAGATCATTTAGATTTCATTGGGATGGATAATAGGTATTTTAAGCGAATGGTCTATCCTTGAATCACTAAGATATAGTAACGCGCAAATATTTCATGCATAATTGAAAGATGCGGTATATCAGTCCTGCGCGCTGAGCGCTGTTCTTTACGGTTATGAGTCCAAGACCTTGTACTCATACCAAGACCGAAAACTGAATTCGCTTAAAAAAACATTTGTAGAATAGGCTCAAATGCTCATGTTTTTGTCCTACACTGATATACCAAGCATATTTGCTATGCTCACGCAGAGACGCTTGCACCGGATCGGTCACATGTGCAGAATGGAAGCCAGTCGCATCCCTCAGGATATCTAATATTACGAGCTCACCTCTTGAACTCGGCTAACAATACGACTAACCCGGCGCTACTAGGATACTTGTAAGAGCAAAATGAATACTTATGACATGAAACAAGTAGATCCCGTGTCAGATATATTCGATCACACCGGATGGTACTCTATGTTAAACTACGGGATCAAATCAGTAGAAGAGAAAAGAGACACTTGAAAGATAAGAGAACTTGCCGGCAACATTTAATACTGTCCACCTCTTCTATTACCAGCATATTTAAAACTAAATCCACCCAAAGCAATCGTCACCGGATCTGCAACTCTAAAAGTGTACTGCATAGCCACACCAAACGGTGTAGTGTACAAAAGTAGACATAGAATGCCATTGTCTCACGTGACAGAAATTTTGCTACCACTGAAGTGTAAGCGTATAAATTGCCGACCACCCGAGTTGCGTGCTTTAAAGAATTTTACACATAGGATACATTTGAATTTTAAAAAAGGTTTAACATCTATAGCCCGGTTCGTTTAGACATAATTGATTCAAGATCTCTGTTATTTTTTTATTAGAATACCTTATACGAGAAGTGTTCCAGAAGTAATGCCTCCTATATTTATTCTGCCTGAATGGATCAGCAAATAATATTAGTATGATTACTGGACTTATGCATTTTGTTGTTTAAATTTTACAGAAGGAAAAGGAGATAAGGAAAGTGGAAAACAGATCAAACGAACAGAGGTCTTATCGCGTGTGTGTCGGGTGAGGTTGGGCAAAAGAGAGAGAGAAATCAAGATGGCGCTCATATTTTTTGAAGATGTGCGCTGGCGAAAGTCACGCTAAATCACGCGGGAGACATGTATAAAAGGAGGTGACAGATTAGGTTGGGAGAGGCGGACAGACGAAGGTTGGTGACAGTGATGCTCTCAAACTCGGCGGTTGTTGGCTTGCAAAGACGAATGCTTTTTTTTATTTCTGTAATTTTTTGTACTAAACCAGGAACGTTTCACATTCATCACCTGGAAGTTTTATTATTGATGTTGTGAAAATCTAAGTAAGCGATACCTGCCATCAATGGATTTCATGGCAAAAATGAATTGGGAATGGTGATAACCATGTAAAATAGTACATTCTGGCGCACCAAAGATCCCCTGTTTTAATAATATCAGACCTATTTTGGTAGCTTTCAAACTTTTAGTCTTCAAAAATATGAAGCTTTACTTTTGGAACGATACGCGTACATATGATTGGAAGTTTATTAAGATTGTTTACATTTAAAGATCATACCATCATCAGTTATTTTAGGTGTGTATGTATTTAATCCGAGTTGCTTTCAATCGGTTCTATTCATAAATTGTACATTAGAAGATTGTATGTATTTAATCTGAGTCGCTTTCAATCGGTTCTATTCGTAAATTGTACATGAGAAGAGATGAATGAATTTTATGTAGATTCTGTAAATATTTTTACAGTAAAAAAACACAAACACCCAAACACACATATACACACATATATTGAGATTTATATACATAGATGAATTGTATTCTTCTACTCATAAAGACAACGGATACAGTTAGTAATCTCCAATGAAATATTTTAGTGAAACCCCCGTTGGGCGTCCTCCATTGCATATATCTTGATTTAACATTGCGTATGTCCAATGGCAGGAAAAACAACGATGACTAAAACCTAAGTTAAGTCTGTCATAAAAAAGGATTATTGTTATTGTGAAGTTTTATATATCCTATATTAATTCCACAACTCACCACCAAGGCTTAAAGGTATAGTCTACCCTACTATAAAAGCCATAGCTGGAGGAATGATATAAAGTATATTAATGAAGTTAGTTTAGAACTGTTGAAGAAATCAGAGTCTGACATACTGCAGACACTACCGCATGCAACACCCCACCACACACACACACACACACACACACACACACACATATATATATATATATATATATATATACAAACGTGCCACTCGACGTTGAATGATGTTTTAATTTATGCATATTAAATATTTATTATTAAACGGCAAAGTGCCTATTAATTCTAATCATATATAGTACAGTTTAAAAATTGACATGTGTAGCATCAGCTAGAATCAGAACGAACACATTCAACCAATAGTTTCTGTTCAAGCTATTGACAGTTGGACAAGAAACCATTAGAAATAAAGCGACTCTAAACTGTTAACATGTATTTGCGTATGCGCAGAAGTAACAGGCTTAATCAACGAAATTCATGTGTTTATTCAGTTTTGACAATTTATCAGCTATTTTACATGCTAAGAACCAAATCTAGTTTGTTTCAATGATCCACATTGCCTGTATATTAAATTCTCTGTCTTTACACCATAAAATGGAGAGATATTTTCGTCTACAGACACGAAGCCCATTTCACACACACACACACATATACATATACATATATATATATATATATATATATATATATATACAGAGGGAAAGACGGAGAGAGAGAGAGTGAAAGAGAGAGATACATACTAGCTGAGCTTTTCATAGACAAAACATATTGCGCGCTGAGGGTTTCATCATAATATTATTATTATAGACCGAAATACGACTTTAATATAGAACATACATACAGACAGAGATTGATCGATAGATAGATATAGTGCGGGTATAAAGAGCCAGCCATCGGCCAGTTATTGATTTGTGCAGCGATTCTATTATTTTAAATGTGTCATCTATCAGTATTTATCATATGCGCTAATAGCATTTCTGTAGTAGGCATTAATTTCATAATTGATATGCTTATGATTCACATGACAGATTACGTTGGAAGATTGTATTGTGCCAGATTGTTGAATTTTAAGCACAAATGATACTAATACATTACCTCCCAAAAGTTATGCTGCGTTTAATGTAAAATCTAAACAAAAATAAAATGTAGCCTGTTTTTAAGAATTGCATTTTTCGATGTCGATAAAATATCGGTTTAGAATTATTCGCAAGATTGTGCGGCTTCAGACTGTTAAATTACCATGCAAAAACTTAACTAATTATAACCTTAATAAGGGAAATAGAAATATATTTTAATTTGATAATCGTTATTCAATAAGAGAAATTAAACATAGATTGATATATAAAGAATCATGTTATAAAGTTAAAATAAAACAAAGGCGATTAATAAATAAGAATAGCAAATTATTAAAGAAAAATAACGTAGAAAATAGAGTTATCTCTCTAACAACGTAACGATATAAGGAAAAATAATGAAGAGTAAATATGTAAAATAAAAATATAATACTTAGATAATGATAACACTTATAATATGTAATATAAAATTAAAATTGATATAAACCATGTGGGATGAATATGAATTTTGATTAATATTATTTTAATAAACCTATTATTTATAGTCGTTTCTTTAGAAATAGCGTATGCAAAAAGAGCATTTAGTAAATCGAATTTATAAGAAACTTTGCCGGATTGAGAAAAGAAAAGTTTAATATGCAAAATAAAAATAGGAAATTGAGATTATTAATCAATTCGAAGGCAATCGAAAAAATAAATAAAACACAAAAAAATCCAAATATTTAGGTGTGAGTCCAACTGATAATCTCTTTAAATATGGATAATGTATCTATATATGTTTAACAAATGTATTTCGCCATTTGAAGAGTAGCTATTTTGGACTATTTTAAATGATATAATATGTGAATTATTACGAAAAGCTGTAACAAATCAGGAATAAATCTACCTTATGTTTTGATTTTATATTTGGTTGTTTTGATTTTGCGGACATATTATATGCATGCTCGAAATGACAAAAGTCAATATTCTAAATTGCATTATGTTGACTATCTTATAATTTTCTTTCTTTAATTACGTTGACATCCACAATTTTTTACAGCAACTGTTTCATAGCGCAATATTATTCATTTAATTATTATATCAATCATTGAATCTATTTTGCCCTTTATCCTCAGAAGTAATAGCAACTATCAATCTATTAAAAACGGAAAATATATCAGGGTATGGTTAAATAATCCGAAAATTCGAAGAGATTTTACAATTCTCTTTTATCTAATTTTTATTACGCAATTATTCATTGTTTTTTGTTTGCTTTGTAATTGCATTAAACTTTATAAGTAAAAGATTAGTATAAATAAAAAGTTAAATATTGTTGAAAACCATATTTCCTAAGGTATATATATATATATATATATATATATATATATATATATATATATATACCTTTGGAAATATTATCTAGTCATCCACATACAGTACTGTTTCGGAGCTCGTCAGGTAACTACTTCAGGCCAGGATCGAAACCCGACCGCCCAAACGACAGTCTAAGCTTCTAACCATTACGTTATACGGCGGCTGCTGTGCGGTTAGTTAAATAACGATGTTTTGACATCGTCCATTTCTTTACACAAAGAGCGTCGCTAAATATGCTAATGGCAATTTGTATATCACTTCCCAATATGTTCAACCCAAGAAAGGGAGCATTGTGTGTGTTTGTGTGTTTGTGTTTGTGTGTGTGTTTGTGTTTATATTTCTAAAACATTTTTCATGTTCACTTCATCGACATGACAATGTTCGGACAGTTTTCGAAAATAACCAATGTCTTCTGGCCCTGTTGTTGGGGCATTAGAATACACCGACTGCCTCCCTGCAGAGGGTAAAAGTCCCTCAATGGGGGTCCTGGATATAACCTTACACTATATCCAGTGGTGAGGCCCCAGCTTGCGGGCTTTGGGGAGTGGTGAGCCACCCTTTAATTACCATTGCTCCCAGGTCCACTCTGACCCGGAGTGGTAGTACCTGTTAGGGTTCCAACTATGGGTTAAATAGAAACCGACTTGAAAACAACAAATATATTCTATTAAAACTTTTTATTCAAAATCTTTGGATTCGGCATTAAATAACCCGAAAAGTGTTGATATGCCGTAAAACAAAAAAAAACAACCAACCAACACCGTTACCGATCTGATCAGTCTAGCGATTTGGAAGCCTACCTCAAGTTGTTTTATATAGAAAGTCTTCCTTGAATGCCCATTAAGACATCGATTTCAGACCCTCTTCTGAAGACCTGATCAAACCGGCTCATTCTTCTATTCATGGCGATATTATTTTGAAATGCGATAGTTTCTTTTATTTGGGTTATAATACCCCGATCCGCATGGGTTTTGACCACCATGATTCTCGGACAGTCGTTTTTAAAATACAGAGAGCATGCGTATATTCTCTGCTTTGAACGTCTAAATTTCAGAAGCATATAAATCTTTTGGGTCCATAATTGCATTGAAAAATCTAAGTTTAAAAACATGACTAAAATACTTGTTAGGGTTCCAACTATGGGTTAAATAGAAACCGACTTGAAAACAACAAATATATTCTATTAAAAAAATTTTTCTTCAAAATCTTTGGATTCGGCATTAAATAACCCGAAAAGGGTTGATATGCCGTAAAACATAAACAACCAACCAACCAATGTCTTATCTAGGTGACTAAAAAATTCATGCTTTTACAATGTTTTGTCTTCAAATATATATTTAAAGAACAATGAAATGTAATTAATAATTGCAGTTCTAAAAAAAGCAGGTAACGTGTTTGCAGATTGTAAATTGAAAGATAAGGACTAAAAAAAACATATAAATATAAATGAGGGAGCAAATCAAAGAATCATATATAAATATAAGTCAGGGAGTGAAAAGGAAGATGTAGAGAATCGAGAGAAAACAGTTTGAGAGAAAAGGAATAAATAAGAGAAAAGAAAGAAAAGTCTAATACAGTCGAAATCTTTTGTGTACATGTAGCATAACACGAGATGTATGTGTTGCAAAAAATGTCAAATATTTTTTAATACAAAGAGTGGTATATCTTTCTTTTTTATTGAACACTGCTATAAGCTCGTTAAATGCATGTTTTCCTCTATGAATAGTTTAATCTGGGTTAATATTTGCACCTTTATTAATGAGTGCTTTACAAGTCTGCAAATAAAACAAATCCAGGTATAATTCGATAACACCCTTAAAATTTAACTTATAACACACCCTTGTTAAAGCAGAGAAAACAGCATTTTTATAAGCTTACCAAACTAGAATATTGGAAATTAGTTTAAAAGGCTTACTAAAAATTAAAAACAATCAAATGTAGACCTTGTAAACAGAGTTAATTCTTACATTAAAATATCAATGAAAAAATTACAGATTAGTTATGATATGCGTAAATTAATGCGCAACGACATTTTCATTCTTCTTAAAAACCATAAAGTAGATTTCATTTATAAACCGTGTAGCAGACCCACAAACCCTACCTGAAATAGGGAAAATCAGCAAAAGAATAAATAAATCCTAAAGTTAAATCTACGAACAAACTAAACCTGTGGATAAATACGGCTGAAACTACAATTTGACTTTTTTAATATCCAGAGTATCGGATTTTCGATATTGGCAATCACTACCCTTCGAGCACGAAGTCACCTTCCGAAGAGATAATAAAAGTTGTTTACCTTCTCTCCAACGAAATAATTGATTTATTATTAAAAATGCACGAAAACAGTCTAAATAAAATGAACAGTAAACCCAACTCCAGAAAACAGTCTAAATAAAATGAACAGTAAACCCAACTCGAGAAAAAAAAGGAGGACAGTTTAATGTGCCAGTGGGCTCTTTCGTGTTGGGTGAGATAACAGATTCAGTAGGCTTTTATATAGCATATAATTTTTATAAAGATATAAAACCTAAGGCCAAAGTTTTAAATAGAAATGACGAGCTTATTGTTGTAAAATAAAATGACAATCTAAAAGGCGAAAACACCGAGAAAGACATCTTCAGCAACTTTTAGAACTAAACTGAAAGTAGAAATAAATTCAAATGTAAACCTTATAAATTTCTTAGACGTAATCTTTAAGTGAACTAACGTATTGAATGAACCACAACTCCGAGCTAGTGCGATCTACTTTCTAATTACCCACCTGCGTAATAAAAGGTATCGCCAAATCTATTAGCAAAAGAATTAGTAATAAATATTCAAACAAAAATAAATAGAATATATCGGGCGTTTACTTTACAGTAAAGATTTAGAATAAGAATTATTACTTGGTTTATACCCTCAAATTCAACTTAATAGCTTACACGAATCTTTAAAAAAAATCTGAACATTAGTTACATTTCCCACATAATAATAAATGAAAATGTCAATAAAATTCTAAATGATGGAAATAAACCCAGGACGGAAGTGTTTAACAACAATACCACAAGTACTACTACGGCAACCTGAATATAAATAAATATTATATTAACATGTCTGATAATACTTTCAAAGAGATGTTTTCAGGTCATAAATGTTCATTCTGTAATCTTTACTATTTAGATAAAACGTCACTTTCGGTAAAGGGAATTAACTAACCATAACTTAACACCAATTATAAAATGGAATATCAAAGGAGACTGGCCCTTGCAAATCTATTAATTCACTTTGCTACTTATGCCTTAACGGGAATCTGTTAACTACTCGATATAAAGATTGAGGTTAGCTCCTCGGTAAAAAAGAACGGATATTCCATAAATGATAGGAGTTACAAATCAAATCTTTGTAGCAACTTTAATACTCTAATATAAATCTAACAAAGCAATTAACAATCCAGCATTAATTATACTACTCTTATATAAAGTATTAAAAATGAAAAATGTATTTTAGTTAATTATTTATTATAATATTTATTTTAATTTATTTAATTCATTTATCATTATATTTATCTTTAGCATTCGTCATTTTGGCATGGTGTAACTGCTTCATATTCCACGTTGTTTTTTCCCTGTCTTTAATGTATTTTTTATTATAATTTCCTTTTCATGTGTTGTATTAACTCACTAAACTCTTTATCTTTATATTACATTAAACATTTACTTTATGTTTTATCTGAAGCTTTGTCCTCTTGCTGTATCTGAATTTTTAGAGGTTTAACTTTACTTATCTATGTAAACAGTTTTATCAATATTCTTTCATCATATTTTATCGTTATTCTCACGTCTTTTCTGTTCTTCTCTTTTCTATTTCCTCTTTTTAAACACTTTTTTTTCTGAAACACTTATACATTTTCTTATGACTTTATTTCAACTCAATATAAATATTGAATTTTTTCCAACTGCCCTTTTTATCAGTATAATATTGCGTGTGACTAACATATTATAAATGCCTACAAAGGCACATATATATGTATGCATATATATATATGTATATATATATACATATATATATATACGTTCATCTATAGTTAACTGTTACGTGTAATTATATTCATTCGATTGATACTTGCGTAATATTTGCGTAAAAATTTATAGTAAACAAAACTTTTTCAATATATATATATATGTATATATATATGTATATGTATATATATGAATTTATATATGCGTATATATTTTGTTTCAAATGGTTTACCTACCAAACTCCTTTGCCTGTTTTTTATCTACAGACATAAAACTTCATATATAGGGTATTCGAAACAATACGAAACTATATATTTGGGTTTTCGCCGGAGAACATCGGCGTAAAAGTGTGAAAAATAAAAAAGAAGATTTGCCAAGTGAAGATTCAACGACGGCATCAGGAATATGAATTTGTAACGTAACAGCGATTAATTCACGTTTTATTTAAATAACCTATTAAATAATTAATATATATTGCATCTAATATAATATAATAGTAAATACGAAATCTGCAGGATTTAAAGTTTTATAGGAAAGCGTATTTTAAACCATATATATATATATATATATATATATATATATATATATATATATATATTTAATCCAATCGCAATAAAGACAAAACGTTGAGGAAAATATGTCTTGCTTTGTTCCTTTATTTGTCTTTCTTTCACTCTCTGTCTCTCTCTCTCCCTTACTATATATATATATATATATATATATATATATATATATATATACTACTGTACCCGGCCACGCGTTGCTGTGGTTCAGTTTGTTAAAGTGAAACACATTCGTCAAGAAAAATTGCATTTTGTTCATTTATTTACTTTTATTTTTTTTTGCAATTTTTTTAATCAATAAAAGTTGTTGTTTTTCCCCCCAAAAAAGATTATTTTTTTACCATAAATTGTTAGGTTAAAATTGTTTTTTCAGGAAAACTTGCACTTTTTTTTTTAAAGAAATTTGTCAGTAAACGTTTCTCTTTGAAAACGGAATTTTTATTATAAAAAGAACAGATGAATGCTTTACGTGAACACTGTAAATAGTTATGTGAAAGTAGAGAAACATTTGATTCTTTTTTTCAAGAGAATGTACAAATTATTTATTTTTAACAGATGTTCAGAAAATAACCAGAAAAATACTTTCATCATTAATTATGCAAAAAAATAAATAAAATGTTGATTTGGTGTTTCCACATAATGCTTATAAATTATGATAAAACTTGCTGAGTATGCGCTGTTTTATGGTTGTTGTAAAAATGGAACGGAAACTTAAATTTCGCTTCGTTTTAATCTTTCTTAATTATTTTATTGTGCCCCCCTCAAACGAATATAATCAAAACAGTAACATTCAACAATTGTACTTTATATATATAAAACACAAAATATTTATTTTAAAAAAAAGTTAATAACGAATGGGAAATAATTCCATTTTTAAACGAAAAAGTCAGGTATATCTTTTTGTTATTTTTTACATAAGTCCAGCTTACCATTCACATTGGAAATGTCGACATTTATAGGTTGTAGGGTACGTTTACAACGAGTAAACACTCCAATCTAGTAGATGTATCAGAATTTTTGACACCCTTATCACGAAACTGCGAATAAAATATAAAAATCTCGTAATTTCTCTTTTAAAAGTGGGTTGTTTATTTTTTTATGGATTATACTTCCAAAATAAATTAATAAAGTTGTTTTAAAAGTAATAGAATTTTTTTTACACTAATGAATTTTACGAACTCAAAATTTTTCAATTTTTAAACTTTAAAAATCTATCAAAATTTTTCTATTGATTCTATTTTTACGATATTTTCAGGGTCAATGTGGAAGTTTATGCTCCTTCCAATAAACCGAATGTAATATTTTAGACAAACGTTGTTTTTTAATTCACGCCCCCCATTTTCAAGTGTCTAGTAAAAAGTAAATAATTAATGTACTCACCAAAGTTTTATATGTCACAAATTGAAAAGAAAAGATCAATAAGTAATATATTCAAAATTAAAACAAAAAAGTAGTGTTTTTTTAGAAATTTACCTGCAAAGTTCGAAGTTTAAAACCTGTTTGTTTTTTAAACCGCGTTGTTTGTTTTTTCTTTTGTTTTTGATTTTTAAATAAACCTTGGTCCTTGCTCCTTTTATTGAAAAAAAATTAGGGCTTGAATTACATTTTTCGAGGAGTTATAAGCTTGGAAAGACAGGAGGTCGAATAATTCACACCTCCCATTTTGAAACGTCTATTAAAAAGTAAATAATTTACTCACCAAAGTGTTATATATCACAAATTGAAGAGAAAAGGTCAATAAAGAATATATTCAAATTTAAAACAAAAAAGTAGTGTTTTTTTTAGAAATTTACCTGTAAAGTCCGAAGTTTAAAACCTTTTTTTCTAAAAAAAACACATTGTTTGTATGTTTTTTTTTTAATGAAACCTTGGTCCTTGCTCCCTAAATTGAAAAAAAAATAGGGGTTGAGTTACATTTTTCCAGGAATTATAAGCTTGGAAAAACGGGACGGAATTATTCACTATTTTTCACGAAATTTCTGACACACCTACCAATTTACCCATGTTAAGAACGGCTTTCGGAATAGACACCCCTAACCTTGCCAGCATACCCGAAAAGCTATAAAAGTTGATGTGTCGAATGTGAACGATGAGTTGGACGTAATGTAAAAATGTACCGAATTTAAAAGGGAACGAAATTCAAATTTCCGTTCCATTTGTACAAAAACCGTAAAGCAGAGGATTCTATGCAAATTTTACCTAATTTTCTGTATTAATGCTATTTTTTAATCAAAAAAATATTTAGGTTTGGCTATAAATTCCTAATCTCATTTGACCCTAAATGATTTAGGTGACTTAAATAGGAATCTAATTGAATCGTTAATTTCCTGAATAGTATGCGAGAATTCATTTTCCTTCGAGTTATATCGAATTCATTAATACGGACTTTAGGGGCTTTTTTCGTAATGTTACTGTAAAAATTATGTTTTATTGTTACAAATTACGATGCTTTATTTATATAAAAAAAGCAAAAATAAATTCTTGCGTTTTTTATTTACTACTGAAAAACAAAATAAAACATTTTCACTACGAGTATAGTAAAAATAATTAGTTCATTATATTCTGCGATCAGTATTTGATAAATACTGCAATTTTCATTAAAATTGGTTAATTTCCTGATTTTTTAGTGAATTTTTAAATAAAGGGAGGGGCCAAAATGTTTATGCACTTTGAGCGTCTGCATTCATTTTGTCTGTACCTAACATCTTTCGATGAATATTTAATAGGAAAGCGACCACTTGTGGTTAATTTATCAAAAATCATGGGATTAAACTCATTGAAAATTTACCGATATTGTAAACACATTCATTAAGCCTGTAGTGTTTTTTTAGTGATGCAGTGTTGGCTACTGAGATTTAAAAAAAAACCGCTGGATCAGGAGAAAGAAATGTCCAGAAAATCGCTAGATTTTTAACTTTTATCATCTGAAATTTTCAATATTCGTTAATCTCCCCCCAAAACAAACTCCCTATTTTAACTTCCTACGATAAAAACATTATAAATATAGTATATTCAATATATAAAATGTTCCGTGTTTTCTCACTATGTTTCTGGAATTATATTGAAGCGGTTAGATCCCGTATTTTATCAGCTGTTTTTTCAGAGAGGGTATTTTTTTTTGCAGGAAACAAATCATAAACTCAACATTTTTATAATAAAAGTTAAATTGAAATATACTGCAAATTAAACCTCACAATAATGGTGCAACATATTTTGAAATTAGAAAAATAAAAAAGAACAAAAAAAACTTTGTTTTAGCATGTTAAAAGTATTTAGGTTGGTAGATAATTAAATTCTACTGTATTGATATAATTTTTTTTTGCTGTTGTTTCTTGCTTTTTACAATTTTCGACTAAATACTTCTAAATTTCGTATTTTAAACTTAACTTCGAAGGTTGAGATGCCCCCCACCTAAAATGTACTTGGAAAAATCGATTTTATAGCGAGATTAAAGAATGGTTAGCCGAAAAAAAGGTATAAAACAAAACACATAATCAATAAATAATTGTTACCATAGGCAATAAATGCTACTTTTTTTTTACTTACATGAATGAATTTATTTTATGTTTTAAAGTATCTTCAAGCGCTTGCACGTGTGTGGGTGCGAAATATCTCCAGATTTTCTAGAATTTCCCGCTAGATTGCAAACGAAATCTCCAGATCTAGCAGGAAAACCGCTAAATTAGAAACACTGGTCAGGGGACAGGAAGCGATAATAAATAAGTGTCCCTAAATAAAAAACATGACCTATCGGTACAAAGAAACCCACCTATTTATCTTAGAAAAATTAAGTATAATGTTATAATTGAAAAGAAATATATAAAAACACACATTGATATAGTAAACATATTATACAAAAACGTGGAAACCATTCGTCCAGTGTTTTTTTTTTGCGAACGAACCAAGAGTTACATATATATATATATATATATATATATATATATATATATATATATATATATATATATATATATATATTAATATGAATTTTTAGGGATATAAATTCTCAATCTGTTTTTCATTTTATTATTATAGTTATTTTACTGTTTTATTAGAGATGAAGGAATTTTATTGGATGTAAAAGTATATAATTTTCATCGTCTCAGAAATGATCGTTGTTATTAAAATATATGTACGGAATTTAATTGAAATACAGAATGTAATTAATCTATTAGATGAATTCCTCTCACATTATCCCTGCCTATATATATATATATATATATATATATATATATGTGTGTGTGTGTGTATGTGTGTGTGTGTGCGCGCACGCGTGTGTGTGTGCGTCCGTGCGTGCGTGCGTGCGTGCGTGAGCGGTTATCTTGTACAGAGTTGTGACTTGTTCTGTCCTAACAACATATTTTATAGTTTTGGAAGACGGATGCCGACAAGAATTGTCTTTAATAGGTTATATGACGCCTGTTTAATTAATCAAAATATGGAAGCGTTTGAAAACGGGGCAGCGGACTGGAGGAATCGAATAAGGGTTGGTGCAAAAATGGTTTATAAAGTTTAAGACGCCATCACGCTAGAGAGCTTAAAACAGCAATAATTGTTTTCCGCGAAAATCAACTAACCGCACAATAGCAAAACGATAACTTGTACTCGAATATTTAATAGAGTGTGTTGATATCGAAATGGATTGCTTTGTTATATCAGAACCTACGAATGATACTGCTTGAAGTCCGTATCCTCGAATCAACTGCAAACCATGCTATATATATTTATACGCCATTGAAAATTAACCACAAAATATAGTACACTATATAAGGCACGTGTATTTAATCAAATAATAAAAAAATAACACCGTAAGGCGATAAAATACCGTAACTAGGGACCGAAAAAACATTATAATCCACATCGTATCACAGGGCCACCGTATCCTGGGTTCTACTGCATATTAGTTTATCTGTCTGTCTATCCATTCAATTTTTATCGGAAGAAATAAGGCCAATATGGCTGGAATTTTGTATCCACCTGTATTACGACAAAGTGAAGCGAACTGAGTATTTTTGTATGCGTTTGATAAACATTTAAAGATTAACAGGGATCAGACTTAAATGCAAATATTACAACACGTTAAACGATATTCAGTCATGAATTTGGCATATTTTTTTAAAAATCAACAGACCATATCTTTTGCCCGTTTAAAAAATGTTATATATATAGTGTGTGTGTGTGTTTGTGTGTGTGTGTGTGTATATCCATATATATATGTATATATGTATATATATATATATATACATATGCGTATGTGTGTATATATCAGTATTGAGACGATTCTAATAGTTTTCCGATGTTGATAAAATTGCCGATTCATATTCTTTTATTACTACTTAATTGTTAATCTAGAATATTTAGATTTAAAATTAGGGTTTAAATTACCTAAAAACACGTAATGGCGCTGTAATGTAACTAGTCGATTAAACCGACTATTAATCAGTTTCTAGAGTACCAGAAGTACGCAATTATTTTAAACAAAAACAAACCAAAAAGAAACAATCAAGGGAATCATTTGTGGTATTCGTTATTTTTCTGTCGATTTAGATTCTGCTTCCGATACCATAAAACTAATATTTATTACGATTCCGCAGCCCCATTTCGAATAATCGTACAAGCAGTAATGCATATATATATATATATATATATATATATATATATATAAGAAACATAAGTTCCGAACATGAGCCTGTATATAGGCGCGCTAACATTGTTGTTGGCACTTAACGATTCAGTTTAATCTAAAGTATTCTATTGGATTTAGAATCAATTATTTACTTAATTCTTGCCAACAGATTCCTGCACAGACACGTTTACATACACGCACACTCACACACACCACATATATAGTTTTTGTAGTTATATGAGATTTAAATAAATAACGTTAGTACGAATTTGAAAAATATCCATATATAAATATTTAAATAAGGGAGTAGTCACCAACAATGTGTATTTTTTAACATTATTTTATTATTCCATGTCTTGGTTTTTCATTGAGAATTATGTTTGTGTCATTGTAATAATGTTTTTAAGTCATTGATATCGTTTTTACGCGCGTTTCAGACGTTCTGTGATGCGTCCTCGTCAGAAATTATTTTCAAATGTGTTGGAGATGTAAATATGGCGATTTTCGTAGTTAATTTGAAGTTTTTCAAGGGGTGGAGGCTTGTAAATGTTTATTATTCATTGGCATGCTTTTGTGAGGGAGACCGTTGACCTGGGTGTAGTCGTTATATCTTTCTCCTAATGTTTTTTTCTTTTCCTTTAGGGTGGGGTAGGGTATGTGTGTGTGTGGGGGGTTGCTTTTATTGGTTTGGGAATGTGTATATTGTTTTATAGTATTTTGGGGTTATTTGCTTCCTTAGGAAGGTGGCTGTGATCCGAGGTCGTTACTAATGTGTATGTGTGGGGAGGGGGACTAGCTCTTCTGAAATAAGGGTAGGGGTGCTTTCATGCTATTTTGATATTTATTTTTGGGATTCTTGGATTTTAGTATTGTGATTTTTCGTTTTAGTCTTTTCGGGTATTCCTTATATTGTGTTTGTTTAGAAAGAGGGGTGTATTTAAAATAGGGGATTTTTTAATGTTTCTATTTATTTGTCTCCCTATGTGGGTATGGTCAGACCCATGATCGGTTCCTAGTGTGGGGAAGATTTTGTTCCCCAGAGGGGGGCATTGGAGGGGGTATAGGTATGGGAGGGGGATGATAGAAGGGATGATAGTTGTTTCTGTCATGAGGGGGTTCTCCTCCCCTGACTGAGGAGGGAGCGAGGTGTTGGAAGAGATATTATACTATGGTTCTAGGTGTTTCCTAGTGTTGTTGGTTTCGAGGTTATGTAGGGTTGATATTGTTCAGTGTGTTCTATTGGGGATATGGGTGTTATGTCTGTGTGTGGTTGTATGCGCGCACGTGTATGTGTTTTAATGTGTCGATTCTGATTTATGTGTGGGTGTGTATATGTGTATGTGTGTGGGTGTGCATGCGAGTGTACCTTGCATTTCATGTTTTTTGTGATGGTATTAGGTTCTGTTCAGGTCAGGAGTCAATCTGGTGATAAAGTTTTTTTCCTGTGTAAGTAAATAAAAATAATTGTCTGTTTGGAAGATTGACATTATTTTGAAGCTGTTTCCATTGCATGTGTGTACGTGTTTTGAAACATAGAGGTGTCTGTTATCTGCAATTTTGATGTTACCCTTATGTAAGGCCACTCTATTGCTGAAATTTTTGGTGGCGCCTATATAGGATTTGTTGATCCTTTTTTATGTTGAATGTTTGTGCTGGGTTTTTGAATGTGTATGTGTTACCTTCTATTATTATGTCACATAATCCACATCGCGGTTTGTTGCATTTTGTAACCCTTTTGTAGTATGTGGGACGAGTTGTGAGGAAGTTAGGATGTGTTTTAAGTTTTTGGGTTGGCGTTTGCTTTTTATTATTTTTGTTGTTTTAAGTATGTTGTTTAGTTTGTCGTTCTGATTGAGGAGGATAAGTTTTTTTGTTATCTGTGTGAATAGTTCTGGGTTGTTTGTGTTGTGTGTAGAGACGTATGCTAAAATTTGTTCTTTGTTGTGTTCTTTTGGGGTTCTTAGTTGGTCTATTGGAATGTTTTCAGCCAGTTCAATGCCTTTATGTATTAGTGGTAGTGGGTATCCTCTTTTCCGCAGTGTTATTTGTAGTTCATTCAGTCTAATTGAACGGAGGTGTCTGTCTGTTACTATGGTGCAGACTCTACGTGCTAGGGAGTAGGGTATTGATTTTAGACAGTTTTTAGGATGGTGGCTTTTGAAGCGGGGGTATTGTTGAGTGTCTGTGGGTTTGTGGTAGATGTATGTGATTATGTTGTTGTTTTTTTATTGTTACTAGGATGTCTAGGAATATATATATATATATATATATATTTATATATATATATATATATATATATATTTATATATATATATATATATATATTACACATGTATATATAATAAACTGATAAATAGCATGTTTCATAAAGCAAATCAATAATAATAATAATAAAACAGCTATCCAGGTAAGAGGAGCACTCATGATTTTAATAAAAAAAAAGCTCTAAAGAATGAAAGTTATATTTTCTTCTCATATTTTTTATTATAGATGTAATGATATAATAAACTTCTGTGTATTTTTTATAATCACTTATATATATATATATATATATATATATATATACGTGTGTGTGTATTTGCGTATATATATATATATATATATATATATATATATATATATATATATATGTGTTTAAATGTGGGTTTATGTTTGTGCGCATGTATATGTATATACAATGTATACAATAAATATTTTTTAGGATTTCAATTTACTATGAACACATGGTGACAGATTTACTAATTAAAAAATATGCGAAGAAAACCTTATTCAGAAGACAAACGACTATAACTTTTTCTAGACTTTTCCAATTTTATGGAGATTTATATATTTTCCTGCGTTTGGACAATCTTCAGAAATATCTTTCTGATTTCTTTTTTGCCATTTTGACGGTCACCACTTATTAAGGTTCTGTGGCAAATCCAGGATACGGGTTATCTATTAAGTAGATGTTCTGCATTATGCCAAGACAGAAAAGAGTATTCTTTGGAGCTCCAACCCAGATGTTGCAGCAGTACTCCCTCTTAGAACATACTTGATTTTTGCACAGGTAGAGGATAGCAGCGGAATTGATACACTTCCTGGAGTAGTTACGGATCTGATGTAGGTATTGATTCAGATTCAGGATAAAGGTGAGTCCCAGAAGTTTGTCAAAACAGAGTGCTTCATCTATTCAAGGGGTGTTCATTTCAATTGGGGTAAACTGGGGATATAAGCGTTAGTGGGGAACAGATAGCAGTTTGATTTTGGATGTATTAAAGCTAACCAGCCTTTCTGACCCAATTGCAGCACACGTTTAAGGCCAGAGAAGACAGAATTAGAAAACTTCTGATCTTTGTTGGCTTTTGTAGCGTTGACGTAGATGGTAGTATTGTCTGCATAGATGTCAACAAATAATTGAGAATATGGTTTGTAAGGTCCTTGATAAAGATAAGGAAGACGGTTGGGCCCAATATGGGTTTTCGGGCATGCTAGCATTAATATTGTGACCTATGTATTTTTGCCTATTAAGGACCACTTTAATAGACTTATCAGAGTGAAAGGATTTTATGCTTGAGAGGATATTCCCAGCTATTCCATAGCTTGAGATTTTATGAAGTAAACCTTTGTGTCAGACCCTTTCAAATGCTACCGCTCTAAAACCTTCGTCAATAAATTCACCGAGTTTGTGTGATATCACAATTAGCACATCAGCTGTTGATCTGTCAGAGTGGACGCCATATTGCGTGTCACTGAAAAGGTTATTTTTGTTAAGGTGATTGAGAAGTTCTTCATTTACTATAGTTTTGCATTAGCAAACTGTATTTTCATGTTATGAATAAAGCAGTAGTATTTCAATATTTTAACATTGATTTATTCTGTTATAAGTGAAAATATAGCGAACAAACAAATAAGGAAAGACAAAACATTATTTTGATACAGCTTAATATATAGAGTGAAATCGTCCCATATAATAGCCCTTAGACAAAAATGACGGTCTCAATTTCTGACTCTAAATTTGGCTGTGATATGTCGATGTCTTGATGTACATGCCTGTGATGCCTCCGTTGTTAACTTGACTGCCCCTTCCATGCCCTGAAAATGTGATGACAAATCTGGCAAACCAAGCTTGTTCCCATTAAATAATGATTCTCGAAGTTAAGAATCAGAAAACTCTTTCGTCATTTGTGGTTCAAAAATACTACACAATATCAAATCTATCAATTGTGTCCAATGAGTCGCATTAAAATTCATATTTGGTATTCTTTTTATCTTTTCTTGGTTAACACCCTACTCCTGAAAGAATGTAAAAATTAATTGAATATTAAAAAAATTCAATTTGTACTGCTTTAATAATTATGGTGAAATTAGATAAAATCTTAAAAATGTTTGCATACATTGGAATACATAATAGAGTCATTGATATATGAATAATTTTGGTCTAATGGCCAAAATTATTTCTATAGCTTCTCTTATTTCAAATTTTTTACATTTTACTATTGAATATCGAAGGGTTTCAGGCAGTAAGCAAAATTCATTAGCTTGTAGGTTTTTAATGCGATTTGCTCAATTTCATGAGGCTGCTCTTTAATCCTCTGGATCATATTAAAATTATGCAATTGCTGATTGTAGAATTTATTATTTCAAACCAACAAATAGCATACATATTTACTATAAAATTGGAGTTTTGGTGTGAGCATTTGTGGGTATGCACCAAGAGTCCATAAACAGATGAGCCTGATGGCTAAAGTTATCCATCTTGCCTGGATTAAAGGACCAATTGTCCACCAAGCATATATAGAGTCAACCTTACCTTTAGAATACTACTGTGTATTCATACAATACTCTTTGGTTACAACTGGGGTCATTTATTTCATCAATTTTCAAAATTGAATCTAGAGGACTGCTAATAGTGGAAAATGATATTTAGTAGAAATCATGACAATTATTGGAGCACAATTTCCTTAGGAGCCTGCTGAATGTTGTAGGGCTTTTTGTGCAACCATCCACGTTTTGAAAAAGAGTCCTGAAAGGTAGTTCGTTATGGTGCAAAGAGCAACCAATTGTATGAAGATTAAGAATTCTCTAAAATTGCTACCATTCCACCTTGACAACCTGTGTTGGCATTAGTGTTGTCAACAAGAAGAACCCTGATATTTTTTCACTGTTGAATCCATGCACAACATCCGTCACATGCTCTGCATGAGCAACACCTGCTGCACCACTTTTAGGAAGAAGTATGTATCATATATTTACTTTCCTGTGTTGTCTCTATTGTAAAAGTTAAATGGTGTTCTGGTCCCTTAGTTTTTTTCATAGTTTCCTGTCCATTTTCCTACACAATTTTTTCATAAAACAATGTATCCTTATCTATTCTCCCATCAACATTATGATTTATTATGATTATTTTGGGGCAAGTGTTTACACTTTAGTTTTTGCCCTCGTCACTGTACATTTACCAATAAGAATATTGCTTATATTAATATTGGCTATAATAAGGCACATATCCTGCAAATCAAAGAGCAAGGCATCTGCAAGGCTGGCTCCAAGATTTGAAGATATGTCCCCACCCCTGACTAACTCAAGAGCATATCTGGGAACTTTAATAAGGCTATAAGCCCCTTTTAGATGACTCTTTGGCTGCAAATATTCTTCTTCATGGTCTTCATTTTCAGAGGATAAGTGAGAGGGGGAGGAAATATTAGTCTGGAGATTTGAAGTTGAAGGTGTTGGTGATGAATGTACAGTTTTTATAAACCCCCGTTCGCTTTTACTTTTTTTTATAGCATGTTTATCAGTTTATCAACTGAACCAAGTTGAAAAGTACCGTCCGGCCTTATTTTGCTCCTCTGGTCCTTTAGGCATTTACGGTCCTCAACCGGAACCTGAAAAATCAGATTTTACTTATATTAAAATACATCTAAAAATATTGATATAAAAATTAGTTTGCATTAAAATATGGCAATTTGTTTGGATATAAGGTTATCTCACAAAGACATTGGAAAAATAGAAAAAAAACTTACTGTTTGTTGAAGGGGACATGATCTAATAATGTGCTCAATCTGGTAATTTTCTTTATTGCATTTTACATGAGGGTTGTCACAAATTAACACTGGTAGATTTCAAGAGCAGGACGAAACGTGAAATAGTGAATCCAGTTTTTCTAGCGAGAATTTCTTTTGGGAAGTGGGGAGAGGTTTTCTATTCATTTGTTTGGCTTTCTCGAAACATAGTATAATCACCTTTGTTGAAATAGTCACCTTTGTTAAAATAGCCATTGCACTTAAAAGAGGTAAACATGGAATAACCGCTTTCCGAATACCAATGATTTTCTTTGTTATTAATTTGGAAATAGCAAAATTCGAAAGGTGATGATAAGTATTTACTAAATAGTAACTATACTGAACAATTTGTCTGTAAATTGGAGGCTCCGTTTTAGTTAATGGTGTAGGGGGACCGATAAATTTCCTTACATTTTTACTGCGAGTTATAATTGTAGATTTTCGGGACATTTTGATTAACATATCTGAAAAAAATATAACCAGAAATTAAATTACACAAATAAATTTTAAATAAATTTGATTTAAATATTTGGTGCCTTGCACTTATGTTACTGTGCTATTTTTTAAAAAAATCGTATTTTCAAGTTAAATTCGATGTTAAAATAGTTTTATAAATAATAATGTTATTATTTCAGCACGGTAACATAAGTGCATAAGTACCAAAATTATTTAATAAATTTGATAATATATGAAATAAATACAATTGAAGTGCTGTTTACTTACCTTAAAAAGAAAACTGACTTCGGCTCATAAAGTTTTTTTAATGAATAAACACTATTTTTTAAAACAAAAACAAATCAGAATAAGTATATATATATATATATATATATATATATATATGTTGTAGTTTTTATATTTAAGTCTATTTTAATGAAAATTTGAGCGATATTTAAAGAGAAAATCAGATGCCGAGATGATTCAACGGTTTATTAAAAATATAAACACGAACACTCAAGCAGTAAAGTTTTTATTTAATGAATAAACACTATCTTTTTTAAAATCTGATCAATGAGGTGGCATGATGTTGCGTCAAATTTATATACGAAACTTAAGCTGTTTACATGTAATCTTCTTAAAATTGAGTATCATGTTTTTTCTTAGGTTTATTATAATAAAAGTTGGGTTAAAAAACCTTGTTTTCATGCGTAATTTTATGTTTATTAACTAGATAAATGGATAAAGCTTCTTGTAAAATAAAACTTAATCCGTTTTTATTCTTTAGAAAAATTAGTTTTTCGGTACGACACACAGAGATTAATAAAAATTTAATTTTGTTTCACAAGCACAACATCCACTTCAGCTGTGTTGTTAGATAAAAAAAAATAAACGTGGTTTTTCATATGTATTTTTTATTTTTATTCGCTGGATAAAAATGTACAAACAATTTTTTTTTATTTCTGTTGAAATTTGTTTTTTATGACAGAAGGAAATTTGGCGTACTTTTTGGAAAAACGGAAATGGCGGATTGAAATCTGAAGTGCTGGCGTCGTAAAAAAGGATTACCGAGTATTTTACGTAAATTGTATTGTTGAAACTTATCTCCCACTCTAAATACTACAATTATTGCTTTATTTACGTCAATTTTAAGGAGTTCTACATGTATTACCTATAAAATTAATACTTCTTTTTTGGAATGAGGAGTTAGTTACGTGTGTTTATCTAAAAATGTGTCATTATTATAAATACTAACGAAACATGCAAAAATTCAACGGGGGGCTCCTTTAGATGTAATCATATATAATATGTTGGCATTCTGTCCGTGATCAGCGTAAGTGGAGACGCACTGATATTATTGTAGCTCAGAAGTATTTATTTAGTTAGCAGGGACGTACGGCGTAGTCCGGGCATAAAGTACGTTAAAATATGATACTGTAATTCTTGCAGATTTCGTATATATTATTATAGAGTTAATGTTCTATCGATTTTATATATTATAATGTTGCGATTTCAAAAATAAAAAATATATATATCCATATTACTTAAGTGCATCAGTTTGAATCGAAACCGAAACCAAAACTTATGATATATATATATATATATATATATATATATATATATATATATATATATATATAGTTATATATATTTGTAAGCGTGGATCATAGAATAAATAACACACACGCTATCCTATTATTATTATTACTATTATTATTATTATTATTATTATTATTATTATGATTATTATTATGTTTATTAACATTTGCTTTTCGTTTATGTTTTTGTTTCCAGCAAAGCAAATAAATCTAAAAACCCACCTAATTTTTAGAATTAAATTAAAATAATAGAGAGAAGCAATGAACTAGCTAACAAAGCCCACGTACTCCCCATGTTGAAAATGATTTTCTTAAGGGTAACATTTTTATGAAGAAATTTATATTAAAAATGGTATAGGCGTTTTTAAATCATTTGTTCTTACGTCGTTTTCTCATTTTTCCCACCAATCGTCGACTATTTTCAACTGGTTATGTAAAGAACCATGTTGTACAATAACGACGGGCTGATGTAATCTGGCTTTGTTATAAAATCCAAATTAATCTTTTGTTAAGTTAGAATTTTAAATCAATAACAAGGTATTCATTTAACACTTGAGAAAAAAATAAACACAAAAATCACCAAGAAATTTTAAAATTTACAAAAAAAAAAAAAAAAAAAAAATCTCTAATATATTTATTAATTTTAAAAGAATCGGAACCGGGAATTGTATAGAAATCGGAAATTCAAAAGAGAATTTTTAATTGTACTGCCTGTGGATGAATGTATATTAGTATATGTATATATGTATATATATATATATATATATATGTATATATATATATATATATATATATATATAAATATAACCCCACCCATGTTACATTCTTACTTTGTAAACGAAATAAGAGAATTTGTTTGTTTGAAATATCAGTTGTCGACGATAATTCTTTGCCTGAAGACGTAATGCCCCAACGCGGGTGATTACAGAAACATGTATGCAAATATGTATCCCTCAATGTTTGTATAAATACATTTAATATACCTGCTTGTTCACTCATTGGGCGCTCTTTGGTAGACACATGTTGTTTCATTGGATGTATTTCTAGGAAACTAAACTTTACTCGCTAAATATATATTTGCATATATATATATTTATATATATATATATATACATATATATATACATGTGTGTGTGTGTGTATGCTGGTAGCCACATTGAATATTGAAATACTTATCTTTGGTTCTATGGGACTGAACTACATGAAAATTCGAGGGTGTTTTTAAAGATAATAACACTATTATATCATTAATATTATATGCCAATTGGAAAAAATGTACCTTTGTTTTAAAACCAATAAAACATACACAAAATTGCGTACATTTTTATATATAGTGTCATGGTAGCCCGACTTCATTTTTGCTACTTTGGGGTGAAATTTTCTTAGGGATTTTTGCTTAGTTGTTTCCCCTGTGGTATTTGCAGACCATTAATACATTCACACCCATCCACACACACCCACACACATGCATATATATATATATATATATATATATATATATATATATATATAAAAATCTATAAACATTTTTAAAAATCTTAAAACTTAAGATAGGATATATAACAATTAATTTTTATATTTATAAGACCACGAAAAAACTATATATTCGAGATATAGTATAAATATGTTTACATGCCATTGAATTTTCGGATTTCCATCACTTTTCCAACAAATGACACTATGTGGATAGCGTTTACACAAATGACACTATGTGGATAGCGTTTACTGTTTAATTTTACACTCATATGTTGGCTTCAAGCTAAATATTCTTTTTGATCCAATAATAAAATACTAGTAAAATATTTTAAAATCTACTTGTAATCAAAATGTAATTGTTCTATTTCAGACCGAAAAAGTCGTTGGCATTTTAAAGTGTATAGCGTTGCTTAGTGAGTGAAATATTTATAATTAATCTATAATATATATATATATATATATATATATATATATACACATACATATTATCTATAATATATGTATAATCTATAATATATATATATAATCTATAATATATATATATATATATATATATATATATATATATATATATATATATATATATATATAGCCTAAGAATAACACAATAAAAATACACTGATTTCAATTACACATTCTTATCAGAACGAATATACACACGGGCGCGCGCCTTCGCGCGCGCGTGCGCACACACACCCACACCCACCCACATAGACACTAATCTTTCGACTGGTGTAAATGGAGATACCCTGCACTGATGGTTCCCGAAAGAAGGAAATACTAGCTTCTGTAGGTATTTCATAATTATTATAGCAAATAACAATGTCAGCCCCTTTAAGAAACTTTTTTCTTATCGTTGAGCAATTTCAGTTGTAATAAAGTCGGTCAATTTAGCTTATACGCGCAGATCGTCATATACTGATTAGATCACTCTGATTGACGTAAACACTTTTTATAGGAATTAATGCAAAAATTTCAAGTGTGCCTCTCGCTGTTGGCGGTAGCCGAACGGTTCGGGTCCTTGCTAATGAAGGCAGACAGGCTTCAGTTGCCGGGGTTCGAATCTCTCGACTGGCGTTAATCGTGACACCCTACACAGATGGTTTCCGAAAGGATTAAACACTAGTGTCTGTTAGTATTTAATACTTATTCTAGTAAATCATAAGAGTAATAATATATAAATATTCCCATATTTTTTATCATTGAATTCCCCGATTTTTCAATCAAATCGATTTATTGCCGGCTCTAGTTGGGTATGCATTTTGGTGCATATATATATATATATATATATATATATATATATATATATATATATATATATATATAAGGAGGACGGCATGCCTCTTGCTATGACTTATTTGCTATCACATTGTCGTTTACATCGTACAGAACCTACTATAAAATTTTATAAAACTAGTTTTATATATATTGGCTTGAATTAAAATTTAAAATGCAAAACGGCAGTATCATACTCTAATTGTGCTCTAAACAAAGGGATTAATTTCGAACGCGCCCCTCTCATATCAAATAACCTATAATTAGTTTTATATGACGGGTTCTTTCGCTTGCATGGTAATACAACTTCGGAAATGCACTTGTAATGCTAAGCGGATTATTTAGATTATTGATGATTGTCGAAAATAGTCCGATACGAAGCCAGGTACATAAAGAACGCTGCATAGTACATGAAGTTCGTTCGAGTGAAATTTCATAAAAATTAGCCTAGCCGTTTTCGAGTACACAGGGAACGAACCCACCGACACACAGATCAAAACAAAGTTCCTTTTAAATAAAAATAATAATGATAATATATATATATATATATATATATATATATATATATATATATATATATATATATATACAGGGTGCCCCCTCCCAAAAAAAACAAAAAAAACAAAAGTTAAATGGAGGCCATCTAGAACATATGCTGTAGAACGGAGAAAAAAAGGCCTAAGGCCTTAGTGTTTTGATGAGATGTTTTGAATATAATAAACTAGGGTGCATGGCTGTTACCTAAGAGGAAGCCTCTTCTGAAGATGGTCACAGGTAAGTCCACAAAGATATGTCAACCAAACATATGGATTACTGTAACCATATCCTATTGTCTGATGAGATGGAGATTAAATTATTTGGTTCTGCTGGCCTCAACCATATGTGGCAGAGACCAGGTGAGGAGTACAGAAATATGTTGCTTTACTGACGAGGTTGAACGTAAATGTGATGTACTGGATAAGCATATCATCCAACTTGACACAAATAGAACATCTTTGGAGGATCCTCAAGTGGAAGATAAAGGTTCGCAAAGTCTCAATATCCGCCAGCTCCGCGACGTCGTTATGGAGGAGTAGACGAGTATTTCAGTGGCTAACTTTGAAACTCTGGTAAACTCCATGCCTAGGAATGCAATGGCAGTTCTGGATAATGATGTTGGCCACAGAAAATAATTACAGTTCACATAGTTAACCTTAATATTAATAACTATCCCTAAGATGTCTACTTAATTTTGTTGGCAGTTCTTTTTTTTCTTCTTCTAGCTTTTTTTAAGGGAAAATATATTAAACCTGTTCTGTAAGCTACGCACAGACTACTGTTCATTGCGGAGTGTATACACTTCTGTGATACAATATATATATATATATATATATATATATATATATATATATATATATATATATATATATATAGTGTATTACAGTGAAGATACTTTTTTCTACAATAAACCCTGACAAAATATTCAAAATCACATAGCTTTCGCAGCCTAAATAAGCTTATCTCGGTATGACTAACCTACACTAGCTTTTATAAAGAACTAGCAGCGCTATCCGGCGTTGTTCTGGACTGTATAAACAATGAGAAAATTGAATAGGAGAGAGAAAATGTTAATGTCTATGTAGCATTTGCTATTTCAAGCAAGAGCATATTTTACCTACTTAGGATGTGTATTACACGTATGACATAATTGTTTCTCCTAGGTCAGGTAATTTACAGCATGTATATTAAATAAGTTTACCTTTGCATGGACAGGTAATACACAACACATATTTAAAATAATTTTACCTACACTAAGACGGGTAATTTGAATAGATATATGAAACAATTTCCCATACTTGTTGACCCTAAAACGGACATTACTCCCCCCTAAAATAAGAACTCAAGAGCACATTTTAAATTAACATAATCATGCTTCTTTCTGCCCACCACTACAACAATCACATCATTTCCGGGTGATAACATTAAAAAAAGAAATAAAAATACAGACCAACCCTTACAGAAACTGGCCTAGTAAACGTTCATAGAAAACCGACAATATATATGTATGAATCTAATTTGGAGATCGTAAACCGTTTCATCCATATCCGGCATCGACTTCACAAATGAAGTAATTGTTTAAGCAATTTTCGGTACAAACTTTATATTCTACCACCCTCAGTTAATCCAGAGTGATGACGGTTATTCTGTTAGTATACATTTGCCCCTATCTCATTCAATCTCTGCCAACGCCAGGAATTCTGCTAATATATATTTCCATCGATCTCCTTCAATACCGGGCGGCGCCGGAGATATTGCTAGTATATTTTTCCCATATCTCATTCAATCTTGAGTAACGCCGGATATTCTGTCAGTGTTTATGTGCAGCCATCTAATACAATCCTGGGCGACGCCAAGTATTCGTCTATTCTGTATTTGTACCTATCACATTAAATCCCAGGCGATGCCAGGTATTCTGTTAGTATTTGTTTGCACCTGCCTTATTAAATCCCGGGCGATGCTATTATTCTATTTCTATATATTTCCACCTATGTCATTCAATCCGGGGCTATGTAGAGTATTCTTCTAATATATATTGCCACCTATCTCATTAAATCCCTAGAGACGCTGGGCATTTTGTTAGTATATATTCTCACCTATTTCATTCAATCCGGTGCAACGTCGGGTATTCTGCTAGTATATATCTCCATCAATCTCATTAAATCCTGGACGACGCATGGTATTCTGCTAGTACATATTTCAATCAATCTCATTCAATTCAAAGAAACGCCAGGTATTCTGTTAGAATATATATGTATCTATCTCATTTGATCCCGAGTGCCCCTGTATTCTTCAAACATACATTAGCATGTATCTCATTCAATATCGGGTGACACCGAGTATTTTGCTAGTATATATTCGGATTAATCTCGGTGAATTCCATAATTCTTGGATATGTTACTAATTTTGAAAATTATTTATTTTAATTTAACACACAACACTGCCCCCCTCTTACTAAAATTATTACTTTGATACATTGTCTGGGCTAATATTTCATTACAAACACACCAATTAAATAACTAACATTTCATCATTTTTCATAATTCTTGGATATGTTACAAAATTCGCCAGGAATTATTTATGATTTTGATCTACATTATCGCCCCTCACCCTCATGCAACAAAATAACTTTGATATCTTGTCTGGGCTGATTATTTCATTGCAAACACACCAATAAAGTAACTCATATTCCATCATTTTTCATCATTCTTTGATATGTTATTACATTTGATAATCGTTTTTTTATGATTTAACCCAAATTATCGCCCTCACTCTTACAGAGATAATAACTTGGATACATTGTCTGGGCTGTTTATTTCATTATTAACACACCAATCAAATAACTCGCATTTCATCATTTTTCAAAATTCTTGGATATGTTAATAATTTAAACAATTATTTTCATGATTTAACCCGAATTGTTCCACCCTCTTACTAAAATAATAAATTAATGCATTGTATGGACTGTTTATTTCATTGCAAACACACCAATAAAATTACCGACATATCATCATTTTTCATAATTCTTGTAATGTTACTAATTTCGACAACAGTATTTTTATGATTTTACCCACTTTATCGCACCCACGTATTACAAAAATAATACTTTTGATAAACTATCTGGGATGTTTATTTCATTACAAACAAACCAATAAGATAATTCACATTTCATCATTTCTCATAATTTTTGGATATGTTTTTTATTTCGATGATCATTTTTCATGATTCAACCCATATTTTTGCCTCCCTCTCTTATGAAAATAATAAATTCAATACATTGTGTAGGCTGGTTATTTCGTTACAAATGCACAAATCAAATAACTAACGTTTCATATTATTTCATAATTCTTGGAGATATTACTAATTTCGACAATCATTTTTATTGATTAAATCAACATTTACAAAAATAATAATGTTGATGTCCTGTCTAAGCTGTTTATTTCATTACAAAAACACCAATTACATAACTCACATTTCATCATTTTTCATAATTCTTGGAGATGTTACTAATTTCGACAATAACTTTTTATCATTCATCCCAAATTATCTCCCCATTTTAATAAAATAATGACTTTGATAGATAGTCTGGGCTGTTTATTTTTATATAAACACACCGATAAAAAATAACTTACATTTCATCATTTTTCATAATTCTTGGATATGTTTCGAATTTCGACAATCATTTTTCATGATTTAACCCACAGTATTGCCGCATTTTTACTAAACAAACAATTTTGATACATTGCTTGGGCTGATTATTTCATTACACAACACCAATAAAGTAACTTACGTTTCATCATTTTTCATCTTTCTTTGATTTGTTACGAAATTCGACAATCGTTTTCTAATGATTTAACCCACATTGCCACCCTTCTCCTCCCCCTTACAAAAATAATAACTTTGATACATTGTCTGGGCTGTTTATTTCCTTACAAACTCACTTATTAAATAACTTACATTTCATCATTTTTCAAAATTCTTGGAGATGTTACTAATATCGACAATCATTTATTATGATTTAACCCACATTGTCGCTACCCTCTTACTAAAATAATAAATTGATAGATTGTATGGACTCTTTATTTCATTGCAAACACACTAATCAAATAACTCACATTTCATCAGTTTTCCTAATTCTTGGAGATGTTACTTATTTCGACAATAATTTTTTATCATTCATCCCAAATTATATCCCTCCCCCTTTTAATAAAATAATAACTTTGATAGATCGTCTGTGCTGTTTATTTTATTAAAATACACCGATAAAAAATAACTCACATTTCATCATTTTTCATAATTCTTTGATATGTTATGAATTTCGACAATCATTGTTCATGATTTAACCCACAGTATTGTCGTCTTTTTACTAAACAAATAGCTTTGATACATTGTCTGGGCTGATTATTTCATTACACACCACCAATAAAATAACTCACATTTCATCATTTTTCATAATTCTTGTAATGTTACTAATTTCGACAACAATTTTTTCATGATTAAACCCATTTTATCGCACCCACATATTACAAAAATTATAACTTTGATACACTGTCTAGGTTGTTCATTTCATTAGAAACACCCCAATAAAATAACTCACATTTCATCATTTTTCATAATTTTTGGATATGTCTTTAATTTCGACAATCATTTTTCATGATTCACCCTCCCCACACACACTCTTATGAAAATAATAAATTTAATACATTATGTGGGCTGGTTATTTTATTACAAATGCACAAATCAAATAATCAATATTTCATTATTTTTCATAATTCTTGGAGATATTACTAATTTCGACAAAAAATTTTTATCATTCCTGCCAAATTATCTCTTACCTCTTACTAAAATAATAACTTTGATAGATTGTCTGGGCTGTTTATTTTATTACAAACACACCGATACAAAAAATAACTTACATTTCATCATTTTTCATAATTCTTGGATATGTTACCGATTTCGACAATCATTTTACATGATTTAACCCACAGTATTTCCGCCTTTTTACTAAACAAATAACGTTGATACAGTGTCTGATTTATTTATTTAATGACAAATAATAATTCTTAGATATGTTACAAATTTCGACAATTATTTTTTATGATGTAACCCACATTATCGTCCCCCCTTTCTTAATAAAATAATAGTTTTGATACATCGTTTGGGCGGTTTATTTCCTAATAAACACACCGATAAAAAAAATAACACATTTCCAAATTTTTCATAATTCTTGGAGATGTTACTAATATCGTCAATCATTTTTTATGATTCTTCCCAGATTATCTCCACCCTCTTACTAACATAATAACTTTGATACATTATGTGGGCTGGTAATTTCATTACAAATACACCGATAAAAAATAACTCACATTTCATCATTTTTCCCAATTCTTGGATATGTTACGAATTTCGACAATCGATTTTGAGGATTCAACCCACATTACCGCCCCCTCTCTTTCGAAAATAATTACTTTAATACACTGGGATGGCTGTTTATTTCATTGCAAAAACACCAATGAAATAACTCACATTTCGTCATTTTTCATAATTTTTAGAAATGTTTTAATTTCGAAAATCCTTTTTCACAATTCAATCCACATTATCGTTCGTCCCCTCCCTCCTCTTATGAAAATAATAATTTTAATACATTGTGTGGGCTAGTTATTTCATTACAAACACACCAATCATATAACTCACATTTCATCAAGTTTCATAATTCTTGGATATGTTACTAATTTTGACCATCATTTTTCATGATTTAATCAAACTAACCTTATTTTACTAAATAAATAGCTTAGACACGCTGTTTGGGTTGTTTTTTTTTAGATTGCAAACAACAATATATTTGATTCACCATTTTCACGTGTCATCAGCGTTAACGGCTCCACGGTAACATGAGGGTAATGACCTAAAAAGAAAAGCAATTCAAAATCAACAAGTAACTAAAATAAAATTTTACGTAAAAGATAAACAAATAACAACAAACTAAATGGCATCTTAAGCAGGTTTAAAGACAACCTTCCTCGCTCTATATTCCTCATTCCAGGAGAGCAAGGAGCGTTCTAAAAAAAAACGTCTTCAGGGACTCAATCAGTATACACACGCAAATATGTATGAAAAGTTATCTACACACAGTACTGTTTCGTTGTATCACAACTCAGCTGTGCGGCTTGACATGCACATTTTCCCAGTTGTGAATTGATCCTACAACCGTCGTGTTGACAGTCGGCAGTTCTAACCATCAGACTACAAATCTGTAACCTCACAGCGTCTAGAATTTATCTTTTCCTACTGTGAAAAAGATGATCTGAGGATATATTTATCTACAAAAAAAACTCTGACTAAATATTCCAAAAAATTGTTGTATAATTATATATATATATATATATATATATATATATATATATATATATATATATATATATATATTCTAAGATCAGAGTTTTTTTTTTTAATTTTAACTGCATGAAGAAAATACGGCACATTTTGAATTTGTACTAATGTTTTCAGTATAACAATTATAATGGATAACATCAACATTATAAGTAATATTTATATATATATATATATATAATTAAACCGCTATATATATACATATATATATAAACACACACACGCATACACACACGCACACACACATATATATAAATATATATATATATATATACATACATATATGTGTGTCTGTGATCTTAGAATAAATTTTGTTTTAATTAGCAAACGTGTAAATATTAAGAAAAATATTTATTGGTTTCTATTGACGCAAGATGAAATCTGTGGAAAATTTAAAATGTCTTTAGATCCTTGGAAAAATAATTAAAAAAATTACACTGTAAATATATTGAGCCAAAAGCAAAGAAAATAAAAAGGTATATAAAATATAAATATATATATATATATATATATATATATATATATATATATATAAACACGTGCATATAATTATAGGCATACATAGTTACGTATATATATATATATATATATATACATACATATGTAAATTTAATTTAATTTAAAATTAACTACAAAATTTCTATGATTAAAACATACAAAAATGGAGTAATTAAAACCGCTGCTACGTAGCGTAAAGTTATACTACGACCATGATCATAGATTTTATGGCTGCGGTGTCGAAATTTCGTTTGATCAGACACGCCGATGAATCTTAGATAAATCGAAACGCGGATCGGGACATATATATATATATATATATATATATATATATATATATATATATAAAGTTTTAAAATATATATGGCAATTAAGCTATACAGAGTATTCCGGGTCTCATCCACGCTAGCATTCGTCAGGCTTATGCGAAGAGTTGTTGTTATCTCGCGTTTTTGTATACGCACATTCTATTGACTTTTTAAATATCCAATCAGCTTCCTAGTTTCACCGCGCGACTCCTTATCAGCCAATGGGCAGGCACTTACAGGACAAACGCCAAGTTGCACCTGCGGTTCAACCCTTCTTTTGTGTGTTCTTTTATAGCAGGAAGCGTAGGTATCTAGTCATCTGACCTATTTTTAACCTAGGTGTAGTAACATGTGATGTTATTGTGTTAGCTTATATATATATATATATATATATATATATATATATATATATATATATATATATATATATATATATATGATAATTCATGTGTATATATGTTTATTGTATTTATTTATTTTCAATCGTCATTGCTAATTTTAAAGTTATGTTGTATTGCTATACTAGAGTAACGTTCATCCTGTATACACACTTGTTCGCTATTTCTCTCCTACAGTTTAATAGATGTTGGGGTTCTTCAAAGTATAGGATAGCAAATTTTTTATGAAGGCCTAATCTCCATAGATCATTTAGGTCTCTACATGTGTTTGCATGTCATATTTTTTTCAATTCGACTACTGGCGAACGCCCGCTTTCTTTTTTTTGTTCCGAGTATTAGTTAGTTGGTGTTGTTTTCATTCGGTGTTTTTTTAAAAAAATTTTGAACGTATTTTGTGATCATAATCTCGAGTTTTTAAATCTAAAGAAGTCATACCTACGTAATAGTTCTTCTTATTCGGGTTTTCTTTCGCAAATATTGCGGCCTGGTAAACTAAGCTTTTTTGTTAGAAATTTATTTTGAAGTGGGCTAAGTGTACGAGATCTACAATTACATTTATCTTGTATATTATTAGTATTTTTATTTTTATTTCTGCTATGGCTGTCGACGTCCGGAGTTGGTTTCTTCTTCTTCTTCTTCTTCCTCTTCTTCTTCTTCTTCTTCTTTTTCTTCTGCTTCTATTTATTATTATTATTATTATTATTATTATTATTGTTTTTTGTTGTTGGTTTTGTTGTTGTTTTTACTAGTTACTTATGTGTGTTTTGGGTTAGTTTTAATTTTGTCATGACGTCTACGTTTTTATTGTTTATTTTGTTATTGTTTTCATTGCGGTAATATATTTAATAGTGTGTTATTATGTGCTTTAATTATCATCTCCAATGTTTGCAGCAGCTGTATGATACAATTAGGATATTTTTATTTAAATATTTGTGTAAGAGATTGGTTACGAGAAGTGCTTTACGATGAGATCTAGAAATTTTTGCTATGTTTTATTTTTAACATTTGGTTGTATGGCGCCGTATACCAAATTATATTTCTTTTTCTTTTATTTTTAATTTCATTATAGTAATTGGTGTTTTGTTGGTTATATTTGATATCGATATTTTTGCATCCACTATTTTTAGGGCTATTTCGTATATGTATATATATATATATGCATATATATATACATACATATATAAATAACATAATAATAAAAAAATCCCATTTACTTACACTTATGTTTAAAATAGGACAGATAAATAAATATCTACGCTTCCCGTGAAAAAAACACACACAAGAAATGGGTTGAATCTAAGGTCAACTGAGCATTTACACTGTAAGTGCCTGCTCATTGGCTCATTAGGATGGGCGCTGTGGAAACAAGGGACTAATTGACTAACAAAAAACTCATTAAAATGTGCGTATATAAAAACGTGACATAACCAGATCACTTCGCATAAGCGTTACTAATCCTAGCGTGGATTAAACGCAGAATATTCTGTGCAACATAACTGCCATATATATATTTTATAACTTACTACATAGCTCTACCTATGTATCGAGTAAATTGAAGTAAATACGAAGTTCATGCATAAAATAAAATTAATTTTTGATTAAATAAAAAATTCATATATATATATATATATATATATATATATAAATGCTATGTTGAACAATGTTTAAGAAATATTGAAAATTTATATATGAAATATTATCTCTCCTTATAACATTTTACGTGAATATATATATATATATATATATATATATATATTGTTACATCCTTGGTCCGAGTGTTTAAATGCACAGGAGTAACTAAAACTCCAGTACACGAACCTCTGGTTAATGCGTGCACTCGGCCTAGGGGAGCGTAAGAGAATTTACTACCAAGGTTACTCGAATGGGTTACTGAATGCAGTCGAGAGTGTAAGCAAATTTAATTGTCTATAGAATTATGCTGAGTCTCTAAAAAAAAATGCTTGAAGAGAAGCATGCAAAAAACAACAAACCCATCAATATTTAGTAATGAGGAGTTCGGAAGCATAAATATAGTTTACGTATTTATTTTTATATCTGCGTCTTCTTTGCCTTTTTTATGTACAAATAAACAAACAACAAACAAAAAATAACCCTGGATTGAAAGTGGAAAAAAAGTGAATTGATGACGAAGAAGAGCGGTCGCGATTAATTCCAGAGAAAGAGGATGAGACTAGTTCCGAGATGTGGTTAACAATTTGTTTCACGGTCCATCCAGTCAGTATCTGTCGGATTGGAACAACACAAAAGTCTTTTTGGTAGAAGGAAAATGAGAAGAAGTTCACGAACCTATTTCTCGCGCGAGTCTTAATTTAGGGCTTTTTTATTTCGGGGTAATATGTTTAACGCATAAAACATTTCTTTGTAGACTGAAAATTGACTGAGTTATTGTGTAGGGAAATGTAGACTGACCGCCACAGACACTGTTGATATACAGGATATTGAGATTTGAGAAAATCGTTGTAATCCGTTTTCTGCCAGAAATTTGGCTGTTAAGAGGTCTAAGTTCAACGTTTTGACCTTTGAAAACTCTACCAAACTTCTCCGATTATTTTTGATCTAAACAATTGAAAGTTTAGATATAGGTTTCTTGGACATGGATCTAACTTAATAACTTGATTTGAGCCCAAAACAATAAATGTAAAAGAGTAATAATAGGAGTCAAAATTAAAAAAGCCTTTGACCTCTGCGGTCTCTACCAAATTACTCAGAAAATTTCTGGCCTAAACATTTGAAATTTTACATAAAGGGTATTCAGAGATAGGGCAAGCTTTATAATTGGTTGGGTCGAACATTTGAGCTATCAATATATAAATGTATGTATGTATGTTTGCATGTCTGCCTTAAACTTTCGACCAAGGCGATGGATTATCACCAGATTAGTAATGTTTTTAAGTTCCAAATTTCAGATGACAAATACCAAATAATTGGCTAAAAAATAATTTCTTTATCCTAAACTGGGCACTTTTAAACAAGGAGGGGTCGCTTCCTTTTCGCCGATATTTTCGAAAATCATCCCCGCTTTTCGATTGTCTAGCCTTAATTAAAACCTACTTCACTTCCAGTTTGGCGTAACAGCAAAGACGTCACGTTTTCCTTCCGTTCTTTTCCTTCTGCAAGGTACGGGCTCGAGGCTGCCTTCCTGCTGCCATATTTTTGTTTTTGCTCAACACACACCTCTAAACACCCGGACAACACCCGGCCCCCATGCTAGAGTATATATATATATATATATATATATATATATATATATATATATATATATACATATATATATATGTGTGTGTGTGTGTGTGTGTGTGTGTGTGTGTGTGTGTGTGTGTGTGTGTGTGTGTGTGTGTTTTGTTTGGATTTTTACAGATAATTTAATATAGTTATTAGCGTATCAACCCTTAGAACTCTGGGAAAATATTTTTTCCTTAGAATGATCCCCTATTTTTTTTTGCACATAAACACATAAATAAATACTTATTAGTAAAAATGTTATTACGTAACGGTTATCTACGGACTCGTGTTTCCTGGTGTTATACTTCGCCAGCGTTGCTTAACTGTTGTAAGATTCGAACCGATGTGTGTATGCCTGCGTCTGTATCTAAATTAACATTTACGAGCTGAAAGTAAAAAAAGTAAAAACGGGTTACTAATACTCTTCTAACTCTAAAATGTTGGTGTTCTTTAGCGTGAGGAGACCGATTCTCTACGCCGACTAGGCAAAAAATTAGTTGGTACGCGCACATATGTTCATATTAATGCATTTATTCGCACGGATACACAAACACAGCGAATTTGCAGAAAACGAAATATAAATGGTAGGTGAGAGAGAGATAAAACATAGAGAGCTTATAAAAGGGTAACATCACGTAATGCGACGTGATGTGAGCGTATATGATGTAATGTATGCTAGGCTGGCAAGTTGATACACGTGAATAGTCGTGCAGCATAGTTGCACCAGTATGCTGTTATAAAATGCACAGATAGTTCTCTCGGGTAATAACAGAATAATTAGAAAGGATATTCGCATGCGAAAAAAACAAACAAACAAAAAACAGGCACGCGTATGTGTGTATTTGAGTGATACGTATATATATATATATATATATATATATATATATATATATATATATATATTACTGAATTATACGAACCCGGAAACATTCAGTATATTACAACCAAATATATATATATATATATATATATATATATATATATATATATGTATATATATGTGTGTATGTGTGTACATAAGTATATATGTATATATTTATATATATGCATGTATGTGCATAAGTATATATATATATATATATATATATATATATATATATATATATATATATATATATATAGCAAATAGTAATTAGTAAAAACCGGGAAAACAGTGCAAAATTCTATTGCAGAGCAAATATGTTTTATTTTTATTACCGCTTTATCTGCTTAGTTACACATGTTTCTCTTACGGAATCGTATTAGCGGTCCAGTAACTTCATCAGAAATTACAGATTTGTTATTTCTGATGAAGTTACTAGATCGATAATACTATTCGGTAACCGAAATATGTGTTACTAAGAAGATAACACGGTAATAAAAAATAAAACACACACACACACACACACACACACACACACACACATATATATATATATATATATATATATATATATATATATATATATTGCTCAAATACACACATAATAGAAAAAGTAAAAAAAAATGATTCGTGCGCCAACATCGAGAATAGAAACCAAAACTTTTAGCTTACAATTACTTTTTCTTATGTCGTAAATACCTGAGGTATAAAGACTTGTTATTCTAAGGCATAAAATTAAAACATGAACCTAGCTACTATGTTACGCATGCATATTTTTAATGCCGTTACACCGGGCATATTCCATTTATTTTATTTTTACATATTTGCACCGATTTTCTCCCAGCTAAAACCCAAATATAAATTTTTGTATGGTTTCAAATACCATATATATTAAGTTATATATCACAAACTGATAGGAGAATGTGGTAAGCACATTCTAAACATATATATATATATATATATATATATATATATATATATATATGTGTGTGTGTGTGTGTGTGTGTGTGTGTATATATGTATTATAATAGAAAAATGCAAGCATAAAAAGTAATATGGTTAACATTAAACATAGAAAATAAAGAACTAGTTGCTTTAACTGGAAAAGAAAAGAACAAACTATTTTAGTAAAAAGTATGATAAATGTTTACCTTAAAATATTGTAGCATTAAGAATTAATTATATAATGTTATAAATTTAGTTTAAAAAATACAACTTAATGCTGCAATATTTAAAGTTATACGTGTATTATATTTTTACTAGAATATCTTGTCCTTTTCCTTTCTAGTTTTAACAACTAGTTTTCTTTCCAAGCTTACCCATATTACTTTACATTATCATATTTTTCTTTTGTAGTTCATAATTTTTCCATACCTCCAGTACATTCATTGTTCTTTGTTTAATTTACGTCTTATTCTGTGACTCGATAAACATAACATACCCACATGTAATAACAATGTACGACATTCGTATGCTTTCAATAAAATCATCCAATTATCTCCCTTTCATTCTAACGATTTCACTAGTTATTTCTATTTTCACGAGAGTAGTGAATTAGTAGCAACAGTAATCGCTGAAGCGACATGGTTGCTATGGAAACCAGTCATAAAAACGACACTTATCTCCCTTTTTTTAACACCAGTAAATTGATCATAGCTTTTGTTTTGCTGAACAAAAACTGATTTTTTTTTCACAATATAGCTGAGAAGTTGATCTATAAACTGTAATAATTGTTTGAAATTTGGTCGAAGATGGGTCTGCGGTGAATTTTAAAGCATTTCTAAACAACTAAAACTCCTACTTAATTATATATTCAAACATTGTAGTGTTTGAATAACAGAATACTTGTATGAATATAATTGCACGTAATAGTTTACACACACACACACACACATATATATATATATATATATATATATATATATACATATTCAAGCTGATAAACACAATTCATATAGATATATGTTATATTTTTGAAGTCACAACTTTATAAAATATAAAAATCGATAGAAAATAATAATAATAATAATAATAATGATAATACTACTACTACTACTACTACTAATAATAATAATAATAAAATGATAATAATAATAATAATACGAAAATAATAATATATACGAAATCTGCAATAATTAAAATATCATATTAAGCGTATTTTTCGACCTGACTACGCCGGGGGTCCCTGCCAGTTTAGATAAATATTTTGAAGTTTTAACAAAATAGCTACAATAACATCAGAGCGTCTTCATTTATGCTCAATATCTACAGAATGCTAACATTAATATATTACATGTGAATGAGTCCCCTGTGGAATTTCAACAGATCCGCTAGTCATTATTATTATTGTAATAGTTATTTGCACGTGCATTCCATTCCATAGACTTATCTTGACAGTGAATAACTTTTAATCGTGGATACTCATAAAACCCTATGTGTATTATATTAATGACTATATATGTAAAAATAATCGATAAACCACTGCCCTTTTCCATATATTGATTTATAATATTATCACAGAATATGGCCCATCTATAAACCTATGTTAGTCAAATAATAGTCAACTTTATTTTAAATCATAAAATTCAATTTCAAATACGATAATTAAAATCAATAATGCTATTTTATTATGAGCGTCCGTTAGTTAAATATGAGACACCAAAATTATAGAAATTATTTAAAAGCCCCCACCTAGGGGTGGTGCACACAAGTTCGGGTCCCCTATGATCCTGACGGCCGCTATTATAGCCCTGACCGACTTTTTATGAATTCTAATCGGATTACCCGCCTCAACTCTTTTCTCTCAACCAAGCTTGATGAAATTTGTATAATAGTGGTCCATAACGGAGACAAGCAGTAATTACATTGTATCTCGTATTTTTGATTTTCCAAAATAACGCTCCTCAAAAAAACAAAAAAACAAAACAAAGTAACGGATCATTAAGGATCCTTTTTTCTTGAGATACATATATATATATATATATATATATATATATATATATATATATATTGAAAAAATTAAGATAATACTTTCCCATTTTAGCTAAGCAGTAAAGATGCCACTTAAACGAAACAGAAACGAAACTGAGGAAGAAAAATCGGAAGGAACATAAGCTAATAGAGTAAATGTTGGTGCAATTCGCCATAATGAAAACGTTTCACCGAGGGAAAGATGTATGAAATTCAACAGAATACGTCAAAGAGAAAGGAGAGCAAGATTAACAAATACGGAAAGAGCAACCAAACGTGAAGCTGACAGGAGTAGACATGCTGGAATGCGGTTAAAGTTATTAAAAGAAGAAATTCAAGAAAGGCAAACACATGGTCGGCAGAAGGAATTAATATGATGAGCAAATGAAACAAACGAGGAAACAACAAGAAGACGTAAACGAGGTGAATCATACACCGAATGAATCTTTCGCCTAAACGAAGATCATGAGTGACAGGCTGCAAGGAGGGGGAGTATAACTTTGTTTCAGTAAATTATAGGAAAGAGGCAACTAGACAACAGATGACTGCTTGAACAACATGAAATAGAGAATGTCCACCGAAAAGGATTTGCAACAAGAATGACTCTCTCATACAGCTTATATAGGAAAAATAGAAAAAGTATGTCAGTATTGCTCAGCTGCGAAATTTAAAAGAGTGACCTCTGTTGTTCTTCTTGCAAGGTTGTGCTTGATAGCTTTCCAACACTGTCTCAGTTGCTGCAAGATTTACCTCAGGCAACGGTCCTATCTCTTAATCTACGCAGTCACAACAATTGTTTTACAATGAGTTTATTTCGTCACGAAGAAATCAAGGCCAATTTTCCTATAAAAATTGTCATTCTTTTGAGCGGCAAAGGGTATTCAAATCTACTCTTTGGACAGTCTAGAATAGAAACTACATAGTTGGGGATGCGACATAAGACTCAAGATATTCTCTGAAGGCTGACTGAAATTTTACATGAGAAGAACAACATTATTTTTCAAGTGAGAACAACAAAAGTGATGATTGAAGAAATAACTTGGAAGAACACAACGCCGTCACAAGGGAAGATCGAAGACAGCTAGAAGAGAATTCACGGAAATTAAATCTTCAAGAACCACGTATGAGATTATTTCTTGCGTTTTAAAACTAATGCATTTAAAATCCTCTCTTAATTAGATCCTCTAAGACACTTTACTGTAACCGTTAATGAACTCCTATTGTTCTCCGCCTTACGACGTCTACATAAACGAGTCCCATTGATGAAAAATTCCACAACAATAGTTTTTTTTCGATACCGAAGGCCGTTTCAACAATGGCTCGTGGATCTGCACAGAAAAAATGAAACAGAACGTCTACAGTTCCTGTGGCGGGAGCAACAGATTTTAAAAGATGACATTATGACAACTTTTACGTTTCTAAATTAGGGGAGTTAAGAATCTATAACACATTGGTAAACGAGTGGTCCTTCAGGCAACTTACACAGAAGACACTCGATACATGTTTGTAGCACCAAAGTGATGTCATGGAATAAGTTCGGCAAATTGGCCGAGCCAACCTTTTCATCACTTTCATTACAAATACAAAGCAGACACAAATTACAGAAAATTTTCTCCAAACGTAAGTAAATTAGGATTACGCAGATATTGTTGCCAGGGTCGTTAGACAGAAGTAAAGTAGCTAATGGAATTTATTAAAATAAGAGAATTCCGCAGGTTGAAGGTTTTCCTGTACAACATTGAATACAAAAAGGGAGGACAGCCACATGCACACATCCTACCCTCGCAACCGAAGAGGACAAATTTGACCAAAACAAATATATCACTGCAGATATACAGAGACAGAGGAAGACCCTGAATTCACGAAAAAGTGATGGGACATATGGTGCAAGAACCTTTTGCACCATTGAATCTAAGAACCCAATGTAGAATCGACAAAAATAATCCGGACGTACTTTTAAGTATTTATTAAGTGTACCAAGCAAGGGAAGAACTCTTATCCAAATTACAACCGGAGGAAACCAAAAGATAGAGGTCAGACGAATACAATAATGATAAAGAACACGTTCAGTATATTTATCAAGAAGTCATAAACTAGTGGACTGCTCCCTACAACAGGGTTCTCCTTCAGCAGTTAACACTCACATTATTGTAGAGATTGTACTCGATGGTATAGGAAAGTCCTGCGCGAAGCACGCTTATTTTTACTCACACACACACACGCACACGCACACGCATATATATATATAAATATATATATATATGTGTGTGTGTGTGTGTGTGTGTGTAAACAAAATATTATTAAAATATATATGGCGATTAAGCTACACTGAATATTCCGCGTTTCGTCTACTCTAGGATTCTTCAGGCATATGCATAAGGCTCTACCTACGTATTGAGCACTTTTGAAGCAAACACTTAAAGTTTACGCATAAATCTATACTTTCGTATATTAATTTCATGTAAGTAAATGAAGTAGTTTTATATACATATATATATATATATATAGTCTGTTTATCATGCAAACATTAGTAATAATATATGTGCATATATATTGCAGTCGAATCGCAATTCAGTAAGACAAGAAAAGAATAGTGCATTTCCTTTCTTTGATTAATGAGATAGATGTCTCTGAATTAAAATTCCACTGAAACATGTATGCACATCTGTAACCAGTAATGTTTGTATAATAAACAGATTATAAAGCTGCTCTCTTCTTCATTGAGCTCTCTTTTATAATCGCGCAGGTTTTATTGGATTTACATTTAGGAAATCAACTTATTCAACTATTATACATACATACACACACACACACACATATATATACATATATATATTATTGACTAAAAAGAGTAATAATTGTAAATTGTTAATCAGTTTCAAAAGGAAAGACAAACAACATCAACTTGAGTGTATGATCATTTTGGAAACGATATTCATTTTATCAAATTGACAATAATTATTGACAATAATTGACAAAGGTTTTTTCTTCGAATATAATCTCCTCATCAGCAAAAATAGGGGGGACTTTTAGACACCAAAATAAAACTAGCATTCGAGGACAAGATACAGAAGCATGCCCAAAGATATACAAACTGAACATAAAACAAGTTTTGTAATGAAAATCATGAAGGAATATCCGGCTTAATTACTACAAAAATGCTAGTTTTATTTTAGTGTCTTGAACCTCTTTCCCCACGAGGAGATTACATTCTAAGATAAAACCTTTGTCAATTATCGTCAATACTTATTGTCAATAATTATTGTCAATAATTATTGTCAATTAAAATAAAATGAATGTCGTTTCCGAAACGATCGTACACTAACGGTGATTGTGTTTGTCTTCCCTTTTGAAACTAATTCATAATTTACAATTAACTGATTAATACTTTACAATTATTAATCTTTTTTTCAATATTAATATAGGTCTAAGATACATATACCTATTTAACTTGTTATATATCTTCAGTTCTATGGGCACTGTTCTTTTAAAAGTATTTATACATTTATTAATGCATTGAAATAAACTGTGCTGTTTAGATATTAGGTCTAATTCCCTCTATACAATATTAAAGATACACACACACATATATTTGTATATATATATATATATATATATATATATAATTATATAGGAAGAAATATATATAATTATATGAGACTAAAATATAAAAACTCTCAACATCATGTATTTTGGAATATAATTTTTTGTCATTTATTATATATATATATATGTAATTATATATATATATATATATATATAATTGTATATATATATAATTATATATATATATATAATAAATGAAAAAGAATTATATTCCAAAATACATGATGTTGAGAGTTTTTATATTTTATTCCTTTACATCAATTGATCCTTACAGTTCTTGATAGTATCTGTTTCGTAGCGCAAAAGCAATCACTTAATAATTATATCAATAATTGAATCTATTATGCTCTTAACTCATCAGAAGAAATACCAACAATCAATCCACCAAAAGGAATTAAAAAGTGATACAACATGGTGGGAATCCGATAATTTGGAAGCTAAGCTGCAGTTACTTTTATATTTTACCATTGCGCAATCTTGAATTTATATATATATATATATATATATATATATATTCTTTGTTTATTACTTTAAAAACAATAATCTACATACACGCGTGTTTCGAGTTAACTAACTCTCATCAGACTGTTTTTAGGGATCTCCAAAAACAGTCGAGCTACGCTGATGGGATTAGTTAACTCGAAACACGGGTGTATGTAGATTGCTGTTTTTAAAATAATTAATAAATAACAATGTTATATACGTCCAAATTAAATTTTGGGCGACTTTCTAAATAAATACGAGCTTCGAGGCGAAGCCAATATTACCGTATTAATCGTTTGAAAAAAACAAAAACAAAACAAAAACAAGTATATATATATATATATATATATATATATATATATATATATATATATATATATATACGTACCACATACACGTAATATATATATATACATAAAAACAGGAAAAATGTAAAGAAATGCGCATTTTATTTCATACACACATGTAACATTTTGAAGTTCAACGATTATATTTAACGCAAATGACAGTAGAAAAAGAATCTACGGAGCTACGGCAACATATTGTTCTTATCACTGTTTGGACTCTCGAGACTATATCTGACACAGTTAATCAACGACATCACTCCATATAAAAGCACATAAGGTATCAAGGGATACACACTCGGGAGTCAAAACACTGATAAAAAGATACTGTTGTCTTAGCTCTATGTATATATACAAACAGGTATGTATATAAATACTTAAAAACATATATATATATATATTTGTATTATATGCGTTCACACACATGCATATCCACACAAATATATAATTTACACACATGAACACATATATTCACACTTACATACGTGTACATAGACACGTACACATATTAATATACCCATATGCATATATAAACATACAAACATCTATATATGCACACATACACACACATATATATATATACATATATATAAAGATATATATATACAAACATCAATATGCATATACACACATATAGAAGCGTATACGTACACACATAAACGCATCAAAATACACACATACATATGTATACATCCATACGCATATATACATATACATATATATATATATATATATATATATACGTAGACATACACATAGATATAAACACGCATCCATATGCATATAAACACACATATATCTATACACATATGTATAAATATATATATATACATATATATATATATACACCCGTATATATATATACATACATGTATAAACAAATATACATACACGCATACATACAGCAACAAACACGCATGAACATATACATACTAGCAAGGCACCTCTGTTTTCCCCGTCATAAAATATACTTAAATCTGTTTAATGTATACAGAAGTCGTAGTTATTATTTTAGAGACACTTCTCAATTAATTATTTTATTATACCCAAAATATTGTAGCAATTTTTAAGTTAAAAAATTACTTTGGTGCCATTAGCATGAATCGAAACTAAATACTTTGCACATACTATCGTCCTAGTTAGTTACAAACGCATGTAAGAACGTTGTTTAAGGTATTAATGTATATTCCTGCATGCTTATAAGTAACACATCTAGTCGACAGTCGAACCTTTCTGTGATTTAGATAGCTTTATAACTGCTTGACCGGAGTAAAGAAAACAAATCGAACTTCTTCCAAGGTCCAAATTCCAAGGTCTAGATCAAGTGTCAAATCTCTAGAACAAAAAATTACAAAGTAATTTGGCAGAAAATGTTCAGCAAACAGTCAAGAAATCCTTCAGAGTAGATACTTCATTTAATCACATAAACTGAAGAGTAGAAGAGCATTCCAGTCGATACATATAAATCCCTGGTAAACTCCCTGCATAGGAGAGTAAAGGCGGTTTTGGATAATGATGATTGTCACAGAAAATAAGAAGAGTTGACATGTCATATTTCTATAATGACAACTTTTCGAAAGTAGTGTATTCAATTTTGTTGCCAGAGATTAAGCTTTTAATGGCTATAATTTGAGTTATTTTGAGGGGAAAATAATTTAACTCTGTTATATATGCTTCAGACAGACTACTTTTTATTGTGTCAAAAAATCATTTTTTTTTTTAGTGGTGTCCTATGGAGAGATATACTTAGATATTTGAAGAAATATGAGAGGCGTACTCACTTTCGTGATATACTGTATATAGAAATCATGCTGAAGTGTGTAAACGCCCGTTTTCAGCATGAAAATTAATTTGTGAAATAAAACTTTTGCACATATTAAGCCAATTGTTCACTAACAGACAGGAATACGACTTAAAAATTAAAAATCCGTTTCATAAAAAGGAACAACAACAAAGTCAATAATTTGTATGATCATTTCGGAAACGATGTTTTCATTGTGATAGACATTAAGCCAAGGACAATAATTTTGACATATAGTTGTTTTTTAAACAAAGTCTCTTCATTAGCAAAAGTATTGGGTGTTTTGTTTTTGTTATATATATATATATATATATATATATATATATATATATATATATATATAATTCTTTACTTTTATTAAAAACATATTATTATAACCTTATATTTAAACCAAATTCAGATTTATAATTTTATTCTATTTTTTATTCTCAAGCCATATTACTTTTCTTATCAAGTAAATATTTTCCTTTTTATGTTAATTTTTTCCAGATATATATGTCTTACTTAAAAATTGCTAGGTTTATTTATGGTGTCTTTTACATATTAAAAAAAAAACACCCAATACTTTTGCTGATGGGGAGACTTTGTTTAAAAAGAAAAAAATATATGTCCAAATTATTGTCCGTGGCTTAATGTCTATCACAATAAAAACATTGTTTCCGAAACGATCGTACACATTATTGACGTTGTTGCTGTTCTTTCTTATGAATCAGGTTTTTAATTTTTAATTCTAATTTGAATTTTAAATTATCAATCGCATTACTATATATATATATATATATATATATATATATATGGGGGGGCGTCTACATGTATATAAATATATGCATAGTTACGTATGTAAAGATGCATAGATAAGCAAACATGTGCTAATTAGTGTTTAGAGTGTGATGAATATGGCACTTGATTCCACGTCAAGTTTTTGTGTAAATTTTATTCATATTTATGAATAAATATTATTCATAAAAACGGCCGTCATTTCCTTCATAATCGTTGAAGCAGTAAGATGTATAGGATTCTAGGGTCACGGCGGGGACTAATATTATAAGAAAAGGCAAACTCATCTCATGAATTCATGTGCACGGTAGTTTTGAACCGGTAAACTGATTCCAGATACGGACTGACATGAGAGATAAAATTCCATACTTATTCGACGAGTTCGGTTACCACTGTCCAACTTATCCCGAAACACAACGTAATCAATCCTATTCCTTATGAAATCATCAACTCGTTTTATGCACGAGGCTGTTTTCGATTGACATTTCTTTCTTTCCTGGTGTATTTCTACTTCTGTGAATACATTTACATTTCAAATTCCGTCTTTACTAATCGCTGCCCCTTTATTTACTTTGCTGTTTACTCACCATGCTCGAACAACATGATGTTTGTTGTAAATATTTTTACCGAGTGTTTTTCTTTCAATGAATTTAAGATAAAATTGTTTTCAATAAATTAAGTTTTCATTGAATTGCGTTTTTTATGTAAGGTATGTATGTATATATATGTACAAGGTTAAATCCTCAAAATACAAACCCGGACGGTTTTACGCTTGAGGGCACAGCTAAACGAAATTTCCAACTAAGGTTATGGACTTCGTGTGGGTTCAATTGAGAGTTTTATCATGCCAGCTCACATCTTTTAAATCGGCTTAAAAGGTACCATCAACATGTTTCTAAACGTGCTGAAGAGTGTGGTGAACCCCTGGAGCAATCAGGTGGCGGCTGGCAAAGTGTGGGTGTGGCAGCAGGGCTCGGCGCCTTCTCACAAGTCCAAAGAGATCCAGGTTTGGCTTGAGAAGGAGTGCTACGAGTTTTTACCCTTCTCTCCTTTATCCCTTCCTCCCCCGACCAGAACCCACTGGGCTGCTTCGTTTGGTCATACGTCGAGAACATCACTAACATGACCTTCCAAAACACGAAAGCCAGCCTGATCGCGGCAATACACTAAACATTCGTCGAACTTCCAACGCTGCTTGTGGAAAAGGCATGCTCTCAGTTCTGGACCAGTATCAAGGCGATGATTGAAGCTGAAGGCGGTTACATTGAATAGATATACACTCTACTACATTATGAAGTACTTGAATTGATTATTTCAATAAAAATTTATTGTAAAATCTGTATGGTTCGTTTCTTTAGGGCGACACCTTTATCGTTCTACTTTGTATACATGACCAGGATCAAAGTATAGTTTCTGTTCTTCAGAAGTTGCACCTGAATTTCTTTTCTCTCGGTGGAGAACAATCCTTCACGATTAGGACGATTTTTGTTTTTGTTCTTTTTCTCCACGATAAAAAACGAACCGGTTGTCTATCTCTGTTCCGTGGGGGGCATTGTATATAGGTACCCCGTATACATTAATGTGCACCTATTGGTTTGTTTTGTGTCTGTTTATGCCCATGTGTGTGTGTGTTAAGAATAAAATGCCGGTGTGAAAATTATCGGCATGGACATTTTATAATCATCGTATTTAATATTAGAAAAGCGAAAAGCGAAGTGTCAATATCTAAACACTATAGAAACACACCGTGCTTTTCCGTGTGCCTTTGGGTACTTGTGTGTAATTGTGTGTGAGAGAAGCACATTAATTAAAAAAATAAGGATCGGGCCCATGCGATAACAGAAAGAAAGAGAGACAGAGGGAGAAAAAGAGAGAAAGTGAGAAAATCGGGTACATATCGATTAAGTGAATCGATAGGTAGAATTCAAATATGCGACATGTGTGATACAAGATATGTGATATTTTCATTGTGATGCTACAATGCAGGTGTTAGCGCGCGTGTGCGTGTGTGTGCCTCAAAATTAGGTTATCGCCGAGGATGTTGATGATAAAAAGGTGTAACAATCAATAATGTAAGGAGTGCCATAATCTTAATAGAAAAGGCACACCGTTTATTGTGGTATTGTGTGTGTGCATGTGTTTGAGATTTTATATATATCAAAGAGGGGAAAAGTTGTCATTACTTTCGCATATGAACTTAAAAAGAATGGGAAAAGAAAAAATACAGAAATACCGAAATTGCTTCCTAGATTGTGTGTTCAAGCGCTATATTTTTTATCATAGGGTTTTGGTAAACAGAATGTAGTATCGGTTCGGTTTTGTCTATTTTATCATTAGTAATTGAAGCCTGTTTTACTTATTCTCAATCAATATCTGACTTAGTACCTCTCTTTCGCACGTAAACTAGATATACCAAAAAGCAATGAAAACAAACCATAATTGCCAGAGCCAGATATAGCAGTTGATATGATAAAACAAAAGCTGGATCGGTTTCAGAATTACAAAACGCATAGATAATCCAACCAATTTTGTGCTTAAGCGCTTAACATCATTTCCATTGTTATTATATTAGTTGCCTTACCAGATTATTGAGTGGGTAAGAGGTCGTACCAGTTTTGCGGTTAAAAAGCGATACAACCTTCGTCCCCTAAACGAGCCCAAGACAACACCCTGATAAGTGCAGACTTACCTGTTGTCACACTACCACCTACAGACTCTTCAATGCTTTGGTGGAAGACAGCATCTATCAATATTTCTCCATTGGAACAAGCCTAGTAAAAGAACAAGCAAGGTACAGAACAATGAGCTTAGGCACCAAAGACAATTGTTGATTAATAAGATATTTTTCAGATCTTCATGAAGAAGAAGAGGAACCCAAGCATGGTTTCGCTTGAGAGAATCATATTATAGTGTTTATCACACATGGCTATTGCGGCACTTTGATTTATATTATCCATCACCTTATCAAGGAGAACATCGATCTACATATGACAATGTGGAAAACAACAAGAGCATTAAACCGCACGAATAGAAATGTAAAAATCCTTAACGTCAAGATCAGAAGAGTCGTCCAAGGGGATTACCAAGCTCCGTTACTCTTCTGCTCGGCGACATACTCTTTAAGATAAGAGCTCATTAAAAACTGGAGTGCTTTTAATCTGAGCAAAGAATCGAACAATAGAGTCAATCACTTTATGCCGACTCTGACGCTGGTTAAGTCGACTTTTCCATGTGGTATACAACTTCTTTACTGCAAAGATGTTAGGATACTGTTTGCTTTAGAGGTAGGCGCGAAGCGTTCTATCAGAGCTGTGAAGAAGGTCCAAACGAAAAAGCATACAACGATGGAACTACTCATGTTAATGACCTTAAATAGAAGAAAGCATTGGCATAATGGAGAATGGTTCAATCAAGGATGACAGGGTGAGAGAAAATTTTTGTAGTGAATATATACGCCGTGTAAGGAAAATCTATAAACAAAAATAATTCCAATCAATCAACTAGTCATGCTTTTAATAACATAGAGTTGGTATTGTTTCTGGCGATAAATTAACATTAACAGACGAGAAAAAAAACAAAACCCAGAAAAAGTTTTAGCATTGTATAGAATAACATACAAAAACAGCATTCCTCTAGGCTGTATCTAGAGGGGAAAAAACTATAGGTTTTTAAGAGATTGACGATTAGCATTTATAAATCCTCCCGAATAAAACCGAAAACAGCAGGGCCACAATATAGAGATCACTAAATGCCGGAAAACATTCTACTAGAATAGTTTCTTCCCTCGAACTGCTAGACTTTGGAATCCCATCCGGAGTCCCTCTATCTCTGACAGTACTGACATGCAGAAGTTCATGTATGATGTGAACAAGTACCTCCCTACGTCACTCTCTACATAGTATCCCTGTAAATTTGGCCCCAATAAGTAGTCTTTATGTCAAAGTGGCGTTGTGCAAATGTTTTTTTTTTGTGAAATAACAGCTGTTTTCGTTCAGATTCCCCGATCACAAATTTTATCAATGAAACAATATAAAATAATAAAGTGGATGACATAGAGTAAAATAAAACATTATGGGGAATTCCTTACAAATCCTCTATCAAACCATGCATTTGGTACCGTCGTCCTATTTGGGCTGGCAATTCTGTACTTTACTCGAAGATTCTTGATAAATTGCAGAAACGTTGACGTAATTTGATTGGCATAGACCTTTCTTCTTCTCATCAATTTCTCTCTCACACTCGTGATGGTGCTAGTTTCAATCTTTTCTTCAAACACTATTATCACATATGTTTCTCAAAATTGTCTGATCTATTCCCTGCAACTTTCCTTCCAGTTTGTTCGACTTTTTGGTCCAATTATACTATGTAATACATCATTGAGATATCTTATTCTCAATCAATATCTGACTTAGTACCTCTCTTATTCCAGTAGTTTCTTTACAAAGACGACAATTCCAGTAGATTCTTTACAAAGACGACAAGATTGTAAGATTATCTTCCTTCTTACTGTTCTGCTTCGAATTATAACTATGGTCTTTTCAAGACAACAGTCAATAAGCATCATCTGTCTTTGCAATAATCAGATTTCGTTTTTGTAAGTTTCTTATATCGAGTGACTTCATGACTTGTCTCAATCAATTTCTAGTAAAATAGAAAATAAATTAAAAAAATCAAAATAAATAGCAACAAATTTTACGTCGTTCAATGAGAAATTAACAAAGTAAAAATTATCTCCAGAAATGTTGAAATTTTTCATTTTTAATCAGTTTCCACTCTAGTGAGCGAGGCATGTGTTGTATCAATTCTGTGAAACCAACGACAACGTTTTTCCCTCGAATCTATTATATTTTATTAATATGTTTATTTGTATACAAATATGCATATATATATGTATATATATATATATATATATATATATATGTATGTATGTGTGTGTGTGTGTGTGTGTGTGTGTGTGTGTGTGTGTGTGACGTTTTAATCACGAATTTGACAATGGATCTAGGATTAGCAAAGCTCTTATCTTTGGTAGAATTACTTGAAGTGTTTTGTAATGAAAGAAGATTTATGGGGGGAGAAACCGAACCCGGAGAAATATTTTCAGTGAAAAACGCTTATTTGTTTATAATAAGATGTGGAAATACGAGAAACATGTACAACAAGCGAACAAAATAATGAGTTCAGAATATATATTACACATGTAAAAAATTAAATTTGCAGCAATAGAAAAATAATTAATGTTCGTGAATATCTTCAGAGTTCTTGTAAAACGAGGGAAATTCATTAGCTGGGACATTGAGACAGTCGGAGTCTATTAATTAAGAGTCCTGACTTATAGGAATCAGAAAAATCATAATCAAAACATCTCTGCTTATTTATGTAAATTATTATTCATTGAAAATTGTTTATAAGAGTCCATGTTCATTTGGTATTTTATTAGGATAAGTGTTAAGTGAGGAAGTTTATAGATATTTCAATGAATAAAGTTTATACTGATTGGCAGATGAAAATAAGCCAACGAATTGTGTGTGTGCGTGTGTTCGTTAATATGTGCGTGTGTGTGTGTGTGTGTGTGTGTGTGTGATGTGATAATGGAAAGAAATATTGCAGGGACGAGCACTAGCAGAGGGGCGCCCAGCGACACCGATCTGTGGTCTTAGGCGAAATGGACTTCATTGCTTTATTGAAGTATAAACTTGACTTTTAAGAGATTTGAGTGGCGGCCAAAAATACCATTTCAAATAAATTCAGAAAGTTCTCTAAGCGCTCCAAAATATAACTATTTGTTTTTTTATTATTATTTAGGATAGTGCATTCACAGACGATGTGTGTAGAAACGAGTTCAGGAATTTTTATTTTCGAAGCCGATGTGTGAGTTGACGACTACAGGTCATTTTAGACGGAACTAATAAAGGAGTATTACTTTTAGAACGTTAATTAATATCATGATACCAGTTCTCATAAGTCAGGATAGTATCCATTAAGCTGATGACACACTTGAATCACTATATTTGAATATAATCAAAGCCTGTAGATATTGTGGCAATTAGCGTGGCCCGAAGTTGAATCTGCAGGGACAAACTATACCGATGGGGCACTAAGGCTCGACTCAAGCGACAGCGTTAATATATACTCATTATAATATGATTTTTAGTTTGTTCTATTAAACAATCTACAAAATGTAGATGCACCGTAAAAACACTAGTGAAATCATTACAATAATAATTCATACTGGTTTGTTGTAAAAGAATAGAAATACATCATTAGAAGAGTTTGCTATAGTTATTTATTTCCGGCATAAATAAAACACAAAATAGAGAAAATATGACTAAACCAAACCAACTGAAAATGTTATCCGAATTGAAAGAACGTGCACATGTGAGCTTCTAACGTGAATGCAATTCAAATCATGTAAAGGAAAATTGAAAAAAAAATGTATGAACTAAACATGGCGAAATAGGATGGAAGATTGGCAGTTTGCAAAAAATTCTGAACATGTACAAAACCGATGTGCAAAAACAAGCAAAAGTAAATCGCAGACAAAAAAAAATGCAATAGAAAAATAATTTAACCCCCGAGAAAAATAGTTTACACATACAGTAAAAGAAAATATTGATGAGAAAAGAACATAATAAACACAGTCGCGACATTTCCTATCTGTAATTTCATGAGGTGAAAATGGACATTTTTATATTGATGGACAGCATAGTTTTTTTTTTCTTAGAGCAAATGTATGGAAGAAGTTGAACACAACATTTCCAAATTGTATATAATTAGAGAAAAAGGTAAATACACTTGAATAATAAAAACATGTACGACGGCCTAAACTGTAATGTGTGGCAAGAACATATGTAGACTTTATATAACAACAAGTTGAGGTATACATATACGTAGGGCTTCTATCCACAAACATTGAAGAGTATTGCTTATTTGCTAGATGAGAAAAATCATTTTATCAACCAGAAACCACAATGGTGAAATTCAGATCTCACACTGAAGAGTCCTTTGGGTTACAACGAAGCAGTCCGTTTTATTAGTTTTATAAGACGGATGCGCGTTCAACATGAATGTATCTGTTCAGAGCACAATCGAACCATGACATTTGACTTTTGCATTTTAAACTTTAATTCTATTCATTATATAAAATCAGTTTCATAAAAGTAACAGCAGGTTCTCTACTGCAGCCTATGTCACTGCAGGAAAATATTTGAACGTCCTTCCAGTGTACCGCGATGGTTTCCCGGCCAGAGCAAGCATAAAATCCGTTTCCATGATCGCTGGAATAAAAGAGGGATCATTCTACCGCTCCAGTAGATATCTCACTGCTGATGAAATTCCTAGACTGTATAAGAGCCAATCACGTCCAAATATAGAAGACTGCTGCCGCATCTGGGAAGAAGATGCTAGAAAGATGTTATCCTGCCTTGACTGAGTTCAGAATAGACTTGCTAACCTAGTAGGAGATGCCCTTTTCTCTTCCATCAACCTCTTTGCAACAGAGGAGACGTTGTGAGTCTATCTCTGCTTTATCCTTATTTTCATGGCAAATGCTCGTATGAGTTCTAATATATAGTCTTGCTTGTCCTGACTTCCACGAAAAACACTTTTCTAGCTAAAACTACTATCAATAATTTCCGCCACTCTTTATCTGTGCCTAAACCTTAATGAAGATTCCGTGACGAAAACTTCTTTCTTAGAACTGCACGCATGTGGTACTCTATTCCGGTTCCCTGCTTTCCAATTAACTACAATATGGTCGTCTTCAAGTCAAACGTAAACAAGTTCTTGATGAGCCGTTCCCCTTAAGTAATCCAATTCACCAAAGTTCCACTATTAACGATTACTACGGTATTGCCCCGTTGACTACTATACACTCATTAACTTCGAGTGGCCCTTGGGCCTTCATAAGTGGTGACTACTTTGTAAAAAGAACCCTCAGTTTTTAGGTTTTGGTTTCGATCTCAGTTGGAGTATATTTTTTTCGTTTACAAGAGGTAAATCATGTAAAGCCCCGATGCTCGAGAGTCAACTGATTATGTAAACAGATATAACTGTTTTATCCAGAACCCGGGCAACACTGAGTACATCCGCTAGTATAATAATACGTAGAGGATTGGCTTTATAATAATAAATACGAAATTTGCATGAAAGAAAGCATCAAACTCAAGCGTATTTTGCAACCCGAAAAATATTATAAAATGAGAAGTATAACCGTCGTCTTTATTTGCTTTGAAGTTTTATTTGGAGACTCCTAACAAACGGCTCCCCAGTTCGATACAAAATACCTGATGAAGGCCGGAGGGCAAAAACGCCGAAACGTTGTGACTATAACAACCAAGATGAGGAAGTCAGTCCGACAATCTGAATCAATGAAAACACCTCATCTCAAAAATACAGACAATTACTTTTAGTTGGATGTTTACACTTGAAAGAATGTTTTAGAATGTGACACGTGCGTTGTGAAATATTTGTTGCGATATCACTATAGCATGCAATCTAAAAAAAAAAAAAACAACGTTATACTGTGATGTTCGCCTAGAGGTTACATCGGAAATAATGAAACCAACATGTCTTTTCTTGCATAATTATGATCAGCAATCAGATGCAGACATTTTGTATCACATTTTTTATTTTATTTTTATTACAATTCTTTCCCCTAACTTTTTTTTTATCAGATTATAATTACAATTTATTTAAAAACGAATAACCCCAGAAACTCAACGCTACAAGATCTCCGTCTTTAATATCAGTGGTCTACGTTCCAATTTTCTATGGCTGGAATTCACATTTTAACGCTCTAGAAGGTATTTCCCTTCCGGCAGAATTCTCTACCTGTATGAGAGCCACGTACATCATAAAATGGAGCACTGATACCTCGTCTTGGTAGAAACTGCTCGCAGCATACTATTTTCTCTTGAACGAGTGCAAAACTGATATCTTCTCTTGTTAATCGATATCCTTTCCGCTGTGTGATTCAACCACACACTGACTAATCAGATAGTAGGTGAATGGAGGCCACTGTTTGCTAGGGAATTTCTTTTAGCCCATTTGAAAACTATTGCCAACGGGCAGAAAGAAATTAACCACGAGCAATGCATACCTCTCTCTCTATCTCACCCTCTCTCTTTCTCTAGCTCTCTCTCTCTCTCTCTCGTCTCTCGCCGTCCACCGGCCACAACAACTAATCAACTCTCAGCGTAGATGTTGACAACCCACTGGGCGCTTCGGCATACTAGTCCTTGCCAAAGAACCTTTTCACTTCTTCATCGCCGAACTCCTTCTCATATTGAATAAACCGTTTTGTTGTTCTTCTTTCTTTTGGGTTCACAAACTTATAAATAGGAAGAAAACATAAATTGCTTCTCCTAAATCTTTCATCCCCTAAAACCACTTCCCCACATAAGAGATGTTGCGAGCTTCTCCCTGTTCTATCTTTATTTCCATTGAAAATACTCGTTTTAGCTTTAATCTATGGTCCACTCCGCCAAACTTAAACAAAAATCACTCGTCTAGCTACAATGACTACCATTAAATTACCACCAGTCTCTATTCGTTCTTAAATCCACACGCAAATTCCATGAACAAAGCCTCGTTTCTAGAACTGTTCGGCTGTAGAAAACTGTTCCGTTGCCGTGTTTTCTAGCTGATATGAATATGATTGTTTTAAAAGTCCCATATCAACAACTTATAATTGAGTCGTCTTATTATATAATATAATCCTACCAAATTTACGTCACAAACAGGCACTATGCGATTTTCTTGGTGATCACAGGCCACTCACGAACCTTTGTCTTCGAGTGGCATTCTGGCTTTCATAAGAAATTCTCTTGTAAATGATATCAACAAATCCAAAAGAGAGAATGGATCTATATATCTCAGAACTAAACGTACACGGGTTACGAGAAAAAGACAATATAGGTTGCTTCTGGTGTATCTATTTATTTGCCTCGCCACGAGGTCTGAGAGAAAACGTAATTTTCTCATTGGAGAACTTCATCTAAAGCATTCATAGTAAATATTTGTCAAGCTATAACAATTCTCAACAATTTTCATTACCCTCTCTCAGTCGTTCTGTCTCAGTCATTCTCTCTACCCTCCCCTCTCTCTGCCTATCCGTACCTAAATATAGTGAATATTCCATGAGCAAAGTTGTTTTTTTACCTATGAATAAACTCCTATAGAACGTAATCCTGCGGAGATGCTTCTTAACTGATTAAAACAGGGCCGTTTTTTAGTTTAATTTATAAATAATTCTTGATGAACCGCCTTCTTACGTCATCAAGCCTTACCGGACGTGTAATCTAACCGTCATTAATGCTAATCCACGAGTGTTCGTTGGGGCTTTATAAATAGTTTCTCCATAGATTTTGTTCTGGACTGATGCAATTTTTATTTAGGTCTCGCACCAAAGTTTCCCTTCTTTAGTTAAAAACGGAAAATTTCGCGTTTATCAGTCCAGAACAAATTCATCGTGGCCGATAAAAGACCAGAGATAACACACGGAAGGACACAGAATTGTGTGGCGTGTCGTGTCATATGATTTTAATGCAAGCCTTTGTGATAAAATAGCCTGTATAATTTTGTTTTCTTTGATATATTTTATGTTTGGTTAAAATTACAGAATCTAGAAGACATTCCCGTGGTTTTGTTTTACATGGTGTGTTTAAAGGCACACGTCTCTTGATTAATTATTTACTGCCGATCCGATTTGAAATAAGGCAATTTTTTGTTAACGTCATTCTGTTTTGTTCAAAATTTGATTTCGTTAGTATTTTTGGAGTTGAATAATTCAAAAGGCTGTGTTTTGTTCACGATTTTAAATAAAAAAAAAATAAAAGTCATTTCTTGAAATGTGCATAAAATAATGTATGCGATCAGTTTTTGCGCTAAAACATGAGTTCAGTCTTATTTAAAGTTGTTGAATTCATAGGAATATGCAATCGAGATTCTTTTATGATTGCTAAGGCGATACAGTTGTATTTCGTAAACTTCAAGAGGATTTTTTCCAAATGAATATAATTATGACATCAAATTTCTTTTAATTATCTTTATTTCTATACATGAACAATTGTAACGAAGCGGTGTTCCCGCTTGGTAACATAGCGGGTATGGACGTGTCTGAGAAAATTAGAAGCAGACGAATGATAGCTGGCTAGCGAAAGTATTAGCACCATCAGCAGGTAAAACACTATAGAAATTTGCCAGTATGCATGCGCTGACGTCAGGAGAAGAGGAAGAAGCGAAAAAGAAAAAGAAAAAATTACAGCACGTTGTGAGCAAGAGAAGCAAATGCATGTGGGTGAAGATGGGCGTGTAAATCAAGCGTGAGAAAGCGATGGTTAAGGTCGGAGTCAGTGCCGGAGACAGAGACTTTTAAAAAGCGTATGTTATATGTCACAGCGTTGTCAAGCACATGTGTTTGCGAAAAGATTTTGGAAAGAGAATGAAATGCGTTCTTTTGGAAGGACCCCGAATTAATGCATTTCATTTGCATTAAAAATACAAAAAAAAACCTGCCGGGTCGGATTTTTATTCAATACCTTTTTTATTTGTTTGTTCATTTGTGACGATACCTAGACAACACAAATGAAAAAAAAACACATAATAAAATGAGAAATAACATCCGGCTCTTGGACCGAGAGTGTTTTCATGTAATTACGCAGCTAAATAGTAACGACCATGTTACACAATCACAATTGTATTAATTCTGTTTTTAAAGGAAACAGTCATCGATGTCGCTGAGAGAGGCGTTGGAAACTATTTTGTACAGACGCAAGACGGCAAAATGTCAGTCACCGTAGTATGTTGAATCCACAAATTGAGAATACATCTAAACAATTCACACACAGCATACTCACAGTTGGCAAGTTAATTCCGGCCGGCATCGGAAGAATAATAATCATTATTTAAAGTCAGTGTGCTTGGTAGAAATATTTGATTGTTTTTAGCATTATTTAAAAATAGAAATTTTAGATTTCGAATCAGAATTTATACTGTTTTAGAATCTTTTTTTTACAAGAATCAAAGTCTGTCGTTTGGGTGATATGCATATTGATGAGGGGAAGATACATTTGTACAGATATTACAGAGGGGGAGAGAAGAGAGAATACATTTCTACCTTTCACAGTTCTAGATAGATAGATAGAGGGACACATTACTTAGATGAGTTATATACAAAGTTCATTATAAAGATGAGTGGGAACAATGTTCATATAACTGATTTCACATTACCTTCAATTTGGTAGAAAGACGACACGAAGAAGACAGTTACAAAAATATGAGATGTTCTTTTATACCATTTGACCTGTAAAAATGATGATCACATCCAGGAATTCAAAGTTGTTTCTACATGTTTGAAAATTTCCCCTTCGCTTCTAAAGCGATCCGGACCTGACTCTGGACTCCGTCTCTTTCTGTCTAACTCATCTTTGACTCTAGCTCCTATATTGAGAATTCATTTCTGCCATGACGTCATACATGTGTCCTAAAACGTGATCGACCCACGTGGCTTGAGTATGCGTAGTTCGCACATGTTCCCAAACCATTTCTCCAGACAAAGAATTCTTACTAACCTATTTTTCGACCTAATTTATTTTTCAATATGTTTTTAATTTTTGTTGTTCGTTATTTTCTAGATGAACTTATTTTAATTCAGTTTTCATAAAAAGAATGGAACAATCAAAATTCCTCTTACTACAACATATCTAAACTATTTTATGTGAACTGAACAATGCTACGTTCCATTTCTGAAGCTATTTCTGAACCTTGCTTACAAGGTTCGAATCTCGGTCTATCCTAATCTCATTTTTACTTATCTAATGTTTTTCTTACTTACAAGAAAAGGGTTCTTTTCTTGTAACAACACTTGGCTGTTGACTTTAATCCCGCTTAAAAGACATCAGATGGCATGATATGAGCCTGGCGTGAAACCACACTAAAAACAATAACCTTTGCCAGAAACTATGTTTTCATCACCCTAGGCACGCCCCTGGTATTCAGGCGAATACTGCGATGTGTTTTAAGAGTGTTGGCAATGTACAGTTTTCACAACTTGCATTGGTAGTGAGCATGGGTTGTACAGCTGTACATCCCCGTTATCACTCGTTGAATGTTCTGTTATATTCCATCATGATAGAAGGTTCCTATCGCTCTTGGGATTTGTACACAACTGGCCAACTAGTAGATGGTCTGCAAAACAATAAAAAAACACACAGGTATAACACACGCCATTTTCTAGGGCAAGTATTTTATCGTTTCACCCGATATATATTCAGATGGGAAAGTGTAATATTTTCCTCTATATGATTTATTGTTTGCACTTTAAGAATGTAAATAGTATATACACGTTAATGATCGTGTTTTTTGTAATCAGACCAACAAACAATTCTTAAATTAATATCTAGTTTTATTGTTACATTACAATGATAACGATATATATATATATATATATATATATATATATATATATATATATATAGAGAGAGAGAGAGAGAGAGAGAGAAAGAGAGAGAGAGAGAATTCAGGTTAATATGTAAGGTGGTGGGTTGTTGATCGGTATGGTCACAGTAGAACTGTCACTGTTTGATTTTTCTCTCGCTCTACCGGACTCGTGCCTTTGTTTATGTCTTATATAGCCATTCCATCAGTTTGGAACTTTACTTTTTCGTATATTTTGACGCTCGATATGGAAATTCGATTGTTTTATTGCTCTGCACTTTTATCCATTCCAATTCAGTTAAAACATATTCGCTCATTGTTTCACACTCTCGATTCTTCCATCCAAATTTACCGTTGACGTCATCGCCAACAATTCAATTTACATCTGGTTTTGCCCAGATCCGTAATTGCGTGTATGCAATGCATCCGATATTTTTCCGGTGTTGTTTGTTATTATATTCGAAATCAGATTCATGCTTATATTTTGTTGTATATTGTTTTGTTGTATAGTGTTTTGATCTTTTATCTAAGTAACTATGCAATGTAGTTCTATCTCTTTCCAAGTTTGGGTTTCGAGAAGGAGTGATTACGACTGATGCCCATTTTTAAGGTACAACTTGAAATATTTTACATAATATTTTATTTGTAATAACTAACTGTATTTGTTTCGTTGTTTAATTTGCAAATCTAAACTAGACGTAGCGGCGATATGCTATTATAAAAGCACTAAGCCTCGCAAAAGCAGAATCAGAACATTAACCCTTAAAATGTTATAAATAAATGCATATTTAATAAACTGAACAGTTATAACAATTGTAACGATAAAATAAATACAATTTTTCCTAACAGTGAAACTGTACAAAATCTTTAACAAACAAATGTCATTTTGGATTCTTTTTGAGACGCAGCGAATTATAAATTGATAAAACGGATGTCTTTAATTTCATATTTTGCAAATATCGTTAAATGTGCGTTATACTTGGATGGCTATTTATAATGGAGAGACTGAAAACCGACCAGCGTTTGCAAATTGCTAATGATACCATCAGTTTACTGTGAGAAATGTTTGATGAAAAAATAATCTCCCTAAATAAACCTGTCAATAGGCTACCTGCGATTAAACCCCATTACATTATTTCCTTGAAGATATATAAACCCCCATGTGCACACTGATAGACCAGACACAGTAGACTACTTGAAAGACAACTTTCGATGCGTTATAACCGAAATATAGTCAAATTAAATGCGTTGAATTTGTAAAAATAGCGACAATTTTAGATTCCTATAACATGCTGTGGACAGAACTTGAAACTACCCAAGGTGTTCACAAGTAAGCGACTGTCACATGAAGAATCTTTAATCAAAGAAAGCAAACAATGTTATTAAATCAGCAAAAAGGGGACCAACGTGTTATCGTTGTAGCAAAACCGAACACATCAAACGTGATTGTAAACTGCTAGTGAAGTTTTTGAAAAGAATTTGGAGCTGTATTATCCGACAAAAAAGCGTGTAGCACTAAAAAATATAGAACAATTCAGACGTTTTGGGACTTTTCACACACACAATGCTAAAAATAAAATTACAGTCCAAGAATTATATTACAGATTAAGTTGTTGACTATGCTACGTTTCATATGTGTTATGATAGGAAGGAATTTAAAAAAAATCCGATGATTGGATGTGACAGAAGAAATAACCTGCTGTGGCGGATTCGTAGTGTAAACATTGATAATAGGAATAATAGAATTGAATGTAAGTGTACCAAAAGGAAATACAAAAAAAACAAAGTTCGTATAAGACTCGATACGTTCATAAATTATGTTACAATTTATTAAATGTGCCCAGAGTTACTAAATCTGGTAAGCCTGCATATTTACTGAGACAAGTTGTAAATTTCTGGACAAACGGAATATAATTTGGAAACATGTATTATTTAATCTGCAATGAAAAAATAAGGAAGCAGTCCATACAGCAACTACTTGTTCACATAGTAACAGAAAAAAAATCACATTTTATGAAATTTGATTTTATGGAAAACATAGTCGTTCTTCTATTTCCAAAATCGAGTGAAAGCGGAGACCCCAACGACTCAGAATTGTACATAAAGATGTTTGTGAAAACGATTTTCGAAATGTGAAAATCAAAATAAAAGTTGTACGCGAGAAAGTTTGTCTACTGATTTATCGCCTAAGTCCAAAATAGAAAAAATGTCAATGTTTATGACTGGTCGAGAAAATCAATGGAAGGCCGAAAGAGAACATGTAGACAAATATGAATTGATTGGCAGAAATCTTCCTCAGACGAATGGAGGAGGAAATGGGGTGCGAGAAACATCCACACAATTTCGAGGAAGGTTTATCAAGAAAACGTCAGGAACTAAACCTAGTCGAATTGGCTGTGGTGCTTTGAGCGGAGGAAAAGAGCGCATCGTCAAGAGGCGGCGCCATACGATCCAAAAAGAATGCAGAACAAAAGCGAATAAAAGTTGGCGAAAAGATCGAGAAAATAACAAACTGTTGGATCCAGGTGGAGACTAAGGTCGTGGCATTAGTACAACACCACGTAACTACATTTTTCTTGTAACTTTGCCAACGACTTTTGTCAAATTAAATGTACTTGTGACCGTTTATTGTGAAGACTGATTATGCACTGGTGTCAGAGATGGCGTTTCATTTAAGTACATTTATAACCGATGTTCTAACAAAAGTAACTTACATCAGTTATCACAATTGGCGTGGATATTATAATCGCATTGAATTCGGATGCAAACCACTATGCCAAAATTTATTTTCTTAAAATAAAAATCTGAATTAAATAAAATGTAACACATTCTTGGGTTCGATATGTCTCAGTGCTTAAGAAGTAATACAACAGTTTTACAGGCTAAATGATTTAGCAGAAAAAAACAAAGTTCTCTGTGCAGTTGCCTTTCTAGAGTAAAAAGTTGTGAAATGAGTTTCAAAATAGTTGCAGTTCTGGACGAAAAAATCTAAACTTGGCACAAAATGGCTATGCTTGGTTGGTTCAGTAAATTTTACTATTGATATTCAAGACTTGTTATTACTCTATGATCAGACAAACGTGTTATCTATTGCAAAGTAATGTTATAAAGATATTTGTGAAGACTACCAAACTGCTGATGCCCAATACTCCTTTAACATGTTTTCTAAAATCGCTGAATGATAAATCTTAAAACTATTTGTTAAATTTGTAAGTTCTAACATGATCAAAGAACTTCTCAAGGAGTTACAGAAAGGTGGATAATGCCTAGGGGAAAATAAAAATACCAATGTCCGAAATTGCGAGCAGACAACTGTTGACACCTAGAAAAGTATTGGGTATTGGAAAACTGACATAAAACTCTATATGCATTGAGTGGCGGTGTAGAAAATTATCAATATAGATATAGGTTTTAATACTGCTCAAATCGTAAGAGTTATCTTCCTTGAACTGTGGGGATGGTTAGCCCCCCCCCCCCGGCGTTATGCTTTGGTGACGCGTTCTTTTCTATAGACGTAACCAGTTTAGGTAACTTAGTTTCTTCCCTCTGGTATGTATCTAAACAAGTCAATTGATGGGTCTTTTTTCTCTTCGCGTCGAAACGTAAATAAAATACAGACATCTTCTTCTATCCATGTGTAAAACGATAACATGGTTACGTGTTAGTTTTTATTTCGTTGATATCGGTGCCTTCTACAGTGAGAATCATATTTAGCACAAACTAGTTATGTTTTATTTGACGACTAACTTTCATAATTAACCATCAGATACAACTCTCTATCTTTGTGTTGCTTCTCCTTCATTTCCCTCGGAGCAAATAAGCAGGGAGCTAATCTAGAAGTTCACCTGGGTTACGTTATTGAATTGAGATACGAAATAAACTGCTTCGTTTCATCCTCTAAAGACTCAGCCTGTTATTTCCATCCTAGGTGTGCACATATTCTTTTCTCAAATTCTATTGTAAAGTTCTTTTCTTAAAAAGAATTCAACTCCAAAACCGCTTTAAATTACGCTCTCATAAATTATTTTAGCTTATATATTAGATCTATTGCTTATTTTCGCTTCTCATGAAAGAAGATGTTTCTAGTATTCCAAAATTCTCCTCAAAACTGAGCTATTTTCAATATCTATGAATTTACTATCAGAACATGTGTAAAGCACTGCGTTCATATTTGGACTGGTGAATCTCTGTGACGTTTCAAGGTTTTTGATAGCGTGCAGAAATGTATCCGTAATTTGATTATTTGTACACTTTATTTTTATGTGAAACCTTCTTTCTCATAGAGTCTCAGTGTTTTTTAAATAAATACTCTTATGCCATGTGTTCTTCCGGATTCTGTTTCCTATGTTTCAGTTATAACAATATCTATTAATTCGTTGTTTTTATACTTTATTGTAATTCAGCGTTTAACTCCAGAAGCTTATATTCCAAATAATTCCAGGTTTGTTGAACTGTCTTCCGGCTGATTGATTTACTCCTACCTATTGCATTAGTCCTGTAAAGATTAAGCTAATAAGTATTGCATGTTCTTGCGATCATGATATTATGTTTTCATAAGATTCTTACATCAATTACATTCAATTTCCATAAAAATGTCAATATATTTAGTACAACTAAATTTCAATCAATTATGCCATAATCAATTGTCATGATATATGATTATGACATCACGTTTAGTCCCAATATTTGTTCAAATCGAATGCACACATACTGAAAGCAATAGCTGAATCCTTACACAATTTCCTCCAGTATGAAATGCAGAATACCCCCAATTTTATGGTTACTTTTATTGTCAACAAAAGGATTACTTTAAGTAAATCTTTTTATCCACCGATCCTTATGCTTGCTAACATTTTCCATACAGTAACGTTCAAACTCTTTCGCAAAACTTCACAGATGGAATAAATGTGAATAGATACATGAGGGAGACTGCTAAGTTTGCTGCAAATAATGTATTATCATTCTATTGGTCCAGTAAACTTCACAGCTTCGAGTATATTGACATAGCCATCATTAAGTAATGTATGGACTATGAATGCAACATTTGGGCTAGGGTATGTGCTATCAATCCCGTAACCTTGATCATATTACACCAAAGATTGTTAAACCTTATAGGTCCTACAGTGTATATAAAACTGAAGTTAATTTTAAACCGCCGAAAATCTTTGTTTGTTTAGCAGTACCGTTACCAAATATGCTCCGACGAATTTGCTACCAATTTGAACTATTACAACTCCCCCTACATAAATAGTACTGCAACATGAATTTTCCCAGTTTTCAAAGTTTAGTTATTTTATACACTTTTCAGTTCCAAATGTTATATAGTTAGAAAAGTACACAGACGATTTTTAGCATTTGGAGACAGTTGTATAAACATGCTGGCAATATTTTATATGAGCCAAATTAAATCGAAATAGTTATATGTGTGTTTCATATGATATGAATTAGACCGATTAATGAAGTACGATCCTGTCATGCAGACATTCTGGTATTAAACTTGAGATAAAATTTGGCATCGTTGCACTTGCTATTATTCAGTTGGCATAAGCCATGGAGCAATACCAAACTTTTACCGACAAAAGGTTATTGCGTATAAAGAAAACATGAATAATATTTTGCTGAATATACACACATATGCACATACTAACATACACACTCATATAAATATATATATATACATGCTTCATTATATATATACATATATATATATGTATATAGAAATGTGTATATATATGTTACAATATTTTTTTAAATATAATGTGGTATGATCCCACACAGTCGGACGATTCTATTTATAAACGATGCTGCTAGGAACTGACAAGTCGAATTTATTCACATTCTGCTACCAGCCAATCAGAAACTAGAATAGCTCCATTAATATTAAACCTTTCTGTGGCAATATCGCATAAGTTTTCTTAGTCTCAACACAGGAAGAATATTTTGCTCTGTGGATTCCAACTCGATAAATGTCTACTGCGAACTAGTAACCTCCCAGGACTTGTGTGGAACAAGAAAGCCTCGGAAACTGTTCTGTCTACTGCGAACAGTCACCTCCAAGGATATGTGTAGAACAACGAACCATCGGACACTGTTCTGTCTACTGTGAACCAGTCCAGAACTAGTCCCGTTCTGAAACTAAACATGGCTTACACTTATAGAATTTATATATATATATATATATATATATATATATATATATATATTATCAAATGATTTAGACTTTTCAACGCTAATTTATTTATGTCTTATTATTTCAATTGTAAAATGTTCATAAACGAAATTTCGCTTTTGTATAAGTACATTTAGTATAGAATATAATTTTACTTGTGTACACCATTTTAAATATTTATAAAAATTATATTACAAAATCATATTATCTCTTGAGCAATTTCGAAAACGATATTTGTTTTTACTTATTTTTAACAATACCGGTATTTTCTTATATATATATATATATATATATATATATATATATATATATATATATATATATATATATATATATTTATATATATATATATATATATATATATATATATATCAGCAATGTTATTAGGGAAATCGTCTGCTATTTAATTTAAATATATTTACTTTATAAATTACTGTTTTAGCGTACTATAAAAATATCATATGTTTTCAAATAATTATATTTTTTAATAAAAAAATCTCCCAGAAAACCACACATAGTTTTCATCAGTATAGGATTCCACACTCAGAATGAAAAAGCAAGATGGGTTTAGTTTTAGTTTTCCAGCCTTCCTGTGATTTATTATATACCGACGAAGTTTCTACTGGAATATTCGATTAATTTCGTGTAGACTACTATGTACATTTCTAATAGGCATTTTTTTGCTATTTAGGAACAAGTAGGATTAGATACTGCTCTAAATCTAGTTACATTACACACAAATAAGATATTATATAAACTATTGGTTTGATTAAAAAGAAATATAATACATGTGTATGTATATGCATATATGTTATCACATAGATATTTATTAATTAAGATAGTATTCGAATATATAAGTAAATCCAAAAAGGTTTTCTATATAGTACAGTTATTCAAGAAAACATCAGAAAAAAAGACGTTTTCATGACAACAGGCAGATTGTGGAAGTGATTAATTTCGATCCCGCAGTACTTGATGCTCTGGTTACCTGCGACGAAAATTGGAACACTGTTATGTGTCAGAGACCAAGTGACCGAGTTCTCAATGGAAAAATAAAGGCTACACAGATCCAACAATGCTAGACAGAACAAATCCACCTAGAAATATATATGGACAGACAGTCAATAAGGAATTACACGTTGAGAATTTAAGGGAGAATTGAAAGAGATTCCATCGGAAGAGCGTAGTACTCGGGCTAGTGGCATTTGCACTAGTACTATACACTAGTTAACAACTTAATCTTTGTCACAGTCTATTTGACCGATAAGGGCATTGTGCCAGTTCCCCACACTCCTTATAGTCAAGACATTGCCCCGATTGAATTGAAATTTATCTCATAATTGCGGAGATGAAAGAAGCTGTTATGAGGGGCATTGACTCGCTCACAGAAGAGGACGTCTATGGGACTTTCTAGGAATTGTTGTAACGGTGCAACAATAAAACAAATGTATTGCAGCCGGAGAAGTTTACTTGGAAGAGAATTAGACATTCATGCGTGTATGGTTAATAATATTTCCCATACGAAAAAAGTCTGGAAACCTATTTAAGTCATCTTGTACAAATATTATATATATATATATATATATATATATATATATATATATAATTATTTATATATATATAATTATTTTATATATATATATATATATATATATATATATATATATATATTACAATACGAAAATGCGAGCATTAAAATTAATAGGTTGTGCTTAAACATTGGAAAGAAAATGACAGGATAATCTAGTAAAAATATAATACATTTATAACTTAAAATAGGGCAGCATTAAGAATTGATCATATAATGTTATATTGACTTAAAAAAATCTTCAAGTTGCCATATTTTAAGTTATAAATTTATTATATTTTTTACTAGAATATCTTGTCCTTATATTTTCCATGTTTAAGCGTAACCATATTACTTTGCAGGCTCGCGTGGTTTTTCTATACTCCAGTAAATTCACTTGTCCTTAGGTTATTCAGTCTTATTTTTGTCCCCATAATCATAGCATGCACATATGTAATAACAATGTACGGCGCTCAGCTGCTTTCGTTCTGTCTGCTTCACTTGCTACTTCTCTTATTTCGAGAGCGGTGAATTAGTAGCAAGACTCGTCGCTGAGGCGACGTGGTTGCTATGGAATTCAGTCATGAAAACTTTTCCTCGCCTCCTTATGTTGTTTTACGATTTTGAACATCAGTAAATTCATCACAACTTTTATTTTACTGAACAAAATTTTTAACAATATAGCTAGGAATAGGGCTCTATAAATTGTAATAATTGTTGGAAATTTGGTCAAAAACTGAGTCAGCGGTTAAGCTTTAAAGCAGTTCTAAATGACTAAAACTACCACTTAACCATATATTTATATATAAACACTACCGTATTTTATTTGAATTATATATATATATATATATATTTCATTTGAAGTATATATATATATATATATATATATATATATATATATATATATATATATATATATATATATAAGTTTCCTGGTTAAATTTTAAATTCTGAAAAAAAACAACATATAGAGACATATATTCGATTTAAGAATTTATTGTTTGACCGCCACCAGAGATTTGATGGTAGGGATGTAATAATTATATCGTACTTGTAAAGAGCTCAAAAGCAATGATATCGAACAAATAATTGGATATATTATGGACAAAAAGAATGTATACAAAGCAGTAATAGATAATGAATAAAACAAACATAAAAATATCACAATTTCAATTTTTGTCAAACAATAAATTCTGAAATCGAATATATGTCTCCATATGTTGTTTTTTTCAGAATTTAAAATTTAATCATAAAAGTTATATATTGCTCTATTCTTAAATATTGAGCTTTTCCTTTTTGGCTAGGATCACCTTGAAATATTACTTCAAGTAATATATCTCAGGATTTTCATCTGAATTCTATCAGTGTTTTATCTCACCTATATATATATATATATATATATATATATATATATATATATATATATATATATATATATTATATATATATGCATATAAACGTAATCAAAAGGGTGTAGCGTTTACCTGACATACGCAAAGGTAAACTTCAATCTAATATAAATTCCAGTATTTTATATAGCTAATTTAATCCCAACCGAATAAAAAAGCTCAATACCCAATAGAGATTAGAGCTTATTATAAGAGAAAGAAAATTAAAACTGTAAGTTGAACTTTGCAATCAAAATTTATTGTTCGACTGAATACTCCAAAAACAATTTAAAAAGTCCTTATTTCGCCGATATTCAAAGAATACTATTCTTGCTGTTCTTCTCATCAGAGGGCAGAAAGAAATCAGCAAATTATATTTGTAGCAATGCTAGAATTTGCTGGTTATGGCATTAAGTGAAATTACAATTTATTATCGTCATAAATTGCCAAGAAAAACGATTATTAAAATGTTGAATATGAAAAAATATCAAAAAAAAAACGCGTATTATATTTCTGCTTTCATGAAGATTCTCTCAATGTAATCCGAAAGGCGAACATAATTCTTTAAAGAAAATAAACCCAAAATTAAATCCAGTGTTATGTTAATAGTAATAGTCAAAACATCGCAAAAAATGAAATTGTTTTGTTTTTTTTGGACAGTGTAGTTTTCCAAAAAAAAAAAAAAATCGATCTCCAGTCAATAAATTTTGATTGTAAATTTCAACTTACAGTTTTAATTTTCTTTCCTGTATATATATATATATATATATATATATATATATATATATATATATATATATATATATATATATATATATATACACGCATAAATTATAGTTCAGTGGTAAACCATTGTATGCGCTATTTTCATTTGTTCCAAGAATTTAACAAAGATTACACTTTAATGTGCGATGGTTTCCAAGAAAATATCGATTTTTATTGATTGCAAATCTAATACTCAACATAGTTTATAAACGTATTAGTTGAAAGTAGCATTAAACAAGCAAATATTCCACCACCAGAGATTTGATGGTAGGGATGTAATAATGACATTGTACTTGTAAAGAGCACAAAAGCAATGGAACCGAACAAGTAAATGGATATATTATGGACAAGAAGAATGTATACAATGCAGTAATAGAAAATGAATACAACAAATATAAAAAGATCACAATTTCAATTTTTAATACGGAATATATAAAAATATTCAGATATCTGGTGAAAACTAATTAATTTATAATATTTGAAAAGAAAAAAAAACTTCTAAATATATTCTTATTCTGTCTCCCTGTCTTCCCCTGTATCACTCTCAGTATATATATATATATATATATATATATATATATATATATATATATATATATATATATATATAGATGGATAGATAGATAGATAGATAGATAGATAGATATGCGACGATTGTAGGTTCGATCCACGGCTGGGGAAAGATGTATGCCTAGCTGCTGATGAGTTGTGATACAACGAAACAGTACTGTATGTGGATGACAATTAAAGCCCTCCTCGTCAGGTTAAGCACTTTGTAAATATATTTTCACCCGACGCGTATTTAAGCTATTTAGCGAAGCACACTATTAATTTGTTTGTAAACAAGCTGACGTTTTGAGCACTGTTGCGACGGGCGTGTGTGGATTTAATACACACACGAGGAGAAATATTTACGGCACTGATTCGTGGCCTAATGGTGAGAGCTGCCGACTGTCAATGCGATGCTTGTATGTTCGATCCACGACTGGGTGTATATCTAGCTGCACTGATGAGTTGTGATACAACGAAACGGTACTGTATGTGGATGACAATATATATATATATATATATATATATATATATATATATATATGTGTGTATATGTGTGTGTGTTTCTGCGTATCTATAATCAACATGGCAAAACCAGAATATAATGTAAATGTTTTAACAAACTGTAACTCATTTGATTGGCCTTTATTCTTCTATAATTTTCCCTGTTTATATTTGACTTTTAATTCTAGTCTTCACGTCAATTTAAAAGTTGAGGAGGCAAAAAGAAGGTCCTTACAATAAGAAGTTGTAATGTAAATGTAATTTCGGACATTAAGGCAGCATGAATACAACAGAAACACAATGAAAAGTTAATATTTAGTAGTATATCCCTTCTGCAATTTTACAGTTTTACAACCTAACATCTTTTGAGAATTCCTTGAATTAGACTACAGCAGTACTCCAGCGAAAGGGTATCCTACTTTTCTTTAATTTTGGTCCAAAATTCTTCCAAATTTAAAATTTTATCATTGCGTAGCTGTTGCTTGATATAATGCCACACGTTTTAGATAGGATTAAGGTCTGGAGATTGTGCAGGCCAATCCAAACACGGAATATTATGCTCTTCCGGGAACCTCCTGACATTGCCAGCTGTGTGAATGGGGGCGTTATCCTGCATGAAGATGCGATTATCATCCAAATTCCAACCAAAATAAGGTAGAAAATGCTAAGTCAACATATTAATGTACTTGGTCAGAAATAATTCGACTTTGCAAGCGAAGTATAAGCCCTGGACCGTTGGTACTATAAATGCCCTACACCAAAAAAAGAATCTCCACCACCTTGTAGCGTTGAAACTGAGCACCTAGGTTTAAATTCTTAGTCTTTCCTCCGAGGGACGTACTGCCTACCATCACTGCCTAGCCTATTGAACTTGCTTTTGTCGCTAAAAAAACACTTTTGACCAATATGAAGAGCCATGATCTTCATTGCATCAGACGAAGTCCAGACGGCGCTTTCTTTTCTTTACAGAAACATTGTCTTGCGTCTTTCAACATATGCTCGAAAATTAAGTTCCTTTAATCTGTTCTTGACAGTAGAAAGAGAGCACTTTTTAACAAGATTGCACTTTTGTTGGATTTGTAGAGCCGTTTTAAAGCTGCTTCTTAGGCTGCGGATCTTGATAGCATTGTCTTCCCTGTTATAAGTAACTCAAGTACAAACAGATTTAGGAGCATCACGAACACTGCCGGTTTTTTGGTAATTTGCACAGTCATTCGTAGCGTTTTCTACTCACATTTTAATCTGCGGTCGATTTCTCGATTTGATAAACCAAAGAGGTGGAGATTAATGAGCTCTTGACAGTCACTAAGAGAAAGTCGTGGCATGTGTACTAAATGTTACGTTGGGTAACTAGGAAAAACAACAATATCGATTAGATATGCGTTGTTGCTTGTTGGTGGTTATTTCAAACTGATTTAGGGGCGATAATTTAAGCTGCTTTTAAGCGAATTTGTTGTTCCGGACATTTTTGCCTCCTCAATTTGAAGTTAGTTTTTAGAATATTTCAATTAAAAGTAAAATATGAACAGATACAACCATAGAGGAATTAGAGGCGAATCAAATGCGGTATAGGTTTTTTAAACAGTTACATTATATTTTTGCTTAAATTTGCACTTTTTGAAAAAATTACCAGTGCGGTTTTTGCTTCCACTGGATGTGTATTCTGCAAAAACATTGGGACTTGTTTTTCCGTAGAATAAAAAAAGATTGGATAAAGAAAAAATGTTGATGAACAGAAATGAAGCCATTCGCAAAAACATTAAAATAAAGGACAACATTTATTTTAATGTGTATTGACAACCATCCTAACGAAAAACCCTTGAAGTCAAAGCACATGAAGACAATCGGTCTTAAACACCCCCTACACACACAGACGTATACATATATATATATATATATATATATATATATATATATATATATATATATATGTGTATATATATATATATTAGCAAACGTACCCGTCGTTGACTAGGTTCAAAAGCAGCCTACAGAAAATGGGCTCTGATTTATTAAATTGTGATGGCTTATGAAAAGAAGGGTTGTAAAGAGATAGCTTTGAATTTGGGGGTATCATAACCAAAGCAAAATATGATGAAAGTAAAAATAAAATAGATAAACCCCATAATTTATTATACCATACCTGTTCACACTGAAACACTTATCACAGTATTCTGTGGATCTATATTAAAAAACCTTGTTAAACTTTGTAACATATTTCCATTCTATGGAGGTCAGGCCCAAACGAACACCCCATATTTTATTATACCATATTTTTTCAAACTGAAACATAATTATCAAAGTATACTCACAGATAGATATGAAAAATCTTTATTAAAGTTTGTGCCTATTTCCATTCTATGGAGGCCAGGCGCGAACGCAGACCCCACAATTTAATTATACCATACCTATTTAAGTTAAAACATACGTATCAAAGTATTATGTACATCTATATCAAAACACGTGTAAACGTTTTTTTATTAATTCTTAAATGTTTTATTTCCATACTTTGTGGACCAGGCGCGAACGCAGATCCCACAATTTTAATGAACAACCGTTTTGCCAGATCAAACATTCCTGTGTCTCGATACATCTTCTATCATTATATGTAATCAGTTTTTTTAAAAAATAGTCAACCATATAGGATCCTATTCGTTACCAGCCACTCAGTAACACACACACACACACACACACACACACACACACACACACATTCAGCTTTATGTTATAGATATATAGATATATTCCTTCGTAATTTTTTAAACGGTCTCGTTCGAAGCTCAAGCTTATTTACTTAGAAAGTCAGCCAGAATTTATTTGGATATATATGTTATTTATTTATTTATTTTTGATATAATGGACTGATCCAACACCCCTCAAATGAATGGACTGTTACGCTATTTATTTATTTATTTTATTATTTTTAAAGCAGTAATCTACGTAAATGCATGTTTCACGGTAACTACCTCTCGTCAGCACAGTTTGACTGTTTCTAGGAAACGAACTCCTGACCATGTGTCACGGTCCGGGGCGTTTAACTGTTAAACCATCAACTCCTAGATGATTTTACTGTTTATTTTTATCGTTTATAAATTTAGATTTCGCCTCAAGCTCATTTTTATTTACTTATATATATATATATATATATATATATATATATATATATATATATATGTGTGTGTGTGTGTGTGTGTGTTCATATATATATATATATATATATATATATATATATATATATATGACATAGTGTCATAAAACACTATCTAGCATTCCATGATGAAACCTACAGTTGTCCGACATTAAAAATATCTTAACTAACGATACTAAAATTTGATAACTTAACAATTGCACACGAAGACTACAATTAGTAGAAGTCATACTAATTAAAAAAAAAAACTGCAACCACTTATAAACTGGATGTCTTTTAATATCGGGACAAATAGCCTAACTGTATTAAATTACTAACAATAAATGAAATAAATCAAACAATATAAAATAAGAAAATTAAAATTAAAAAATAAAATAATTCGCCCCTACTAATACTGCATCCACGTTTATAACCAATAAATAAAGCTTACTATAAATAAATAACTATAAAAAGATGACAGTACAATAAAAGAATTACACTAAAACCAGGCTCAAACAAAACCAACTTTTCTTGTCCCTTGAGACTTACATTTACGAACATCCGTGGACTTTGAACTAATTTAAATGATATTGAAGCATTTCTCCTAACAACCCGCCCCGGATATCTTAGCACTTAGTGAGACTAACCTACACTGCTCCATCCTCTCTAACTACTTTAACATGCCTGGATATCTCCCACTCTACCGTAAGGACTCTAACAAACATATGCACGGGCTTGGAGTATATATTCGGAACACCCTCTGCTTGACTAGAGAAACTAAACTAGAATCGGACGATCAAGCCTTTATGTGCTGTAGACTTAACATGCAACATAACATTAGTTACTTTTTATTTTCTATAACTCTCTCCCTCAACCCAGGACTGTACCCTTATAAACAAAGTCTCTGACAGCATAGATACAGCACTTTCCGTCGACACTCGCCCACAATTGCATGTGTTTGGTAACTTCAATGTCCACCACAGCAACTGACTTGGATTCTCTAATCACACAGCCACAGCTGGTATGACTACATATAACTTCTCTATATCTCATTCCCTATCACAGATGGTTACGTTTCCAACCCGTTTCCCAGACAAGCAAGAACAGCAAGCATCGCTTCTAGATCTGTTTCTGACCACGGTTCCCGATGACTGTGTAACTAATGCCCACAGCCTACTTGGAAACGCCGATCATACAGTGGTAATAGTTGAAATAGCCCTAAACTTTAGAGCCAAAACTGAAGAGCCAGTGCTCAAAACAACGAGATATTATAAAAAGGCTGACTGGAAAGCCATCGGGGATCTACTCAGGAACGCCCTATGGAAAAATATCTTTTCAGTTCCTGCTGAACAGTGCGCAAGTGAGACCACTGAATGGTTCAAAACAGCAATTGAAGCACATGTTCCCACACGGAAATGTTATAGCAAGCCCCACTCTCCCCAATGGTTTACTTCTACTTGTGCAGCCGCTATCCCGCGAAGGCAGCATGCGTACCGCAGATTTAACCGACATAAGTCCAGTTCAAACAGGCAGAAGTATATAGAAGCCAGAAGTACTGTAAGAAAGAAATAACGACAGCTAATAGGGAATTTACAGAAACCACTATAAAACGCACCGAAGCACAGGAATTAGAGACCCGCGACTTCTGGAAAATCTACAACAGTATAATAAATAATGGGCAATCAACAATCCCCCCACTATCCAATTATTCATGAGGCTGTTTGCTCTGCAACTGAGAAGGCTAACATGCTTGTCAGTCGGTTTAACTCCAACTTCACACTGAACCCTGCCAACCACCCCCTCCCTGACTTTCTTTTGCGGACAGACGCCACGCTAGACGATCTAAAAATCACCTCTGCTCAGGTGCATGCTATCATAAGAAATCTTGACACTGCAAAAGCATGTGGACCTGATCTCATCCCGGATGTGCTATTAAAAAATTGCTCCGCCGAAGTAGCTCCAGTTCTCGCCAAATATTACAACAAATGCTTTAATGAATGTTGCTTTCCTGCCTGCTGGAACACTGCTTCTGTGGTACCAATATTCAAGAATTCTGGCGAAAGAACTGACCCAGTAAATTATCGCCCCATTAGCCCCCTCTCACTTTTCGCCCAAATATTTGAGACAATAATTAACCAGGCTCTAGTCCATTACCTTACAGATGCTAAATTTCTAACTGACCAACAATATTGATTTAGGCAAGCCCGTTCAACAGCAGAGATCCTAACTGTAATCTGAGAACGTATATACCATCCACTGGACAAAGCGGGGGAGGATAGAGCGGTAGCTTTAGATATATCTAAGGCCTTTGACAGGGTATGGCATGAAGGTATTCTCAGGAAAATCAGATAATATTGTATCACTGAAAGAATACATGACATAATTTAATCCGTCTCAGATAAGAGAAAAATCCAGGTTGTCCTCGACGGTCGTACATCTAAACAATACGATATAAATTCGGGAGGGCCCAACTCCTTACACAGTACCCCTGATGCCCATGTCCCTGATAGTAGCCCCCTACAACAAAGTGGCAATATGCCTTGTTTGGGGTGAAAATGTAATAAAAATATATCTATATACATATATAAATGTATATATATATATACATGTATATATATATATACATATATATATACAGTTTACATATATACATATATATATATACATACATAAATACATTTTACATATATATATATATATACATATATACATATACAAATACATGCATATATATATATATATATATATATATATATATATATATATATATATATATATGTATATATATTTGGTTGCGAAAAACTTACGACTTACCGGATTTAACATATGAAACGATGTTCCTCCGTTGGTAAAATAAAGGGTCCGATCAAAATGCCGTGGAGACTGCTAGGTTCGATAAAAAGTTTCTAGTTCTACTAATACAACTGAAAATGAAGGCAATTTCAAAATGAGCACAACAATCAAAATAATACAAAATAGAAATCCTAATTTTAAAAAATTCAGATATCTAATTGTTCAAAAGTAAAATTTATTCATGTAAATATATGTATAAGATTTTGTCGATTTAATTTTTAGCCGTATATTTTGTGAACACATATTACTTTTGATTTTTACGTTTAATGGAACCAATGGCAAATAATATAACTGTGAGGCAAAATGAGGCCGGAATATTAAGTTCTTTTAGCTCAAAAACACAACCATAAAAACGGATTTACTTTCATACCTAAATAAAACGGTCAAGTTTGAATGGTGTTGGAAAATAAAGTGACAAACCATAAAAGAGAACAGGCTGGGAATATCGGTTTACATTATTTCAAATTTGTATAAAATCACCTTGTTTAATGCGTGCTTATGCGAATTTATATAATGATAAATCTCAAGTGTACAAACTCTATAGGTACTGAGATAGATTTACAGAAATAATTCTCTCAGCTCATTCCTGGCTGTCACTTGGATTCTTTCATTTCTTTTATATGTATGGCTGTTTAGCCTTTGGTCAACAAATAGTGAAAATACGTTCACCGATCGGACCCCATGCAATCAACACACAGGACGACTGCTTTCAGTAGTTTTAATTGGATATTTACTTTCGCTGCATTTAACATAACGTCCGTGGGACTGTACGCCGCTATGTAATTCATTAGGGTCTAAAATCTAGCCCAGCATCTATCCTGTTTTGTAAACTTTTTTTTTAATATATGAGAAAGCGGTAGCTTTCCCCAGCTTTTCCACGACTAAAATCTAACTTCCTTTGAACAGTGTTCCAACTTTCATCAACTCTTCTCTCCAGCTTGTGTGTTGGATCGTCATTTATATTTCAGCTGTGGCCTTTGTTTTCGAAACAGATCCTTTCTTTCGACAATCAGTTATGAATCTAATACCAGTGCAATAGTACAAGCAATTATTCTATCCAAATTACCACTTTTGTAATTTGACAATTACGTCATTCTTTGACGTCCGATCAAGTCATGTTATTGTTGTGTAGAATAACATGACCTGATCGGACGTCAAAGAATTTAAAGTCTAATCGCACGATACTGTAATGTTCTTTATCTGTAATATGGGGTCGAAGATATTTAGTTAAATACGCAAGAATGTTTTAGATAACCCATTCACAATGCAAAGAATGTAATATATGAAATATGAATGTTAACTAGGAAATACATTTCTTATTATACTATTGTTGAACTTCCGTAGTGCAAAAGATTCATCGTAAACCTGCGTTGAACGATATAAAAACTCCACAGGTTATGACGTGAAAGTAATTAAAAAAGCAGATTTTCAGAAATCTTATCTGCTTGGTCAATGTTAAAAATGACAAGAAATTATATTGTTTTGTATAGTTTGTATTTTTTTTCTTTTTTTTACATGGTAGTCACCACTTATCAATACCCGGAAGCCATTCGAGGATAAGGGTTTTTGCGTGTAGAGTAATCAATGGGATAGTATCGTAGTAATCGCTAGTATTGGAGATTTGATAGTGTCTTACTTAAGGGGGCGGTTTGTCAGGAGTTTGTTTATGTTGGACTTGAAGACATCCAAGTTGTAGTAAGATGGGAAACAGGAATAGAAAGAGAGTTTCACAGACATGTACTTCTAAGAAAGAAACTTAGTTTATCGGATTTACGTTTTGATTTAGGCACATATAAAGAGTGGGGGAAATTTTGGGCAGTGGTTTCAGCTAAACGGGTACTTATAGTGAAAGATTGGCGAGGGGGGACCAGAGATTGGAGCTCAGACCAGCACTTGCCATGCAAGTAACGATAAAACAAAGGCAGCCTCGCAATGTCTTTTGTATTGGAGAGAGTTTGCAGGAATGATAAAAGGGCACAAAGTCTATTTTGTACTATATCAAAGCAGGATATGCTGTTTTAAGCCGCTCCTGCCCAGATGTGGCAGCAGTACTCCATCCTTGGACGTACTTGACTTTTATATAGATCGAAAATTGCATCAGTACTGAGATATCTTCGGAACGATAGAAGGATTCTGCAATTTTTCAAGCGATCTTGGCAACTGACTTGATGTACATGTTCCCTTTCAGGCCAGGAGTAAAGGTCAAACCCAGAAGCTTGTCAAAACATGAAGCGTCTCCTAGACGAGAGCAATCCATTTCAATTGATGCCAGATTGGGATCAGACCGTTTATTATGTAAAGATAGGAGTTTGGTTTTATATGCATTAAAAGTAACCATCCACCTCTTCACACATTGTACCGAGCGCTCAAGATCAGAGGAGAGATAATCAGAGATAACTTTTTCATTTACGACCTTAGATGTGTTGCCATAGATGGTCGTGTCATCAGCATAGATGTCAACGAATAATTTAAGTATGTGTTTGGAGAGATCATTGATGTAGATCAGGAAGAGAGTTGGGCCCAGGATGGACCCCTAAGGGACTTTAGCATTAATACTGTGGGCCTCTGATTTCTGCCCACCGACCACAACTCATACGACCCAATCAGAGAGAATGATTTAATGATTGATAAAACATTTCCAGTTATACCCTAGCTGGAAATCTTGTGAAGTAGGCCCTTATGCAATACCTTATCGAATACCTTAGATATGTCAAGAGCAATTGCCCTAGAAAGGAAGCCTTTGTCGAGAGATTCACTACTCCTATAAGATATTACCGTTAGCACATCTGCTGGCAGAACGGAAACAATATTACATACCTCTGAGAACGTTATTTCTGCTGAGGTGGTTGGCTATTTCTCTATTTAATATGGATTCCAGCAACTTACTCATGATACACAGGAGACTTATTGGTCTGTACTGAGAGGGAGATGACTTATCACCTGTGTTCTTAAATACAGGGCATACTGATGAGGTTTTCCATGGTGTTGGAAAGCACTTCTCCTTAAGTCAACGCTTAAACAGTTTCGTAAGTATGGGGGCAAGTTCTGGTTGAAGCTTTTCTAACACTATAATTTGAAAGTCCTTCAGGGCCAGATGCTTTACTGGAATCAAGGTTCTTGATTAGCTTGGCAACCTCACGCACATATATCTGTATTTTGCGTAGTGTGTTATGTGTTATAGGAGGAAATGCGGGGAGTTTATAGCCTTCCTCGCATAGGGTAGAATTAGTTGCAAAGTTCTTGGCAAATAGTCTGGTCTTGTCTGATGCTGACGAGATGACGTCAGGTCCATTGGTGATGATTGGGATAGAACCCACGTTTCTGTTCAGGATCCTGTTTACTCTTTGCCAAAACTCGTGGGGACCAAGCCGTTGCTTAGCTACTTTGGATTTAACGGACTGAGCATATAGCTGTCTTGCATTTTTTCTTACTCTTTTACAGTGGTTGCTGGAAGTCCTGAAGCAGCTTTAGTCTCAATACATCTATTACGTTGGTAACTACAATAATACTATAGACGGCGCATCCTTTTTAAACATGGAATGCAAGGGTAGATCAAATATGAATGTACGGAAGCTATCCCAATTAGCTATAGAGTATCGATATACAGTACGGTGGAGGAGTATGTCTGGAGACTTGTTACATTTCATTTTATTTTAACTGATACAACCGTTACATGTTACACTTATTACATGTTGCACTTGTTACACTTGTTACATGATACTTGTTATATTTGTTACATGATTATCATTCAGAAAACCAATAACCTGATTAACAAGCTTACTGGCATCACAGGAAATAAACTTTAGGTTCCTAGAAAAAAATTGTAGAATAAGAAAAAGAACGAGAAATAAGTACAATGAAACCAATGCATGAAAAAAAGGAGAAAACTACTTTATAAATCAGATAAAAGAGAAAAGCAAGGCGAAAGCAAAAGAACAAACCAACTACGAACAAGAGAAAACAGATATAACAAGAGAATCTCAGAAAAAAAACAAAAAAAAAAACATTTAAAAATAGTAAAACACTTTCCTAAATCTAGAAAATATTTAGTAAGTCGTTGTTGAAAAAATCATAAAATTCGAGAACAACAGAGTTTAACAGAAATAATATATTGTACATGAAATATTAATTACAAGTAAAAGGTGTCAGTGTTTTTGATAACCAGTTTGTAGTCTCGTGTTGTGTTCAGTGATTCCCTGGGAGTATAAAATCCGAAGTTTTTGTAATGATGAGAAGAGTCTATTATAAGATAATAGGTAAGTTTCCACAACACCTCCTAACAAACCTTTACTACGCAACACGTACTAGTACGGGTTTTTTTTTTTGGGGGGGGGGGTTCAATAGGTAAATGATCCTAGAACTACATTTTCTCTCGAGGTTAGCTGTTAAAATATCATATCTCGTCACAATAAACTCTATTTCCTTGTAAGGTGCATAGTTATGACCGTCCACCAAGCACTTTCTTATTTGATTAAATTATCTTTTATGCGTTAATTTAGCCATTAGATTATGTACTGTGTGGAACGATAAATTTGTCGTCCTAAAGAAAACAACACTGCAGATTTATTTTAAAACTTTTATTGAAAAAGTCGATTCATGTAACTTTGTTATGTAGTTAAGCTGACATCTATTCAATGTAACCGCCTTCAGCCTCAATCTCTGCTTCGACACAGGTTCGGAACTCGGAGCAAGCTTTTTTTTTCGACGGGAGCTCGGCGAATACTTGGCGGATGGCGCCGACCAGGCTTGTATTGTTGTTCAAGATCATATCGGGTTAATAGTGGAGGAAGAGAGGGACCAATGAAAAAAGTACAGAATCGTTGCACTTCTTCTAAAGCCAAGTCTGGGTCTCTTTGGACTTTTAAGCCGGCCTCGAGGTTTGCTGCCACACCCAGGTTCTGCCAGCTGCTACCTGATTGCACCAGGTGATCACCACACTCTTCGGCACATTCAAGTACACTTTTGTGTTGACTTTCAAGCGGACATCGGTGATGTGAGGGGGGCATAATGTGATCCTCACTTGAAAGCACACCAAAGACCATAACCCTGGCCGTAAACTTCATTGGGCTGTGCCCTCAAGTATTGAACCGTCTGGAGTTGCATTTTAAAACTGCTGGCAACAACCATGTTATCATAACTTGGATCAGTGGACAGCATGAGTTGTACAGAGGCGAATCTCTGACCTCGCTCGTTGAAGATTGTGTCACTTTCAGACATGATAGAAGGCTGCTATCGTTCACAACTGACCAACTAGTAGATTGGAATTATGCCGTCTTTTCTAGGGCGACAATTTCATCGTGCCACCATGTATAATATATTTCGGATTCTTTTATGTATTATTTCTAATCGTCACAAAGACGTGTTTTGTACTTTTTTTCAGACATTTTTTCTTTTTCTTTTTTTTTATCATAAGTTTTTTTTTTTTTAGCACAATAGACCTCCTTATTAATTATGTTTACTTTAGCAATATATTTCCAAGTACGGATCTTACTTCTCCCTGGGTATAGACTCTGCTTGAGACGCTGTTAATGATTAATTAAAGTTAGCTGTGACCCGTTTTGTTTTTAGATACTGTTGCAGCGTTGTTATTGTATATGTGTCGAATGTTTTTTTTTGTAATGCTTGTTTCTAAATTGTTTACCCCGTCTGATTTATCACGACTGGAACTAGGGAATTGTATATTTTTGGGAAAAGTCTTATAGGACTCCTTGTAGTTCGTGGTTTTAAATTAAGTTCTCTTGTCACTTACTAAGCCGCGACAGCTCCAACCTGGACAAATAATTAAAGGAGGAATTAATAACTACTAATGTAGTGGAGTTCGTACATCGGAACACTTCTGGCTATTTCCTATATTGTCCACCACAATGAGGTAATGCCAATATTATAGTTGCTTCGAAATGTATATGGAATTTAGACAAAGGTAGGTCTGTTTGGGGCCGTGGTTTAAAAGTGATTGGGATTGCCTTTTCTATCAAGCACCACCCTTGCATGAGGCGAACATGCTGTTGATGCTTTTATCCTTTTCACGGAATATGTTACTACGCATGAGGCGTTTCATTCAGTTAATTCCTGGGAGATTCATGTGAAAGACTTTTATTATCATTTCTGTAATGCTTTTGGTATTAAAACACTCTTGCTGACGTCATCATACATATAAAAACTGTCATGTACTGTCTGATCCCTTTGTGTAATTTTCTGTTTTGTAGCACTAATAAATTCATCTTTTTGTGCTTCCCTTTCAATTCTATGTAATGTGACTCGAAGGGGGTTTTATAGCATTGCACATCACAGTTTTAATTTCACTATCGGTACATCAATGACTTAGTTCTCAAACGATCAACACTTTTTCGGAATCAACATCTTAAGTACGCCTGCATTCCAAACATAGGTACTTGTAAAATTGTATTTCAGAAGCATGTTGCACCGCCCCAGCAGTCTATTTGCTGTTTAGATGAGTAAACCGTTTATGACCCAAGAATAATCAATAGAGCTTTATGATCGGTCTTCAGTATGAATACACCTTCCTTAAAATATCAGCGAAGCTTTGTAAATGCGAAGATAAAAGGAACAGCTTTTTGTCGAATTATGTGTAGTTCTTTTCTATCAGATGTAGAGATTTCGAAGTGTGTGAAATCGTTTTATTTATTTCCATCAGCACTTTATGCAAGGTACAGGTTACTATTTCGTACGAGCTCGCACCACTATCGACTATTACATGTCGCTTAACGTTATAATAAGTGGGGCATAAATCTGACGTCAGGTTTTTATTTATTTAATTGAATGCTGCCTGGTATTCAAATGTTCAATCTTAAACTGTCCTTTTTTAGTAGCTTATTAAGTGAGGCCCGGACGTCATTTATATTGGTAATAAACGTAGGGTAACGTATCCCTAACTCCCTAAACCTTTCTATTTTGTGTAATATTTTAGGAGTCTTCATCTCTTTTATAGTTATGGTCCTTTTTGGGCCCGGTCTTCTACTGTTTTTGTAAATGATGTCCCACAATTATTTTTATTCTTCCATTCGTTCTTGGATATTAAAACCAAACTCATGTAATCGAGAAACACGTTCTCAATGTTGTTCTCTGGTTTCACGTATCCAATTATGCCACCGCGAAGCCAAGGCTGCCCAAATTAGAATCGATAATTTATTGAAAAATGTCGGCCGCTATCTAGATTCCAAAAGTTTGCTATTCGAATCTTAATAACGTCGAGATATTTTTATCTGATTTCCCTTCTCTGTGGTTAGAGTTTCAACAAATTGAATTGTTGCATCCAATACGCTCGAAACATTACTTTTGAACATGTATTACATATTTCTCCTCATTTATTTGATGGCTCTAAATGGTATTTCCATAGTTGTGGCATAGTTGAGTTTATGCCATATAGGCTTCCGGTTTCTTTCTATTTAAGAAGAACAAAAATAAAAGTAATGATGTTGACCATATAACAAAGTAATTTACCATTTTCAACGTAGCCTTCTTTCTTTTTAACAATTAATACAATATAGGCAATCAAGGTCTAACAACAGCGACAACAACAATAACAACAACAACAATAAAAACAACAACAACAACAAAAACAATTACAATTTACTCTTTTTCTTAGCAGAGAAAAAGGTTAACATAAAATTATTATTGCCACAAAATTTTATTTTCTTTGAAAGAAAATACAAAGAAACGAACATCGAGAAGTCACTTCTGGGTCAAGGTATAAATCAATTTACGGATTTAATTGATAAATTTAACCTGATAATCGATCATACGATAGATATATGTATCCTTGCTTTCCGTTTATATATTTTATTGGTTTGTAGAGAAAAATTATTTTAAGACTTTCGTAGACTTCAAAGCAACTTTTAGTGTTTCTTTCTTTGTCGCCCTGTTTTACGATGTCCATACTCTCGAGAATTCGTTGTTCCTGTTTTTGGAACACCATTATGTTCATTCGAATACTTTGTCGCAAGTTGATCTTAGTCGCGTCATACTTTTGAATATAACGTCATTAGTTCGAATAGATCGTCGCAAGTTATTGCGGCTCAAGGAAAGAATAGTAAAGAAATACGCTAACAAAAGGGTTAAGTAGACAAAATATATTTTGAACAAAAATGAAAAAGAAATGACGTCTGTATTTACCTAATTTCTTTAGGTACATACAGACGACCTATCTTTTTTCACTTTATTTACTGGAAGTCAATACAATGTGCTAATTTCTAATCCAAGTAACCCTCATATATTTAACCCTAAATTTTAGCCCCTCACTCCATTTCTATATCTTAACCTTCCTGAATTATTTGGACTTCTGAGTCATTATAACTTACCCCTTACTCAGATAGATTTTAAATACTCCAGACCTCTCCTATATCTGCTCAACCTCATATAGAATCGCAAATACTCAGCTAACGATATAATTAGTAATATAATGTATCTTTCATCTTACTACACTTGCTGAATTAATTGATAATATTTAATTATATATATATATATATTTTAAATTTGTTGTAACGTTCACTTATTTGACTTATCTAATTAGGAATTGAATTCTATTGTTTTATTATTTACTTTGTATCATTCTATAGCCCTTCCTTTATGCATATTTTCATATTTTTTTAAAAATATTTTGTATTCATATACATTATTTCTCTTCATTCTTGTGGCGTGTATTGCGTTTATCTCGTTACTAATAGACTTATTTTATTAATGTATTAATTATTAATCGCTGTATTGATTATTAATTTACCCAGAGATATGCGGATTCATTAGCATAACATAATCATACTTTTTATGGTTTATTAATCCTTATTTATTTTCTTATTTGTCTTATTTTTTCCTAATAATTTTTTATTCACTTATCTCTTACTTGTCATTATTTTACATAAATAACCTCATATCGGATGTATCTCACTCTCTTATGAGTGGACGTATCGTTGCCATAACGTTAAATCACTGCAAATACAGCCTTCTCCAAACCGTATGTTTATTAACATAAAAATATCCCCATGTCATGGCTTCGACGGTCACTAACTCTTCCTCTACCTCTTCCTCTCTCTCTCTCTCTCTCTCTCTCTCTCTCTCTCTAACTGCCTAATCATAATTAAAAGTCGCTCTTATAATTCACTGCTTGCCTTTTCTTTTATGTTTATTTCTTTCTTGCCACTCCTATTTCCATCTCTGTTTTCTTACATTATTCTGTCACTCCCCCTTTCTCTTTCCCTATCTTTTTCTGGTTTAACATTTACTCCTTTGTCCCTTATCACTTCTCAATGACTTTACAGATGCTTTCTACTTCTGTTTTGTCATTCAAATTGTACATTTTCAAACTTCCCTCTTTTTCTCACTATAATAAATATTTATCTCTGTGAAGTATGATGAAATTATTGGATCATTGACACGATTCAATAATCGATAGATGTGTAACCCGGCAGATTAAAAACATTAATAAAAACATATTTCGATCTATCGAAGTATTAAGCACGTTCTTCAGGTTTTTTTACTATTTAGTAATTACTTCTGAATATATATATATATATATATATATATATATGTATATATATATATATGTACATAAAAATTACTATAATCTATATTTCAAATTTCCAGATGATGACATCTTATATTTTATTTCTTTAAGTACCTGGAGATGCATAATACTTTACATTACCTATTTCGTAGCACTGTATTCTCCATGTAATATTATACCACTTTTTAAAAGAACTATTCCATCTTTAACTCATCAGAACAAAAAGAATGTATCAACTGTAGTAAAAATATAGGAATATGGGATTGGTTACAAAATCCGATCTTGAAAGAGGAGTTTTAATTATTTTTTCAATTTATTCGAACATGTTGGTATGTTCATGAAAAGTCATAAATAATAAATCACGTTTTTATGAGTTGTATCTAAGTTTTACTAATTTATTATATATAATTAGTTTATACTTATTTACGAAGAATTTATTGATAAATGTCAAATGTTAAATGTATGTGTTATGATATGTTTTATACGAAACTAATTGTCAAATTTTTATACGTAAATAATCTTCAATCAATTAGATCTAAACTTTGATTTAAATCTTCTTTCTATTACATGGATGAATATTTTAATTACGTATATTACCATATTTTTTCTGTTATTCTTATTTAATTATCTTTAATGAATCATTTTTAACATTAATACAAGGGATTTCGTTATTTTTCTAATCCATTATCGGTCAATGTGAGGTAATTTAGTTTAAAGAGTTTAGTGATTTATCTACTATCTACTATCTATAAATTTATCTTATACTATAGATTATATTTATTTAAATTTATTAAATTTATATGATTTATTTAAATTTATTTTACTTTATTATTATTTACTCAATTATTTTATTTTTATCCGTTTATTAGAAATGTATTATACTTTTATTTACTTAATGTAAATTTAAAAATCAATTTTTTGAAATACATTGATATATACTTATATATTAGATTTTGTCTATTTCTACAATTAACTAATTATTATATTAAATTAGATGATTACCTTATATGTTTATTAGATTTATTTCAAATTATTATTTCTTGGCTTATCTAATCTTTTTAAATCTAAATTAATCCCAGTTCTTTTATTAAGGTTATTATGTAGTATCATATGTATTTTTAATTTCTCTGTCCGATGCAACAATTGCATTTCAAAAATAAATTGAATACTAAAGAAATTACAAACGAAATTTCTAAATTATCGTGTTCAAAATTATTGGCAGGGCTTATCATTTTCATTTGTTACCAGTATAATTACAACCAAGTTCATGTTTGACCTGGTTTCGTTACCTTTTTGTAACCTTATTATGCTTATTTAATGTTAATTTAAATATTTTTTTTCAAATAATTTTTAGACAGTGTTTGCTTTGAATTAGTTTAAATCAAGAACGTTTCTTTATGGTCAAGATTAAGGAACACAGCGAATACATCAGGGAGAGTGTTATAGCGTGTCGTTCCAAAAGGGAAGGGTTATGATAAGATTTCTAAGAAGCTAGATCTTCCAAAATCCACCGCTCGAGCAATCGTAAAGAAGTTTAAATCACAAGGGCACGTTATGAATATGGAAAGTCGGGGGAGAGAAAGGCTACTCTCCCGCCAGAAGAGCGAAAAATAGTTCGACATGTCAACCAAAACCTAAGGATCACTGTTGGGAAGATTGTTGAGGAACAGTGAAGCTCTGGAGTGAACGCGTCTCGGCACACAGTTGGTAGAGTTTTGAAGAGAACTGGTTTGAAAGCATGTCCCCTGAAGAGGACTCCCTATTGAAACATGTGCATCTGAAATCAAGGCTAGAGTTCGCAAAGCACAATATTGATAAAGATGCTGCCTTCTGGAAACATGTTATATGGTCCGACGAAACGAAATTTGAGTTAATCGTCCATAATATTGTTTCTCCTGTTTACAGAAAATCTGGCGATGCCTTCTTGCCTAAGAACACCATACCAACTGTGAAGCACGGCGGAAGCATTTGCCGTTTTCGTGATTCTTTTCTGCCACTGTACCAGGACGATTTGTTAATGTCACAGGCATCATGAAAGAGGAGGATTATGTTAAAATCCTGAGTGAAAACCTGAAGGACTCTGCTAGAGAGCTGTCACTTAGTCGACGTAGGAGCTTTCTGCAAGATAATGACCCAAACCGTTCGGCTAATCTGAATAAGAAACGGCATGAGGACAAGAATATCTATGTTTTGAGTGGCGATCCCAGAGCCTGAACTTCAATCCCATTGAAAATTTGTGGGGGTGGGGTTATAAAAGTGGGTGTAATGTAGAGGAATCCTGCGAATTTCGCTCAGTTAGATGATTATTATCAGGAGCAATGGGCTAAATGTACTGTTGAAGAATGCTAAGTAAATGGAAAACTAAAATAAACGACGACAACAAGTAATTAAGGCTAAAGGCCATACAATCGATCATTAGAATAACGGTGCTAATAAATTTGAACGGGGGAATTTTGAAATATCCTTTATAATTACTTTATTATTCATTTTTTTAAAATTCGATTTTGTGTTGAAAAGTGCAGTTCAAAATATATATTATACTCTGTGATTTCCTTGGATTTAACCTTATTCTGAAGGATTTTGAAGACAAAATGAGGTTTTTATTGGAACGTGCCAATAAATATGATCTTGACTGTATATTATGGTAAATTGGTACATATTTTAATTAAGTAAATTTAATTTTACATTACAGAACTTGGTAAAATCTTATTAGTGAATATATCTAAGGCATAAATGCGTACTTTAATATCTATCTCGGTTCGCATAGTATTAATTTTAGTATGCAGCAAATCATTCGAAAATAAAATCAATTTTAATATTCACATCATTACGAATATTTAAATATGACGCCATTTAAAAAAAAGAATTATTATGTAAATACTCTGGATACATTCTGTTTAAACGTTATAATTTAAGAAAAACATATCCTTATTCTCAAATCAGATATTGCAATCCCTAAGTTATAATATGTAATATAAATTGAACTATTTTAATTCCATTGAAATGATAGCGGCTTATTATGACGGATTGGAGCGATGAAAATATAATGAAGGTAGTTGTGCCATCTTATATAGGAATTGCTCTTGAAATATGAATTACATTTTTTTGTGGACGAATACTTCGTGATGCAATCTCACTTTCTACATAAATATGCATCATAAGAATACCGGATACGGAATAAATTAATTGACTTTCTAGTTTTCCTTACCTCACGGTAGTTAAGCTACGTTCAGTTAAGTCAACAATAAATTAGTGATATTTTCCAAATAGAAAGTGTTGTATGTACTCTCCTCTTCTATCGACATTGTGTACATTTGCCCTGGAGTTCTCATTCTCACGGAATTCTAGATTTTTATCAACATTATAAACTAACCCTGGATCTCACTCTACTATTATATGGTATGCAATTTCAGGGGTCATTTAACGGTAGTGTTATTGAATTTTCAACTTGCATTTAACATTATACTTATTAAAAATTTTATCAGTATATTTCTAATATTAGTATAATCATGGCGAATGCTGTGCATTTGTAGTGGCATGTTGTTCAATATGCGCTTTGCAGTCTATATAATTGTTAAATCGACTTTTGTAACTGACAGCGAATAAAACACGACACAATTGATCTATAAAATAATTTATTGTTTTTCCTCATACTGATTAATCATCTTTTAATTACAAGCTATTATTGGTATTTTTATATTTCTGAAAAACGAATATATGCCAGTCTTTCTTCTCATTGGGCGACTGACCCGCGTTTCGTTTGTGACGATTTATATAAACATTTATTTCCATTGGAATGAATCATATATTCTGTAGTCTATTGTTTCGATCCTTTGACCGATATCCTCTCTCATATTTCTTGAGCAAATTATGCATTCCAATAGACACGAGAGAAAAGTCTCGCATTCCCGACATAGATTCTATCTGCGTGTGTGCAACTCATCAAATATATCTCTTCGCAGGGTCGCCTTCCAATATCCAACAGTAATATCTTATCAAATTTTAATTCTGATATCATACGGATCATGAAGCAATGGTTACACATTTGTATATGGAGCGGAACAATTTTCTAATATTCCCAAAGTCAATTAAATTCTTTAATTAAACACAGAAAGGTATCTCTTATTTAAAACAAATTACCTTAAGCTGAGAATAAAATCCGTATGAACATACATATTTCATTAGGTTGCAACGCATATATTTCATTAAGCTCTGTTTTTTATTTCCCCCATAAAAAGAAAAGATGATATTGTATAGTTTAATGACGATCATAAATGTATTTTTATTATTAGCTCGTTTCATTTTTTTAAACTAAAATTATTAAATATAAACGATGAATTAATATGTATTATAGTGGGTTAATATTTTATTTTATTCTATTGTTAGAGATTTTTCCTGGATTTCTTCTACAATTAGCAATTTTTATATGAATGTTGCGAATATCGACAAGTAAAAAATGGTGCATTGTCACCGCCGACATTCAAACTTGACAGTCCTAGTTCTTCAGTCTAAGTCGTTACTCAAGAATCGATGTATAACAAATTATGATGTAAATATAAAAAAAGAATAATGAAATGATTTCAGGTGAATTGATCTACCTATTATTTTATAAAGACGTTTGATCTTGGAATACATTATGAGACACAGTTACAAACAATAGAACAGCGTGTAGACGTTGTGATGTCTCAAAGAAAATTTACTGAAAAATTATATTTCAGAGATATATTAATTCTTAGACGTAAGAGGTTATTTGTAATAAAGGGGCAGATTTATACTACGCATGTAGATGTCTGTAAACATTACATTTAAATCAATGCATGGTGATATAACCAGGGAAACACTGAGGGGAGACAGAATAAAAGCTCAAGTCGTTCGACGTAAGAGGCAATTACAGTACTAAAGGTTTTATGCATCTGTGGATCTTTACAGTAAAGAGGTTGGATTTTGCTGCTAGTTACGTTAATTAGAGATGGACAGACGCTATAAGTCTATCGGGAATTTTGTGTAGAGGTACTTTTAAATCAGCATTGCTGCGGTGGGACAGGTGTTAGTTCAGAACACATTTGGTTAATAACGATTTTTATATTCTGTGTACAAGGAAAATACTAATGATTAGTACATCAGTTTACGTGTTATGTTATTGGTTCCAGGCAACGCTAAAAAAAAAATCTAGTCAATTATATTATTAGAGTATTTCGTAAATCTTAAGGAAATTCCACCCAAAAAGGTATTTTAGAATGAAATATTTATAAGCAAACATTTAGCCGTGTTAACGTGATTGGATGGAATTTTATCTTGACAATAGTGTTTTCAATTTGAATAGAAATTTTAAATCACAATACCAGGTTGGAATGTGAGAATAATAAATAAGGGTAACCACCAGGCCATGACGTTATAAATTAGAGATATAGGTTTAGATATAGAAGTGGGGTTTAGTTAGTAATGAACAGTCGAGTATCGATATTTGACAGGGCCGGACATAGAATGAGGTAATTCACTCGATAACACTTGTGAGGGTCATAAACAGTAAGAACGGGTGAAATTGCAAGCCCGACAGATTAATTTGTCTAGAGGTTTTAAGAGAGAGCAATGGCACGATGACAAAATGTATGCGTTTGTGTATATGTAAAACATCCAACACGCACAGGGAAAACAACGAAAAGTAATACCACCGAACTTTTTGTTATACGTACATGTAAGGATACTGCATAACATTTTATATATTCACGATCAAGCCCCCATCTTAATGCAACAAAAGGTTTATTAATCATTTGCTTTGCCGATTGGGGGCATTCTGAAGATAGGAGATACTGGCAGGTGTGAGACCCAGATGCATTCTCTCTGATCTCACCCAGTACGCATATTTACTATGATAATACTCTTTCAATCTGTGACGTGATTGCCCCAGGGAGCTATTGGGCTTCTCACTGGAGGGCGCCTGAAACTCACGAAACATTGGAGAATGCCGAGCAAATAGGATTTTTTAATTCTTTAGGTACTGTTGTGTGCCCGGGCGTCGGCCACCAATCTTGCTGAGATAAAGGTTTTATTTACAAATTCCATTATTTTACAACTTCATGTTACTTTAAGAGGCGTAACGAAAACATAATTGCGTTTCCGATGCCAACGAGTGCTGATTAAGGGTTCTTTCGTCTTTGAGTGCAGTTAGCAGACCGACGAGGACACGACTTACCCTTCTGATCGTGAGAATAGCGCCTGCAATCCACAGGTGCAACCGAGGAGGAGAGGACCTCCCCTGATGTGACGTAAGTAATTGCGATTGGTTCATGAAGCAGTCCCGGCCACTCCGTCACCTCACTGTATGAACGAGTCCCCACGCCGAAACTGGCAGATCGAGGTGTAACTTTGAGAGAATTAAAGACAATCGAATGGCCGTCACCCTCTCCCCCTCTCCCCACATCCTTCCAATGTCATATCGAGAGAGAGAAATCAGTCTATTGTTATTTTGTGGAGCTCAGTGGAGTCTGGTAAAATACGGACAATTGTATATATATATATATATATATATATATATATATATATATATATATATTGTACAACTTATTTTGAATTAACCAGTAGAATAGATAATCGAGTTTGTCTTTCTTTTGTGTGCATGAGACTGATTTCCTTCCAGCGTGACAGATCGACGAAGCAGCGACATATTAACCCGACGGTGAAATGTATTCCGACCAAGTCGAATTACTTACTACACTGAGATACCTGCGACCAGGATATATTCACGTGGAGCCATTCAACCAGGATAGTTGCACATTTGGTTAGTGACCAGGGATTGACTCTTATGTGACAAAGGGATACCCGGGGAACGGATCGCTTCACGGACCAGAAAACTTGAAAGGTCCACAGTGCTAGTTGACAAATTCTGTATCGCTGTTTCACTATAAAAATGAGCTATGTTCTTGTCATTATTAATAGCTACTTTTATTTTCGTTCAAATTTTTTTCTGTACTAAACAAAGAAATTTATTTCCGATTCACCAACGGGAATTATTTTGTCTATTAAGGTATCGTAATTTATTACATATAAATACCACACGAGGATAAGGTTTACTAAAATCGATATATTTTCATTTGAACGATGAAACTATTATGAGTGGAATGGCAATAAAAAATTGTATGGACAAATATTAGCCGTAATGCCGGTTTAAGATAAATATTTGGTTACTCTGCATTGGAAGATGGAGTTAGTGTAATCCTAAGAGTTTTCAAATGTAAAAAAAAAATGTTCCACATTCATACTGAGATGACCCCAAGTAACATTATCTCGTTGACACTCAGATTCTCATTAGATCACTGAAATTAAGTAAAGTTGAACGTAGCTAGTACTAAATGGGTAACAATTTTTTGAATTTTAGTCGTATCCTTTCTTAATTTTTGAGATGAGGATTGGTTATTGGTATTATTTGTGTTCATCGAAATACTGTTCTCATCCTAAGTGTGATTTTCACACCATCTCGGGCGATGTAACACCTGACTTTCTTTAGATGTATCTTGTTGAACACGGATTTATTTCTATCGAACTCGGGAATTTGGGCAGAATTTCGAGCTGAACACTTTTATTTCCTGTACGGAGATAGCATTCGCTTGTTACGTCAACCATTACTGAATAGAGGTTCTAAGCAATTCGCATTTGTATTTCCGGTGGTCAACAAATTCTTGAGTAAGATAGACGCATTCCCTGGCTCGACAAGATAGACCTGAAGAAGGTCAGAGTTTACATCAAGCGAAAAGTTGTGAAAATCAAACTCAAGTTGAGAACAGTAGCCCGATTAATCCCTATAATGCGAATAGTCGTCTTCCAATGACCAGGATATATGTGCAGCTCTGAAGTGCTTGCTAATTTGATGTTATCAGGAATAATCTCTCTTTCGCAGTAATCTGACATAGCCAGAGCAGGAATAAATATCATAATAGTCCTTACCAGTTGTGGAAGTGAAGGTAAACTGCCTAGATCTCGCAGGGTTACTCCCAACAAACTCTCACTTATTGACTCTCTTATTTCACAATTATAAAACCAAAGATTTGCGCAGATTTATATAATAAATTGTAAAATTATTTTCGTATCATTGAGCATGAATTATTTCAATGCATGCTTTATGCGATATATATTCCATTTAAAGCTTTAGCGTTGGTAACTTGACTAACTCAAGAAAGTCACCTCTTTGTGAAAATTTATGTACGTATCTATACGAATTTTTTTTTTTTTTTTTAAATATTGATGGGTTTTTTTATGACGAGCGCATTATCTATTATCAGTACCATCGACCGTGGAAATGTAATGGTGTCACTCGATACCGAAACAATACGCGATTATTTAAAGAGGAAGAGTCAACCAAAATTTGTTTAAATTATGCTTTGAATTTGCTACGTTATAGTGAGCTGCGAAGCAGGAGTAAGCTTCTACAGGCGATAGCTCTAGGGAAAAATTCTATTCATGCTAGTTCTGTTTAATTTAGGTACATATGTAGAGAAAATGAAGTTATTAAAGGGGGTTGTATCCAGATTCGTTTCCGCTTTGAAATATTTTACAAAAATCAGTCGAGCAGGTGTAATCAAATTTGAATAAAGTAGGTAAATTCTTACGCGATAAACAGGCAGTAGGGCACGGAAAAGTATATTACTAGATTTGGAAGTCGTTTTCCTAAAGCTGTCTAATCAGAAAAAAAAAGTTCTTTAAACAGCACTACTGATGTGACAACGATACTCCAACATTAGGATTCATTTGGCCCTTATACAGAAAAGGGATTACCCCATGAGTGAAATACATAATTACGTGGTACAATGAGTTAACTATTTTTCGTCGTGACCTTTGCAGCGGTTACGTTTCGTAAAATTGGTTATTGAGAAAATAAAGAAAAAACAAGATAAAGAAGAAGTAGGGGCAGTAGATGATGGTTCAATAGAAAATGAGGTACTCTTGCAAAATTTGACCCGGATTCTCGGAAATTCCCGTCAAGCATGGATCGGGCGACACCGCCAATCATCGGTTTCAGCCGAGCGTTGTTCAAATGTTGAAACACTAAATCGACTTTTAATTTTTTGTTTTTTTCTTTATGTAATGTTTATATTATTTTTCGGTGATAATAAAGAGGTTATTTTCTGATTATTTATTTATGTTTTGTAATTAGTGGCTAGGCATTTGATTAGGCAATGTAAAAGCGCTATTGAAATGGAAGCATGGCTACTCTTAAAAAATATGCGAAGGAAATGCGGTATTATATCAGAGCACACTTACACATTTCCTATGCCCTATATCCTCCCTCTTTGCCGTCGATGGTCGTTCATCAGTCGACCGAAGTAAATGATTCCTAAGGAAATATCCTTATCTCGAGAAAGTTGGTCCAACGACAATGAACGGTCGTAAAAAACGTAAAATAAAATAAAATAAAAATAATTTTTTCCTGTACTTTCATCGAACAAGTGAAGCTTTTTCTAAATATATTTTTACGCATTTACTTTCAAAAAATACATATATATAAAATTTCTGTGGACCCCCACCTAAAAAAAAAACTTGACTGAACAAAAAGTATTGAAAGAAACAAAAAATCTCGAAGTTACATCTAACAATTTACGGTGAAAAAAATAACACTTTTATGTTTTCTTGAAGAAAAAAAAAACTTTCTGTTCATAAATATTTTGTAAAAAAATCAAACTATAAAATAAAATAAATAAAAATATTTTCAATCGTTTTAAAGCGGAATTTTTGTTATTTTTGATTATTTACATTGGTGTTTTTCCGGTTTGTTTTTAAAGCGCCTGTTACAACTCTCGGCTTAAATCGATGATTGCCAGTCTCGCCCGATCCATGCTTGACGGGAATTCCCGAGAATCGGGATCAAATTTTGTAAGAGTACCGAAAATGACGGAGAGAAGTGGAGATGCAAACTTGACTACCACATGAGCACCAAAACTCGACCACTTAATTCCGTCATCGAAATGTATTTGTTTTGGACCCATCAAATTGGTCGATCCTATTTATTGCAGAGCGTTTCGCTTTCGCGTTTTTTGTTTTTTGCCTTTCTTTTTAGTTTGATCAAGCAAGCCGTACAAGAAGGGTGTATGAAACTCACCCTTCGCATGAGGCATAACGGAGCCTTCAACATAGTCTCTTTGAGAAGTTTTATTCCAAGCCTAAATAATAAGACACATTATTACTTAAGTCCGTTAGATACTTCCTTGTTGGTTTGATTTTCCGACCTTACATGAATATTTATCATGAACTTCTGCACTATCCTCTTTGTGCGAGGACTGAACTTTTTCATATTAGAAAGCATCATATTCGTCCCCTTAAACGGCTAAAAATTCATATCTTCGAAGACATATGAACTAGTTATTTATTCCTATAAAGATGAATAACTATCACCTTTCGAGGTTGTTAACAGCTCTTTTTGCATTAGCCAAAAATAGGCATTTCATTTTTGCAACCGAGGATCTAATAAAATTTGCATTTAATTTTCAGCTAGGACTTTATTGTATTTATATTATTTCCCCACTGCTTTGGAGCAAAAAGCCATTGGATAAATATCTAATAAGATTCCAGATCATTCCATTTATTAACAAAGATATTAGCTGGCCACCGTAGTAAGCTAATCTCACAACGTGCTCAGCATCATCTTATAGACGCATGGAACAATATAAACTAAGTGAGACAAACACATGTTTCTTTGTCAGATCGAAAACTACTAATAGACTGCTACGGTTAAAAAAAACTACTAATAGACTGCTACGGTTAAAAAAACTACTAATAGACTGCTACGGTTAAAAAAAAGACTGTACTTAGTTTTGTCTCAGAAACGTAAAAAAATAAATCGAATTCGTTGAAAGCTTTATCTTAATACACCATTTTAATTTGCTTAGTAGTTTATTCGTTTTACATAATACACGTATCTTTTACGAATGTTTGGTGTTGCTTATGAATTTAAAATAAAACACGGAAAGGCCATGGATGAACAGACTGAGGAGAACAATACCGAAGTAAAACAAGGAAAATTGAAAAGCTGCACGTTTGGAATTTCTAAAATACAACAGAAAATCAAATAAAATTATTGTAGTAAAAGAATAAACTAATGTCTTCTCTATGAACAAAAGTCAAATCCACATTTAAGGATATGCATACGTTAATGCTGCAAACAAGTACAAGACAAATAAACGAAATAAAATGAGATTTTCATTGAATGTTTCTTTAACTATAATATAACACTCGTTGTCTCAGATTTGTGACGCAGCGTTGAACAGCTGTGACGCAGCATTACAGTATGTCTGTAAATGACTTTATAAGCTCCCATTTCGTGTCGAGCACAGTTGTTAGGTGATGTCTCCTGCTTCGCGTAATACAAGCTATTTGTAAATAAATACATTAACCAGGACGAGACGGCGGTAAAGTGTTTAAACAAAAAGGCATTGGATATTTATGAACGATTCTCTCATCTGCCTTATAGATTGAGATGAACAGTGTGAACTTTATTAATATATGTTTGATCCTTGCTAAATGAAGTGCTGATTTGCCCCACTGATTAGCTGTATACAGTAAACCAATTTGCTTGATTATATATATATATAAGAATGTAAATATACAAACTACTAACTATAGTGGGGGTGATAAGTAGTTAAATGGATTAATCCAAATCTTATAAATACAAGACTGATAAATTAAAAAATTAAAAAATGTATCCATTTTAAATGTGGAAATTGATGAATCGCACAGGTAAGAAATTCATTTTTATACTATGAAAAGGTTAGTAATTACAATTAAGAATAGGAAATTGGGAAAAAACTTTTTTGTAACTTATCTTCTTCCTAAGATTAAGGGTGGTGGTGTTTGATCAACACTGCTGGGGAGCCATGATGTAATACACTGTTTTGTTTTTAAATCCCCGAAACAGTGTTTCATGGTAAACAACTGATGATCCCTTAAAAAATATAAAAATTGGTATTATAGTAAATTTGAGAGTTGATGCAGTGATTGCAGGTGATTAAATGACTTACTGACTAGATGTTTTTTTTTAATGAATGATAAAAAATAATTTTTTGTGTGGTTTCAAATGTTAAAAACTTCAAAGACTATATATATATATATATATATATACATATATATATATGCATGTATATACAGGCATGTATATATGTATGTATATATATACACGTATATATGAATGTATATATGTATATATATATATATAGGTATGCATCTATATACATGCATGTATATATGTAGTATATATATATGCACGTACATATATGTATGTATATATATATATATATATATATATATATATATATATACATATAAGTAAATTATCGACAGTAGAAAACATATATTGGTATATGTACAGTAATTTATTTATTCAAATAAGAACAGGTCATCGATGAAAGGAGTTTTACATATGTTCTTTAAGCGCACGCATTTCTTCGTCTATAGGCATATCGTCAAAACAGCAGAGAATGGGGCTTGGATACTTATAAGGGAATGCGATATCTAGCTTAATGTACATTAGGAAGAAACTGTTATGAGAAAAATATGAAATTATATACACGTAGAAAACAACAATAAAAAAAGCTTCGAAATGCCTACGTACAAATAGCATCTATAAGCTCTTTCCCCCACGGATGCAAAAATTATTTCAATGGATATATAAATTTATGTATACCAGTATGGATATAAGAATTTATATACACCATAGTAGTTAATTTCTTAATACACTTAAGGGTCACCTTACAGGTTGAGCTTTTATAAAAAAAAAACATTGTAAGCATATTTATATATATACTAGCGGGGGTACCCGGCGTTGCCCAAGTGTTTGTTTCCGGGACGGGAGGGGTTTAAAAAATGTTATGATAGGTAAGTAGGAAGGATCAAACCTGGAGTCATGAGTAAAAGTAGGAAAATTAAGTGTGAAAAAAACAAAAAAAACATATGCAACGTTAACAGTTCGGCCACCAAGAAAAGTCCATTCCAGTTGTTTAGGGAAAAAAAAAAAAAAAAAAAAAACGACTACGGTAGGTCGGAGTCGGCGCGAACGTGAAAATATAATATGAATTGTTCAGCACGCTAACCACTACGCCACAGAGCACTGCAGCTTAGTTTAGTGATTTTAAATAACTTCACATGAAAGAACTACGAAGCCAAACCGGTGTTCTCTTCTCAACTGTTCCTTGTGAACGATCCCCAAACGGTGTTAAGTGGTGTCAGGGGGAGGAGGAATTAATTAGAGAGAAAATATTTTACCACTTCCATTGATCTTAACCGATTTTTGCCGTGACTTCTCAGCAGAAAAAAGTATAGAAATCTAAGATTATCGAGGAATTTGAGAAATAATAAGCCTATAACACACCTCAGATATTGTTCTGCCGTTTGTGCATATTATATTTGCATGAAATATCTTGATTTTTAATCCTATTAAGGTCAAAATCCGACGGGAAAAATGAGTTCATTTTATTTATATAGAGAAGAAGAAGAAGAAGAAGAAGAAGAGATATGTGTGTGTGTATGTGTGTGTGTGTGCGTTTTATTTTTTATTACCGTATCTTTCTGTTAAGTTACATTATTGTTTCAGTTACCCGGCCGTTTTTTTTGGCCGCCCGTAGCTTCTTTAGACTTTTACAGAAATGTTCGTTATTATGGGATGAAAGAGTGAATGAGTGAATGAGGTCAGGGGGGATGCGAGGAGGGCGAAAAAAAAACGGCCGGGTAGCTGAAACAATAATGTAACTTAACAGAAAGATACATTAATAAAGAATAAAACGCATATTTGCTCTACAACAGTATTGAGCACTTTCTTCAGTTTTTATTATTTTACCATTTCCACTATATATATATATATATATATATAACTCATTTCAAATTGTTTTAAAGATATTTAATTAACCGTTTGCTCATATATACACACATATATATATGTATATGTATCTATATATATGTGTGTATATATATACAAGCAAGTAGTTAATAAAACATGTTAAAAACACTTAAAAACATATTTAATCTGAAATATATATATATGAAAATAATTATATATATATATGTATATAAATGCATGTATTACTGCTGCTATCGTTATCATTATTATTATTATTATTATTATTATTATCATAATTATTAATATTTATATATGTATTTATTTACAGAAAATGTTATGTAAATATTGTTAGTATGTACTTCGACAGTGCTCCAAATTTAAGTAGAGTAATGTAATAATAATACAGAGTCCACCTAATAATCTTGTTAATAAAATGAATGCTCTTGAATCTTCAGTAATACGGTTTAATTGCCATATATATTTTAACAAACCTTTATATATATATATATATATATATATATATATATATATATATATATATATATGTGTGTGTGTGTGTGTGTTTGTGTGTGTGGGTCTGTGTATGTGTGTGTATGTATGTATGTATGTAGTAAAAATATCTACAAAGTGACGTGTAAGGTGAATTAATGTAATAACGTGAATAACAGTTAATATGTTTATTTGGGCGTATTTAGACACTGGCGTGAGAGGATAACGAATTCACTTATTGACTATAAGATGCATAAATGTAATCTAATACTTTTAGTTCGATCTTAAGTATTATAGATTTGCGTACATGCTATTTTAAACTTAACTGTGACAAACGACTGGATTCAATTATTTTGGCGCACCTATGCACGCGCTGATAATTGAAGTATGACAGACAAGCAGAAGTGACATTTTATACTACAGCATCAAAAATTCACGAAAATGCAATTTGAAATATATGCGTATCGAACTAACTAAAATGATATTTCAAATTTAAGCATTGCACACTGACAATATATTTCAGTTATATAGAATAATGGAAATGCGGTTTTCAAACTTTAAATTTGATATACTGACGAAGTTGCTTTTTCAATTTGAAGCCTGATAAATCGAGGAAAATGAGAGATATACAGAGAGACAGTGAGAGAACGCATTGTTTTATGCTTTTTTTAGTTATTCTAATTAAATTGGTTTTGCAACGCTATGCTCTATTATTTAATATGCGATTCAAAACTCAGCGGTTGACGCTAAATATTTCTTGTATTTTATCGAAATGAAATAATCTGAAACATTATTACTCACCGTTCACTGTAGCAGTTAGGTGCAGATGTGAACGAGGAAACAACACGTGATTCCGCAGGTTTCTGTGTCATTTGTTAAAAGATACCAGGCCGAATTTGCGGGTGACGATGACAAGCGAAACATAGATTAATATTTTGTCCATGCATGCGACGTACTGTGCATGACATCTGAGGTGACAAATAGATGAATGCTACGAGGGGCGTTCCAAAAGTAAAACCTCCTATCATTTTTTCAAAAATGATAAGATCTTCGAAACTGTGACTACAATCAGTAAAACAAATGACGTCTTGTGCTTCGGAATATATTTTTCTACGTAGTCACAGCCATTTTTAATGCATATTTGACGGTGATGCACAATGGCTCAGCATTTGTATATGAATCGCGCTTTTTTATATGATATCCGTGCTAGAAGTAATATGCCCTTTTCTTACTCAAAAAGTTGAAGAGCTACGAAGTTAGGAGTTGGGCAATTAAAACGGGTTATGTTTTATGCTACGGAATTATTTTTTCTACATGGTCACCGCCAGTTTCCATGCAGTTTAATCATGAATTAAATCACGTACCTCTGCTTCAGACGTCAACATTAACAACAGGGAAATGAAAATGTCAAGTTAATTATGCATATTAATGCGTAATTTCAATAATAATAAAAATGCAATTTTCAATCGCCTCTAATCCATTCCTTCAAAATAATACTAGGAGGTATACTTTATGAACGTCTCACGTATATAAACCAAAAAAGTCAAATATCTTTTTCAAAGTTACACTAAAGATTGTATAGTGTTACGTTTTAACTGATATTGGAGTTCATGGCAATAATATATGAGGTCGTTTTTAAAGAACTAACATTTTCGAAAAAGATTATCTCTTAATCATTAAACTAAGAACTAAAGATCATATATCGCGTAAATGTTTTCGTGTATACTTTTATATAAAACCATTATTTACACTTCTAATCGGAAACATCCTGTCGATAAGTCGCATGGTTATAAATGTCAGATCATAAATCTCAAAGTAAACAATTCGTATTAGACAATAGAAAGTATATAAACAAATAAGAAATACATAGATTAAATAACTAGACATTGTAACAATAATGATTGATGAAAGATTTTGATAACAATAGAATATCAGTGATGCATATAGCAGGAACATAAGACATCAAGTAATAATAAATCTCAAGTATAGACCTTCCGATTACAACAAATTAAAATAGATTTAATGACTGTATATGTAACTATTTTAATGGGGCATTACCTAAACAGATCTAAATACATTAAATCGGGGGGGGGGGGTAAAGTTTACATATAAACAAATATAACAAGAAAATGCTTAAAATAAAATCTTCTCTTCTATATAAATAAAATGAACTCATTTTTCCCGTCGGATTTTGACATTAATAGGATTAAAAATCAAGATATTTCATGCAAATATAATATGCACAAACGGCAGAACAATATCTGAGGTGTGTTATAGGCTTATTATTTCTCAAATTCCTCGATAATCTTAGATTTCTATACTTTTTCTGCTGAGAAGTCACGGCCAAAATCGGTTAAGATCAATGGAAGTGGTAAAATATTTTCTCTCTAATAAATTCCTCCTCCCCCTGCCACCACTTAACACCGTTTGGGGATCGTTCACAAGGAACAGTTGAGAAGAGAACACCGGTTTGGATTCGTAGTTCTTTCATGTGAAGTTATTAAAAATCACTTAACTAAGCTGCAGTGCTCTGTGGCGTAGTGGTAGCGTGCTGGACAATTCACATTATATTTTCACGTTCGCGCCGACCTACCGTAGTCGTTTTTTTTTTCCTTTTTCCTAAACAACTGGAATGGACTTTTCCTACTTTTACTCATGACTCCGGGTTTGATCCTTCCTACTTACCTACCATAACATTTTTTAAAACTCCCCCACCCCGTCCCGGAAACAAACACTCGGGCAACGCCGGGTACCCTCGCTAGTAGTAAATAAAATGAAGAAGTATGATAGAAAGGTAAAAATGTATTATTGTGGTAATCACGGGTAGTTACTATTGAACCGTGTGAATTGCATGGAAGAGTTTTGTTTGCACCGTAAACAAAAGAAACAACAGAGCTGTGCGTACTATATAAACTGTGAAAAAACTAGAGATTTAGCGTATAACTTAAATACATAAATAGCAAGTTAAGGAGTTAAAATATTTAAAAAAAATTGAATATTACATTCCATTAAAGTCTTATTAAAACATAACAAAGAAAATAATTTTTTTATCAACAATGGAACCAATAAATTTAGGCAAAGAAGTACACAAATCTTGGATACAAATTAAATACACATGCACACACACACACACACACACACGCAAGCGCGCGCACACACACACATATATATATATATATATATATATATATATATATATATATATAACTACTACATTTACGCACATAAAATTAATGTACGAACGTATAAATTTATGCGTAAACTTTAAGTATTTACTTCAAAAGTGCTGAATACGTAGGTAGAGCTAGTTAGTAAGTTATAAAATATATATGGCGATTAAGCTACACTGAATATTCCACGTTTAATCCACACTAGGACTCTTCAGGCTTATGCGCATAAGCCTAAAGAGTGGATGAAACGCGGAAAGAGTGGTTGAAACGCGGAATATTCAGTGTAGCTTAATCGCCATATATATTTTATAACTTATTATATATATATATATATATATATATATATATATTTATCTATATATTATTGCAGTGCTATTTGGTTTGTTAGAAGTAAACTCACATGAAACAAAAAGTGCCTTATGAGTTAACAGGGCAGGCATAATAAATTTATCTATACAAAAATTAATTGCTACATATATATATATATATATATATATATATATATATATATATATATATATATATATATATATATAAATAGATATACAGATAGATACGAAAGTTTAAAGGTCTTTAGAAAAATTTTGTTAAAAATAAGTAAATGAATAAAAATACAAATAAAAATTAAGCAATAAACGAAATCTAATATATAAATCTCACCATGTTTGTGTGTGTATATCTGTCTCCGTTTTTAAATTGTATCTTTTCCTAGAAGATTGGTCGTTTGACGGCGTGCAGTAGCTCAAAAGATTGCATATAGGGTGTAGAATGTTATTAGGAGTGTTTAATTGATAAACACAATTCCGAAGGGATTAAAAAAAGGGGTTCAAACTTGAAAGAAATGACAACTTAACAAGCATAGCGACAATGTTGTCGCTTACGCATGCGCACGATCTGTAACAGAGGTTTCTTTATTCATTTATTAAATTTACCAGATTATTAACGCAGTAGTTCCTTTGGTGCAACGCGTAGCATCATCGATTACTAAAACCAATGTTGCGGGTTCGATATTTTTTGGTTGTTACTTTCCGATACTCTGAACTTTTAAATGTTACGTAATAATTATAAAAGAACACTTTTATATAAAAAAAAAATATGGAAAAATGTTTTTGCTGTATATAACGAAAATGTCATATTCAAAATATATAGGATATATTATATATCAGCTTATTTGTTACATTCCAATAATCACGTAAATAGATCCAGTAATGGAATTTTATATGGAATTCATTTCTAAACTATTTAACTGATCATTATGAATTGTAATTATGTGTATATGTCTGTATATTTGTATGTATTTAATTCTCTCCTAAATTAATTAACTGATCATTATTAATTTTAATGATGTGCATATGATTATATATTTCTCTGCATTGGATTCACTCCTAAACTAATCAACCAATAATTATTAATTGTATTCATGTATATATGTCTGTATATTTGTATGTATTGGATTCACTCCTAAACTAATGCACAGATCATTAATTTTAAGGATATGTATATGATTATGTATTTCTAGTATTGGATTCACTCCAAAACTAATTAACCGGTCATTACGAATTTTAATTATGTATGAATGTTTATATATTTCTACGTATTAGATTCATTCCTAAACTAATTAATCGATCATTATGAATTTTAAGGATGTGTCTATGCTTATATATATATATATATATATATATATATATATATATATATATATATAGATAGATATATTGGATTCACTCCTAAACTAATTAACCGATCATCATTAATTTTAATTATGTGTATCTTTTTGTGTCTTGGTTCAACCCTAAAACAAATAAACTGATCATTCTGAATTATATGTAATGTATATGTTTGTATATGTCTATAGGTGTCATATTAAAAAAATCACGTACAATGTTCACTTACTTTGTTAATGTATTTATGTGTACAAGTTATAAGGAATTTCACAGTATAGTACTCATATGAAAAACTTATGTAAAATCATCGAGTAGTTTCATCTTTATATTAGAAATAAGATACTTGCACAGTATCCTTCCCAAGAAATAAGGTACTTGTGCAGTATAGTACTCACATGAAAAAACAAAGAATATTTTCCCTGTGACGTACATAAGTTAGTAAAACTGTAAATCCCGTTAAATATTCGAGTAGTATAACTTACATCAAAAAAATAATGTGCTTCTTCACTATAGCACCCAGATAAAAAAAAACTATTCTTACCCCCTGATGTACAAAACATTTAGCACAACAGAAATTTTCATAAAAGTATTGAGTTCTTTCATTTATAAATTAGAAAAAAAGGTAGTTGTACAGTATCTTACACAAGAAATAAGGTACTTTTACAGTATAGTACTCATGTGAAAAACAAAAGGAATTTACCTTGCGACGTACATAAAAGTAATCAAAACCAAATATCATGTAATATATTCGAGCAGTATGACGTTTATATAAGAAATAAGGTGCATCTTTACTACAGAACTCTGATGTAAAAACAAACTCTCACCTGTGGCACACGGAAAAGTTAACACAATAGAAAATTATGTAAAATGATTGAGTAGGTTCATCTATATCTTAGAAATGACGTACTTGTACATTATCCTACCCAAGAAATAAGGTACTTGTGCAGTATAGTGTTCATATGAAAAGGAACCAAAGAAAATCCTACCTGTGATGTGCATAAAAGTTATTAAAACCAATCATCATGTAATATATTCAGTTAGTATGACTTTTAAATGAGAAATATGGTTCTTCTTCACTATAGCACTCTGATGTAAAAACAAAAACTCTTACCTGTGACATACAGAAAATTTTGCACAACAGAAAATTATGTAAATTATTTTAAATATGTATTGTATATTAGCCGCCCTAGGCAAGGACATTTTTTCATATATATGCTGTAAATTTCCAGTGCTAGGGTACGTACAATTATCTCATACATATAATACCCGTCCTAGGATAGGTAAAATATTATTTTGCTCAAGATGGCAAATGATACATAGACATTAAAAAAATTACTCTATCCTAAGAATAACAGGTATGTTCAATTTTTTTCTCATACGGTCCCGAGCAATAAAAAAACGCAAAAATTAAATAAAAACTATCTTATAAATAAGAAATAAGAAAGTTTTATATGTGTATTAGAGTTGTATTTTGTGTCTTAAGAGTAGCCATTTTAGAATATCTTTTAACTAGATAAAGTTAAAGCTTGTGTGAATGGTTATGAAACGATTGTAACGCCAAATAAATACGTCGTATAATAAAACACATACGGCCGCCTTGGTTATTGCAGTGATATATATATATATATATATATATATATATATATATATATATATATATATATATCGTTATTATACAAGATAAATACTAAAAACGACTAATTCACCAGGAAAGATTTTAAACACAGGTTTTACATTGAAGCACGCCTTTCTTTAGTTGAAAATTACAGCTATTATTAAATAGAATTTTTTTTATATTATTAATTTAAATAATTTAATTGATTATCAATCATCTATGAATTCTGACAAGAAAAATGTAAGAAGGGGCGGAAGGTGTTTGTGTTTGCTGTTCTTTTTCAAAGAAATGAACTTGTAAATTATGTAATTTGACATTTGTCCTATTATCAATTAATTTCATTTTCTTCTTTCTCTCTTTAGTTTTTTCTTTCTCTTTCCCTCAATATATATGTAGATCCCTCCATTATCTCTCTCTCCATATCTCTCTCTCTTTCTCTCTCTCTATATATATATATATATAAATATATATATATATGAATTGCGTCAATCGCTTTATTACAGATTAGTAAAATATCAATATTTCACTATATATACGTAATACAAAACTGAAAATTGTATCATCAAATGACTGTTACAAGGTTAGCTATTTCCCAAAGTTTTATTCAAATTAATGCAATATTGACGAAGTTATGGCATTTTATTTATCAACACGTAATTTATTATGGCCACTGCCTTATTGCAGATCTTTTAAAATGATAAAAAAGGGGCGATTAACGGTTATCGAAAAGGAAATGATTGTTGCTGGACTCGCAGAAGGATTGTTCATCAAAGATTTAGCTACGGAGTTGAAAAGGCATCCAAGAACTTTGGCTTGATTCGTTAACAACCCCAACACCAAATCCAGAAAGGATAACGGGACCAGTAGAAACCTTTCACATCGTGATATTCGGAAAATTCGCAGGGAAGTCTACCGAAAGCCAAACAGCACCAGTGCTTCCATTTTTGCAAGAGCTTGAATCGCCCCAAATCCAGGCAGGCCCGATGTAATATCTTGAATTAGATGGCAAGGAACATCAAAACTATTCCAAGGCCTCGATTGAGCAAACAACATAGGAAAAACCGAATTGCTTGGGTAGAGAATTACATGAAAATAGATTTCCAACGTGTCCTATTTACAGATGAGACCATGCTACTATTGACAGTCCGGAGAGAAGGGCCAAAGTTTGGAACTCAAACGAAACTTACACAGTTCATCGCCAACAAAGAGGTGGAGGCATCATTGGGGATACGTTGGTTGGACCATTCCGATTCCAGAGGGTGAAAAACTTACCATCAATGCGTACACGGCCTGTTGGATAAACATTTGTCATCATGGCTTGATGACCTACCGTTGTCCAGTCACTTTCAGATGATTTTTATTCATGATAATGCACCATCCGATTCTGCTAGGGTGATTCTGCTATGGGCTTCTTCGGAGAAGCCCTTATGAGCTAGCCACCGTGTTCTCCAGATCTTAACCTCATTGACCTCTCTGGCCAATATTGAAAAGAGCTGTTTATGAGGAAGTAGGGTAATTTACATCAGAGGATGCCCTGTGGATGAAAGTAGTTAATGTCGCCAGAACAATAGCTCCTTTTTATATAAAAAAAATGAATTCTTTGGTATACAAAAGGTTGTTTGAAGTTATTTAAAAACATGGTGGATATAGCGATAAATAATTCATAGTTTAGGCTTTCCACCTGGGATGTGCTTCTTTTTTTTTTTTGGTTGTTTTTTTTTTTTACACGGTGGTCACCACTTATCAATGCCCGAGAGACACTCAGGGATAAGTGTTATTGCAAGTACAGTACGTTAGTGTTGAGATTTTATGAAGTGTTTACTTAAGGGGGTGGTTCATTAGGAATTTGTTTACGTTGGTCTTGAAGGAATCCAAGTTGTAGTCAGGTGGGAAACAGGCAGATGGAACGGAATTCCACAGGCGTTCAGTTCTAAGAAAGAAGCTTTGTTCATGGAATACACGTTTTGATTTAGGCACAGATATAGAGTGGGGGAAATTTTTCACAGTGGATTCAGCTAGACGGGTGTTTTTCGTGAAAGATTAGCGAGGGGCGACCAGAGATTGGAGTTCGGACGAGCACCTGCCATGGAAATAACGATAAAACAAGGATATGCTCGCAACGTCTCTTCTGTGGGAGAGAGGTTGCAGAGTAGAGAAAAGGGCACCCCCCTAAGCCACGAAGTCTATTTTGTACTCTGTCAAGGCAGGATAGGCTATTTTAGCAGCTCCTGCCCAGATATGGCAGCAGTATTCCATCCTTGGACGTACTTGGCTTTTATATAGATAGAGAATTGCATCAGTAGTGAGATATCTTCTGGAGCGGTAGAAGGATCCCACAATCTTTCCAGCGACCTTGGCAACAGACTTGATGTACGTGTTCCATTTCAGATCAGGAGTAAAGGACAAACCCAGAAGCTTGTCAAAACATGGGGCTTCTCCTAGATGAGAGCAATACATTTCGAATGATGCCAGATGGTGATCAGAGCGTTGATGATGTAAGGATAGGAGTTTGGTTTTAGATGCATTAAAGATAACCAGCCACCTCTTCCCCCACTGAACCACACGTTCAATATCAGAGGAGAGAGAATCAGAGAGAACTTGGTCATTTACAGCCTTTGATGTGTTGCCATAGATGGTCGTGTCATCAGCATAGATGTCAACGAATAATTTAAGTATATGTTTAGGGAGATTATTGATGTAGATCAGGAAGAGAGTTGGGCCCAGGATGGACCCCTGAGCGACTCCAGCATTAATACTGCAGGCCTCTGATTTTTGTCCATCGAGCACTACTCTTATGAGCCTATCGGAGAGAAATGATTTAATGATTTAGAAAACACTTCCAGTTATACCGTAGCTTGAAATCTTGTGAAGTAGGCCCTTATGTCATACCTTGTCGAAGGCATTTGATATGCCAAGAGCAATTGCCCTAGAAAGAAACCCTTTGTCAAGAGATTCACTAATCCTGTGAGATATTACCGTTATCACATCTGTGGTCGATCTTGCAGAACGGAAACCATATTGTCTGTCACTAAGAAGGTTATTTATGCTGAGGTGGTTGACTATTTCTCTATTTAATATGGATTCCAGCAACTTACTCAAAACACACAGGAGACTTATTTGTCTGTACTGAAAGGGAGATGACTTATCACCTGAATTCTTATATAGAAAGCATACTGATGAGGTCGTCCAGGGAGTCGGAAAGCACTTCTCCTTAAGTATACGCTTAAACAGTTTCGTAAGTATGAGAGCAAGTTCTGGTTGAAACTTTTTTAACACTATAATTGGGATGCCGTCAGGGCCAGTTGCTTTACTGGAATCAAGGTTCTTGATTAGCTTGGCGACCTCGTGCACAGATATTTGTATGTTACCTAGCGTGTTCTGTATTATAGGAGAAAATATGGGAAGTTGATGGCCTTCGTCGCATAGGATAGAATTAGCTGCAAAGTTCTTTGCAAATAGTTTTGCCTTGTCTGATGCTGATGAGATGACCTCTGGTCCATTGGTGATATTTGGGATAGAACGCACGCTTCTGTTGAATATCCTGTTTGCTATTTGCCAGCACTGGTGGGAACGAAGTCGCTGCTCAGCTACTTTGGATTTAACAGGCTGATTATATAGCTCTCTTGCATTTTTATTACTCTTTTACAGTGGTTGCTGGCAGTCCTGAAAGCAGCTTTAGTCTCAGTACATGTATTACGTTGGTAGCTATCGAAAAGGTGATTTATATGCGCAATGGCAGCAGCACATTCCCGGGAAAACCATGGCTGGCTGTTGGGTTTTTGTTGAAATTTTTTGGATGGTATGGATCGGTCTATGCCTACAATTTACCATTCGGTCAAGTCTGATACTATAGAGGACCCATCCTTTTTAAACATGGAATGCAGAGGTAGGTCACGTATGAATGTACGGAAGCTATCCATGTCAGCTATAGAGTATCGACCTACAGTACGGTTGAGAGGTACGTCTGAAGACTTATTATATTTTATTTTTATCTTAACTACTACAACAGAGTGGTCAGAGGATCCTAGAGGAGATAGAACGAAACATGGACACAACTCAAGGGAAGTTGAGAGAAAAAGGTCTAGGAGGCTTGCATATTGACAGAGTGTATCGGGCACACGGGTGGGTTCGCTAACAATCTGACTGAGGCCATAAGAAATTGTAAAATCATGACAAAACCTCCCCTAATCGTCCGTCTTGTTTTAATGAGTCAGCCAGTCCACGTTATGGACGTTGAAGTCACCACAGATGTGGATGTTAGCCGAGGGATGAGGAGACACGATGTGGTCTATTTTCTTAGGTATACTCTTAAAGATAGTAACTCTGCTGTTATGCGGCTGATAGAGGGCAAATATAAATGCAGTGGTGTAAGCAAGTGCAACCCGGAAGCACATATAGGGTAAAATAGGATCTTCTCTAGAGATATCCCTGCCACACGGGAAGCCATATTTAATGTATGCACATATTCCATGTCCATGGCGACCTTGGGGGTCGGATTTAGCTGTTAAGTTAGAGTATCCGTTAATTATGAACTCATCTAAGGAAGTGGTCGACCCTATTCCAGTTTCGATTAGAAAGAATATATCCGGTTTCGTCTCCTGTAATTGGGTTTCGACCTCTGGAAGGTTGGAACGTAGACCCTTGATGTTGGAGAAGGATACCTGGTAGTATGCGTCTACGTTGGAAGAAGGGCTCTAGGTTTATTCGAGTTTTATTTTTTGAGATATTTCATGTTGATGATTTGGGGATTTGTGGAACAGGTCGGCATACTTGGTCAGAGCAGGATAGAGAGGAAAAGTAAGAGAAAAAAAAAGACAGGAATTTTTTGTAGCACATGAAAAGGTAAAGCCGTTACAATTACCCACTAGTATGGCATCGAGAGGCCCCACGAGAGACTACTTCGTGGTCCAGAATACATTCACCAAATGGCAATACAGCAGCCCCAGTTCTTTGCGCCTGCTTATAGGACAGCCTCCTTAGTGGTTACTCCAAGTTTCGGGTCCCTAACTATCAGGCGGATAATGTCAGCACAGACAAAACGTTTACCTCCAGCACCCTTACTAGCGACATGGCTACAAGGATAGACGTAGAGACAAAAAAATTTCCGACATCTCAGACTACTGTTAACCAAGTACTACCGACCTTTAAAGCAGCTTTTTCGTCACCCTTTTTCAGAAAAATCACTCATTTGAATGAGGACTGAGGGACAAAAAAGGAGGAGCGAGAGTTACTGGAGCTGCCGGTAACACATTCACTTTATTATACACTCTCCATTAAAAAAAACGGGGAGGAGGGGAATGGGTACCAGAGACTTATTAATATCTACTTAGTAAAGTCCGGTGCTAAATTATCAATTCAGGGTACTTGTGATGATTATCACTCCTCCCATATTAATGGGTGGGTGTTTTTGGCTTTATCGATCTCAAGTTTTGATCATTCGAGCTTCACCTTATAATTAAAATCCAATAATGAACTTTTATCAATTTGTGAAGTCGGCTTAATATTAATTTACATTTGAGTTTAGATAACTATTCAAGGTTTTACTTTGGGAGGATTGTTTTCAAAGGTGACTTTTTCTTTGCTAATGTCACTGTGTATTATATTTCGAATATAATTGAAAATAAGACTAACTATATTAGATTGCTTGATTGGCTAGCCAGGAAGCAAGCATTTTCATTATAAGAAAGCTGATAATAATAGTATTTATTAAGTCTATTGCTTAAATAAAATCCTTACTTTATCTACTGTAATAGTTCTCTATTACAGTAGATAAAGTAAGGATTTTAATAATTCCCGGCGTTTTGTTTTCAATCGCTGGTTTACTTCAATGTAGCATGGGTGAGCAGTGTTTTTTCCTGTTGCAATAGTAGTCGCGAAGGGGGGCGGAAGAAAATCATCTTAAAAGTTTAGCAAGACAGGAAAAGTAGAGACAAATAAATACATATACATAAATAAAGCAAGAAAAAACAAGTTTTTTGTTTTTTTTTAACAGAAAAACATAATAAAAAGTAAAGTTTTTATGATTAGACATTGTAATTTTAAGAGACCAACAATAAAGTGATAGACGATGGAAATTCCTTAATAAAGAATACAATGTCATAACTTTGTGAATATCACATACATTTGAATAAAATTTCGGGAAATTACTAACCTTAAAGCAGTTATTTGATTATACAATTTTTATTTTTTTGTGACATATATGTAAGGAAATATTGATATTTTACTAATCTGCAATAAAGTTATTGATGCAATTATATATATATATATATATATATATATATATATATACACATATATATATGTATATATATATATATATGTATATATATATGTATATATATATATATATATATATATATATATATATATATATATATATATATATATATATATACACGTATGTGGTAATGAAAAAGAAAACCAAACAATATCAGTCCCGGCTTATTTGAACACTTCTTCGGCGTGATCCATTTGAAGAAATATAATACACGTACTATATTAATAAATTATGTTTGGAAAAATTGTAGCCGTATTTTATTGCTATTCGACATAGAGACCCGATAATGTAATGAAAAACGTTATCCAATCGTGAAGAATTTTAGAACACAGCTGCTATTAACTGTTTCGATTGTGTTCTAAAATTCCTAACCATCGCTTTGCCGCGTTCAGAATTCCAAGACTCTTCGTCGAATAGCGAATGAGTTAGTACGAATTTTGACATAGGCACACTAAATGCAATTTGAAGAGTTATGGAAATGGATCTGTTTCTACGATCTGTAACGAAAGGTAACGCCATGTAAGGACAAACAAGTAAAACTATAGAAAACAAATAGACGTCGTATCAGCGCGTGATGTCCAGGGATCACGGTTTAATAAAGAATCGAAGGTTTTAAGAGGGCTCCAGTCGAGGTCGAGGGAAACTGGCCCGTGGTGATTATGCTCTCGTAATATATATATATATATATATATATATATATATATATATATATATATAAATATTTCAGATTTCAAAAGAAAAGCCCCTCCCACGTCCGTCATTTATTATTATCCAGGACCTTCATTTAAGAAGTTAGTATACAATGGTCAATTTAGCCTCTCTTACCTTGCCTGTCTATCTTTTTGTCTCTCTCCAAGAAAACTAAGATAAATAACACCTGGTTTTGATTACGCGGTACATTGAGTAATATTACAATAAACATGGGAAAATTAGGACGATAGGTCAGGGTTAGAATAGAGTGTTAAATAGAAGACGTGCGTGGGAAAGCTAAGAAAGGCGGTAAGTGTACATTTCGTAGACGCGAAGGGGTGAGTCTTGTACTAGTCCTCATTGAAACTGTATATTTATGTAAGTTCTTTCCATGCGATATGAATTCGTTTAAATGTCATTTAATTTGGTATCCAAAAAAAAAAGTCGGATTATATTGTTCAGGAATATCTGTTACGAAAATAATGTCTGCCCGGGTTCAGTGGAATGGAATTAATAAGTGATTGAAATTTTACATATGTTTTTGCATTCATGTATTTTTATTCTCCATTTCCTGGTTTGAAATGAATTTAACCTGTCATGAACACAATGTGTTGTGTAATATCATTGCATGTAAAGAGAAAGATATGGATGCATATCCAATTCGTTTAATTATATAAACGTGTATATATATATATATATATATATATATATATATATATATATATATATATATATATATATATATATCTACAGAAATAGAGAGATAGATAGATAGATAGATAGATAGACAGAGAGATAAATAAAAGGGAACACACCGAATTATCTGTTCATCAATGTTTCGTATTTATTTAGAGACTTCATTTGGATGAATGAGGTTAAAAAAACAAAAAACACCTGTAGGTATTCTTAATCTCATTCATCGAGAGGAAGTCTCTAAATAACGTTGACGAACACATAACCCGCTTTTTTCCCTTTTATTGCTCAATTTTGTCAGAATACTATATCCATTATTCTCATCATATATATATATATATATATATATATATATACATTAACACACATACATATATATGCATATTTATAAGTGTCTGCATATTTATATTCCAAGTAGAATTAGAATAACACTAATATGCTCATTAGATCGATAGTGGAAAACTAGACCTAAATAAAATTAGTTTTAATCTCTGGAATCCCATTACATGTGATCAAACCATGTTCTATTAAATTCAACAAAAGTCAGTTTTTGAAGGTACAAGTACTTCCATAAATACAACAATATATATGTTATGTTAAAACATATGATGTGCTTTACTTTTCGATGTGCCTATCCTAAAAAAAGGCATAAAGACAAAAAAGTGTTCCCATTTAATTTTATATTTTTGTTTTATGAGATATTTGTCCCAAAATATGTTTGTATATTACCTTCAGGTTTTCGAATAGTGGAACCTGAGTATCACACGTTTAACAGTACGGCACAAAAACATATATCGTTTGTCATTGATAAGATATTTTCTTTACACTGAAGGCAAAACATGATGAATGTATATACAAGTATTTAATATTTGTACTTTATGTTTTGTTTCTTTTTCTTCTAGACTTATATATATATATATATATATATATATATATATATATATATATATATATATATATATATATTCTAGGGTGTACATAAGTCCGGTGTGATAAGTCCGTGTGAAATTTTACAATGAATTGTTCTAAAATCACATCCTTTTTACATGTTATTTCTATTGCAACCACTAAAAAAAATATAGATACTTTAAGGCTCACACGGACTTTATGGACATCCTGTATATATAAATATATATATATATATATATATATATATATATATATATATATATATATATATATATGTAGAAAGAGATAGAGAGAGACAGAAAGACAGACAGACAGTCAGAAAGACAGACGGCAAAAGAGATAGAGATATAACTTATTCATATAAAAATTATATGCTACAAAGTGGGAAAACGATGATGGAAAACGTGAATGGTCTCCAAGATCTTTAGATGGTATAATGAATGAGCACGACTAATAATGGTAAAAGAGTCCGTGCTAAAGTTTGCTGCACAAGACGGGTTTTTAAGCAAATGATCAGTAATTGAAGACCCGTATGTGTTAGTAACGACATCAGTTGCCCGGTAGGTTCCATTCCTAATTTTATTGGGTACATGTTATTGAATTCTTCCATCTAATGTTAATGTCGTTCGACCCAAGTAGTTGGCACCGCAACCACATTTAAAATTGTAAATAACATTACTTTTATGGTGTGGGGGGGGGTAAAACGTATTTTCAAGAAGATGGAAATAAAGACTCTTTTACCATTATTAGTCGTGCTCATTCATTATACAATCTTAAGATCTTGGAGAACATTCACGTTCGACTCAGGAAATCTTCTCTTTGCAAGCAAAGGGAATGCCTCCTGGGGTTGAACGTGATTAATCTCTAGGGTATTCGTCCATAACGCCGTTTTATTTTAATCGTTTTCCCACTTTTTTTCCCCCCTGTAAATTTAATAAAACGCTATTTTAATCGCTTTCATTCTTTATTTTAAAATAATTCCCTCGATACAGCTTTGAGAAGCGAGGGTCGAAACCGGTCAGCTGGCTCCCCTATTTTTTTTTCTTTCCCTTCCTGCTCCCCCTTCATTCCCACCTTTTTGGAGAGAAGATGTATATATATATATATTTGTATATATACAAATTTACTTTTAATCATGAATCATAAAAAGTCTTCCTTTCCTAATTGCAATATTTAAACTTTGTATCTCTAAAAACATCATGAAATATATATATATATATATATATATATATGCGTGTGTGTCTGTGTCTGTTTCAAATTCTATGCGTGTCTGTGTATACATGTACGTTTGCTTAAAGATATATATATATATATATATATGTGTGTGTGTGTGTGTGTGTGTGTGTGTTTGTGCGCCTGTGTGTGTCTGTGTGTGTCTGTGTGTGTCAGGTTCTATGCGTGTCTATGTATACATGTACGTTTGCTTAAAGAGAATGATGTTTTATTTATCTTGCTAATCTAATTTTTCAATTGGCGGATTAACCATCTAATGTTGTATTCAAGTGTGTTTAGTTATCATATTTTTACACTCGTAGGCATGGTCATCTTTTTCAGTAGTTGTGATTAATTAATATCTGCTCTTATTCATGATATTTACTTCCATGGATAACCAAAGTCTGTTTTTTGGGATGTTTTTGAGGCATAGAGTATTGTTCGTTCTTTTTTAAATTTTTAAAGATTTTTGGCTTAATGTCCCTCAAGTGTTAGTTATTCATGAAAATAATACGAAAATCATATATAAATTGGACACATAACTATTGAAATATATGTGTAGGTTGGTCTAAAGTAATTTTTGTCACATAGTATATCAACATATCATATTAAATTGCCCAAACTATTTCCAACTAGAATCTTCAAACATTATAATATTACATTTAGACTAGGGTCGTCCTATTCGTCTTGAATGTATTCTTTCATGCTACACTTTGATCCTAGCCAACGAGCTAGGCAACCATAAGATTATTGGGTCGGTGGGATGCTGGGAAGTTCACTTTGGAATGTGTAATTGCACAATATATAAAAAGTTAAAATCAAAAAAAATAATGACAAGGTAAATAAAATGTGATAATAGTGAGCATTGTTGGTCATCCATAAAATTGTCTGTCATATCCTTTACTAGAACTATCTCTATCACCTCAGGGGGGGCCTTACTGAAGTTAAACTTAAATTTGAAAAAAAGTTTTACTAATTCATGAATATATATAGAAATACTACACTTTGATCCTCACTAAAATGCTGAATTTTAGCCTAATGGCCAAGTAACCATGAAATGATAGGCTGCTGAATGTTAAATTACATTTTTCCCAACACAGTACAGCAAGAGAGAGGAATGGGTAAGGCAAAAGATAAAGATATAGAGTTACCGAGAAAGATGGTAAAAAGTGGGAAAGGGAAAGGCAAGGAGATACTGAGAAAGCTGCAAACACACACACACATACACACACATATATATGTGTATATATATATATATATATATATATATATATATATACAATATTCAATACAAAGATGATACACACTTGATTTCCTTTCTATTTTATTTCCTATACTATTATTAATTATTTATTTTATACTGCTAGTAAATATAAAACAGCTGACAAAATCATGGCAAAAAATCATGAATCAAGTAACACTGAAATAAAAACTTATAATGCCGTACGTGTGATCAAAAATAAACGAGGGAATGAGTCTTTACAAGCAAGTCATATAATGGCATGACTGTAACTGACATTTCACGTTGGTTAGCATGTAACTCCACCTTCACTAGCAGCTTTATCATATTGCACACAATACCCCCCCCAAATAATATTGAAATAAAATGACGAAACCCTTTCCATCCTCGCCTTTTGAAATTATAATCTGAAATTTCCCAACACCGAAGCCTTACTCATTCCAACACGCAAAGCCACCATCAATCAAGCTTGATATGATGAGGGAGAAGAGATATTAATGGTTTAAAAACGTTCTTAATACACCTTTATGACATCATCACGTGCCTAACGACATGCCGTGCGAGTTGAAAATATTTGCAAAGATAGCGAGTAAAAACTTGATCGTTGACCCGCCAATTCAATAAATTGGATCAGACAATAAACAAAACGGTACTTTACTTCTTTTTAATTATATGCGTATCAGCTTAAATGCTATCAATGATCTATCTATCTATCTATCTATCTATCTATCTCTCCTCTCTCTCTTTCTCTCTCTCTCTATCTCTGTCACGCTCTCTCTCTCTCTATCTCTGTCACGCTCTCTCTCTCTCTCTCTCTCTATATATATATATATATATATATATATATATATATGTGTGTGTGTGTGTGTGTGTGTGTGCGTATATATTTATTTATTTAATCATATACGTATCAGGATAAAATGTTGTCAATAATATATATATATATATATATATATTATTGACAGCATTTTAATCCTTTTTAATGCTATCTATCTATCTATCTATATATATATATATATATATATATATATATATATATATATATATATATATATATGATATACGCCTGTGGAACTCTGTTCCGTCTGCCTGCTTCTCACCGGACTACAACTTGGATGTCTTCAAGTCCAACGCTAACAAATTCCTAATGAACCGCCCCCTTAAGTAAACACTTCATCAAATCTCCACACTAACGTAATGTACTTGCAATAACCTTTATCCCTGAGTGGCTTCCGGGCCTTGATAAGTGGTGATCACTGTATAAAAAAAATGCTAAAATTATATATATATATATATATATATATATATATATATTATTGACAGCATTTTACTCTGAAACGTATATGATTAAAAAGAAGTAGATAGCATAAGCTTGACGAATTCTCATGAGAATGAAACGCGGATTATTCTGTGTAGCTTAATTTCCATATATATTTTTAGCTTTCTCTCTCTCTCTTTCTCTCTCTTTCTCTCTCATTCTCTATATATATATATTAATAAAGCACTTAGTTAGTGTCTATGAGTGTAATTTTGCTCCTTAGAAACTCCGAAATGATTTTACAACTAATTTAGACACATGTACTTCATGTATCTATAGGTGTTCTTTCATAGGTTTTGTATTGGGAGTCCACCAATTTGTACTGAAAATAGGTAATTAAAAAAAAAGGTCTGATTAAAGCAGAAACAGACACATTTTGATAATTGTTCACATCTTATGAAGCTTAATTTCAGAAGTTAATTTTAAATATTTTATTACCGGAGACACAAGCAGTTCTGGCATAAATAATCAACAGTAGGTTCTTAGATATGACAGGGGCGTGTTGGAAATGAACGTTTGTAGTTAGACCTGAACTACATCAAGATAATGCACTTTTGCATTTTAAACTTTCATTCAAGCAATTATATAAAAATAATTTTATAAAATCAAATCGATATTTTCTACAGTAAAATATAGACAACAATGTATTGTTGACTAAGTCACAGCGGGGAAGCATGTGGAGCTTTCTCCCACTACACCGCGGTGAGATCCTGACTAGAGCAGGCAATTAATTGATTTGATTGAACAATAGGCGATTTCATCGATTTTGATGGAAATAAAATCTTGGAAGAGTTGCATGACAAAAATATGTTGGGGAGACATACGAACATATATCTTTCCAAACATGACAAAAAAACAAACAATAAGCTGTAATACCTACTATTAAAGTTAAAGTATTCTCTGTACACGATCGTGTTAGTGCGTGCATATGTGTGACTTGCTTGCGTTTATGATGTCTGACTGATATGTGTTATATGTTTCTGCCTGTGTATCGCGTACTGGATATTGTTTCCATTCTCTCTATTCTATCTAGCACGATCAGGCGGTGGGGTTGGTGTTACTTGGCTGATTTGTACACACATTACTTTTTACCGGAAGAGCTGACTGATTATACAGGCCCAAATACAATTCGAGGATACAGTTACATGTGTGGGGGTGGTCGATGAAACACTATAAATGATAGACAGTGAACATGTTAGAGTATTTGTTTTTTTAAAGAGACGACTCAACAAGAACTGGTATTCACTGCACTTTAAAACGATAATATTGTAGTAAACTGGGAAGCAGTCTTGAGGAATTGTGTTCAACAGACAGAAAGTTATAGAAAAAAAAAACTTGGTTCATGGATTTTGCGTGTAGTAGCGGGCAGAGATAGAGGAGATTTTGAGATATTACTCCCTTGGTCTGGCAAAAATACTCTATTTTATGACGTATTTGGATTTCATACAGGTAGATGATTTCGTCTGTAGTTAGGACTTATCGAGCCTACCGATCCAGCCATTTTGGCAGCGACTTTGATAACAGATTTAGTTTCAGTTTTTCATTTCAGGTCAGGAGTGAAGTTAAGAATGTTTCTTTGCGACGAGAGCCTATCATTTTTTTGCGTCGTAATGTACCTATTTACTATGCCTCCCCACGGGACAGAGTTAGACACCAGGGGCGTTTTTTAACGTGGAGAAAAGGTAGAAAAATAAAAATTGTCTCAGTCGTCGTAATGTAATTGACCGATATAGTTTTGATAAAATCGCCGGAAGTAAAACATTTATTTGTTAAGCATTTTATTCATTAAACTCATTGTTATCCATCCAGGCCCATTCCCAATATCTAATGCAGGGTATTCAGAGTACAAAGACTGATAACTGGAATGCTTCAGTGGCTATCGTATCTGCCATATAAAAACCTCCTCAAAAAGATAAAACTTTTTTTTCCTCATCGATTACGGGGTGATCTAATTTTTGCCTACAATCTCCTTCGTGGAAATCATTATAAATATCAGAACATTTTATTTAAGCGAATTTAGTTTCTTGAACCAGAAAGAGGTCGACGAGAACACCACATAGAACTCTTTCACCGCCGATTTTGATTGAATCAAAGTATGGCTGAGTTCTCAAGAGGGCTTGAAATAAACTTCCCCGTAAATTCATAAACGCACCAACAATGTAACAACGTAATGTACATTTCGACTAGTGCTGAACAATAGTGTCTTCTTCTTTGTGAATTTTTATCAACATTTTCCTAAATGGAATTGAAGCAACATTTTTTTTTAATTTCTGCTAAATACATGAACATATAATGGAAATATTTAAGCTTGTTTGAATAGATATTGTCGCTCTAATCGTAAATGCACTTAAATTAAATAAGGAGATATACAAAATCAAATAAAAAAATATATATAACGGAGAATTAGGATGCATAGGAAAATATCCCCCAATGAAAGCCAATAAAATAAATTCTCCGAAATAAAACGTGTATTTTAAATAGTTTTTCACTAAGTTTCGACATTTATAATATCTTCAGGATTGTTATGATGCCTCATTGAAGCATTAATGTTAGGGATATTTTGCGTCTTTTAGCTTATTTGTATATTACTTTAATGTTTTACAGCAGTATTGTGGCGCGTTTTATGTCAGGCCATTGAGGAGAATTTACAATGTGATTATTTGAAATGCGATTATATTAAAGGCATTTTAAGGAATGCAAATTTAAGCTATATTTGAATAAGTTTAACGTATAAAATAAAATAAACACAAACAATATTACTTTTCAGACACATATCACACACACACACACACACACACACACACACACATATATATATATGTGTGTGTGTATGTGTGTGTGTGTATTATGTGTATATCAGTTTTGGGTTTGTGTCGTTAAATATATGAGAACACTTCACATATTTTTCGCAAATCTGCAGAAGATTATTCGATCAGTGAAAAAAATTCATCGAAACAGGACAGTGACTTATGATGTTTAAGTAAGATTTATATCGATAACTGTATCTATAGTTATATCTATCCATCCGTCTCTCTCTCTCTCTCTCTCTCTCTATATATATATATATATATATATATATATATATATATATATATATATATACAAACCTCAAATTGCACAAGATGGAATAATGGTCAACGAATATTTCGCACTCAATTTTTTTATCGCCATCGAAATCGGTGGAATTGCTTATTTTAAATCAAATCTATCGATTGCCTGTTCTAGTTGGTGATACATCTGTCTGCACTAGGAGAAATTTTAACATGCCTCTCACAGTGAATTAGTTCACAATATACTACACATCACTGTTGGAACAGCCTGCTAATTAATTAATTATATATATATATGTGTGTGTGTGTGTGTATGTGTGTGTATGTGTATATATATAGTGGCCGCCAATCGATCAATTTATTTCTACATTTTTATTAAAATCCATGAAAACACGTTTTTTTTTCTTTTCTAAAATTCGTTTAATCAAGTTTTCTGAGAATTTAAATAAGACATAAATGTTTTTTTAAGTTTTAAACTCACATTTTCATGTCTGAATTTTTTTTACTATGATTGGCTATAAGAATATGAAAAAATATTAGAATATACTTACCTTATGTTTAATAAAACTGAAATAATTCCATCTTCGATCATGACCTCGTACATTTTACCTACCGCCGCTATCTTAGATTTTAGGTAGTCGAGTCTAAATATTTATTTTAGCATTTAAATGACTGTCAATGAAAATAGGCAGACAGATCCATTTTTTAATCTAATTTAAACAAATTATAATTACAAACGCCATTTATGGAAAACGTGTTATTTTAGCTTTATATTTTTTTCCTTCATAATAATTGATGAATCCAGTTTTAAATAGTTAAAAGTAAAGAAAAACTGATTTTTCTTCTATTTTTACATCAAACATAAATTATTGACATTATATTTCTCAGTTTTAATATCACTTTTAGCCAGTTTTTAATTTCATGATTAAAATGATTTTCTTTTTTTATTTTCTAATGAATAATAACCAAATAGTCAAACTCTTTTTCCATAAAATAAGTCATGCTGTATTTTCTCCAATTCCTTATTGCATAAATCAAGTTGACAAAGACTTTCATTAAGATTTGGTGGCCCTTACAAGGCCCGCTTTTTCATAACAATTAGGTGGTGATGGAACTTGCTGGGAGTTCCAAACCATTATCTACGGAAACCCATGTCTTCATAGTTATAGTTAATTTTCAATAAGGGAGATAACTTTTGGAAACCGTAACGGGCTACCGTATCTTGAAAAAAAAACTCACGTAAAACGACACTTGCAGATATAATAAAGACTTATAATTTTCACACCTTGTTTTTTATTTATTTATTTTTTTGGTATCGATTATTTAAATTATTCTTAATGTACTGGTAATGGAAAGTTTACACATTCTAAAATTAAATTGTTAATTTATTTTAGTAGATTTAAAAGTATGCATATTTTAGCGTTTTCGTAAAAAAAATGTTTTTTTTTATCCTCATCTTAAAGATAATGATTATTGATAACTTATGGAATGTATCTTACATTTACAAAACGCAAAAGATAAAAAATATTAAACACGTTCAAATTTCGGATTTTAATCTTCGATATCAAAGCCACCCCATGATTTTTTTTTTTTTTTGCTTTTCTACATCCATTTCCTCTCCTACAACAAGATAAGTATGTGCTTAATGGATCGCTTGGATTTTAAGGTGTTGAACAAGTAGAAAATAAGGGTGTAATGAATTCCCCAAAAATATATATTTATAAAACGAATATGAAAAAAAGTTATACGCATATAAAATGTATTCTGTAATTGTTAGTCCTTTAAAACGTTATATTGATTAAATGATTACCTAATTTTTTGTAGAGTTTTAATAACAGGCTCTGTTACGAAAATCAAAACTCTCCATGAATTTGGCGGTCTCTCTCTCTCTCTCTCTCTATATATATATATATATATATATATATATATATATATATATATATATATAAATATATATATATAAAATAAAAGTTACAATAAGTTTACTAAGGTAATCAAAATGGTAAACTTAAAATATATTATAAATATTAAAGAGTTAATATTTACAAGTAAAATAAACTCAGCCAGATATAAAAAGCTCAATAAAACCGAAATGGAAATAGAGCTTATAATATGAACAAATGATTAATAAAATATGTTAAAAGACATCTTGAAAAAGAGTTTAAAACATATTTAATTTTAAAAAAGGAAGCACAAGATAAGTGGATAGTCCTTAATCCGCGGAGTTTCGAAGAAATACTCTCCTTCTCATCAGAGGGCAGGAATTAGCAAAATGCAGGATCGGATTTTGAATATATATATATATATATATATATATATATATATATACATATATATACATATATATATGTATATATATGTATATATATGTACATATATATATGTATATATACATATATATATATATACATAGATACATATATATATGTATATATATACATATATATATATATATATATATATATATGTATATATATATGTATATACTAACAAAAGAACCCGTCGTTTACTGGGTTCAAAAACAGCCTACAGAAAATGGACTCTGATTTATGAAATTATGATAGGTTATGAAAAGGAAGGATTGAAAAGAGATAGCTTCGAATTTGGGGGTATCAAAGTCAAAGAAAATATGATGAAAGTAAAAATAAAATAGATAAACACCATAATTTATTATATCATACCTGTTCACACTGAAACACTTATCACAATATTCTGTAGGTCTATATTAAAAAAAAACTTGTTAAACTCTGACATATTTCCACGCTATGGAGGTCAGGCGCGAACGAATACCCCATAATTTTATTGTTTCATATTTCTTCAAACTGAAACATAATTATCAAAGTATACATACGCAGATAGATATGAAAAGTCTTTATTAAAGTTTGTGCCGATTTCCATTTTATGGAGGCTAGACTCGAACGCAGACCCCCAAAATGTTATTATAAGATCCCTATTTAAGTTAAAACATACTTATCAAAGTATTATTATGTACATCTATATCAAAAACACTTGTAAAGGTTTTTTTTATTTCTAATTTTTTTTATTTCCATACTTTGTAGACCAGGCGCGTACGCAGACCCCATAATTTTTATGAATCATCATTATGCCAGATCAAACATACCCATTTCTGTGTTTTGATACATCTATCATTATATGTGATCAGTTTTCTATAATAGTCAACCATATAGGAGCCTATTCGTTACCAGACACACACAGACGTTCACCTTTATATATATATATATATATATATATATATATATATATATATATATATATATATATATATATATATATATATTAGCATACGTACCCGGCGTTGCCCGGGTGTTTGGAGGTGTATGCTGAGCAAAACACAAAAAAAGGTAATTTTTTTAAAACTTTGACCTTATTATGATCCCTTAAAATTTATTGTTTGGAGCTCAAATCAAGTTACTAAGTTACTAAGTTAGATCCATGTATAAGGAACCTGTATCTAAAATTTCAGCTGTTTACACCCAAAATTGTTGTAGGAGTTTGGAAGAGTTCTCAAAGATCAAATCGTTGAACTGTGACCCCTTAACAGCCAAATTTCCAGTCGAAAACCGATCACACAGATTTTTCCAAATCTCAGTACCATGTATATGAAATTTTGAGTCTGTAGACTTAACATTGATAGAGTTATTGCGTAGGGAAATATACACAGACAGACACACACAGCCACTTTCACTTTTATAGGAATATAAATAGATAGATAGACAAATATATTAAACAAAAATATACACGTATACATAAATATATATGGAGACATTTTTTTGTTTGCTGTAAAGACTTTACGCAAATATTGCGCAGGTATACACCATGTAGAATATCGGCATGAATATAATTGCACGTAATAGTAAACTCCTGATGATCATCCCATAAGAAAACGAAAAAAAAACTAATAGGGAATTAATTAAAATGAATGTTTAAAAGAATATGCAAGTTCGCTAGATCTTTTTCATTTCAATAACCCATATATAAGAAAATTGTACTTTCTTTTTAAATAAATAGAAAAGAAGGGGTTTAATATGAATATCAATACACACAAAAGAAAAACACGAATTCATAGGAATATATATATATATATATATATATATAATAGGTTGAATAAAATCTTAGAATGCAAAATGGTTCAATTGTGCTATAAACACAAACATTTATTTCGAATGTGTGTCTATAATATAAAATAATCTGATGTTGGTTTTATATGTCGGCCCTTTCCGCTAATGCAGAGATGGTGGTTAGAATTTAAGTTTAAAAGCAAATAGCAAGTACCATGATTCAATTCTGCTTTAAATAGAAGCATCTATCCAAAGACACCCGTCTTATTAAAGAACCTACTGTTGATTATATACGGCGGGCGTTTCTGCTCATGCAGTTTAACCTTTTCTAATACACTTGTGATTTTAGGCTTTATAACCATTTTATCTTTAATCCTAATTAAACGGTTCAGTTTCTTAATCAGATTTTATCGATTATCGATTTCCGATACTTATCCAGGGCCTACTGATTCAAAGCCTATATAAGAACATCCCAAGGTACATGAAGCACATTCGTGCGTAATTTAAAATAATCGGCCCACTTGTTTTTGGAGTCCATATGGGAGTTCCTCTTTCTCTCTCACACTCTAAGACAATATGCCCCCCTCTCTCTCTCTCTCTCGCTCTCTCTCTCTCTCTCTCACAGAGCGAGATATATTGTTATTCAGAAAATCATTTCACATGGAGTCCTGAATATGCGCCTTGAAAGAAAAATTAAATGTAAGATTCCCAATATATGATGCTTTACTATAAAAAACCCTTTGTTTTTTCTAAAATAAATCGAAACGAATACGATTGTTTTAAACATGGAAAAACTATTTTTATAAATAAACCTTTTTAATACATATTTAATAGGCTATCCTCTTTTTAATTTTATGCTTGTTTTATAAAGGGTTATTCATATGGATATTCTTTGTTTAATTTTACTTGTATTCTATAAAACTAAAACAGTATATTTAAAAAAAAAGTTTTGGTCATGTAACCTCTAATATATTTCACACCTTTAGAGATATAATTGATAATGTCCTCTACAGATTATGTTTACCCCGACCGGAAAATAGTCGAGAAAGTGAAAATGAAAAGTCAATTTCACTAGAGGAATAACACTCTAATCTGAGACACCTGTTTAAGCAACCCTGTAATTATTTGCATCCCCGGCGAATAGAATATAACTTACATCTTCTGATAGGCTTAGTAAGAAAATTGTTGAGGGGTGAACCCTCTTATACTTACTCATAAAATGTGTAAGCCGAAGGAAAACGCGCAACATAACCAAAGGTCGAAACAAAAAAAATCTCCAAAATCTTCGAACGGTGGTGGATTGATATTTTCAGGCTAAAATCAACAAATTAGTTTGGATGTGTTCAATAATGTTTTACCATATAGAGTTGCTTTTTAGTAGAACTGCTTTTTCAAAAAAAAACTTATTCTTTTACTGATTTTCTGAACGAAAATAAAAACCACCACGCTATATTATTTATACACATTTTCATTTAAAACATGTTTCCTGAACATTTCCCCTTTTTCTATGAGATCTCCCCAGAGAGGATTAAAGGTATTTGCGATCCGGATATTGCCTGCAGGCTGTAGTTTTAAAACATCTAGGCCCTGGAACAAGGGAAAATAATATAATTTAATGATCCTTGATATTATCCGAGGGAGATTTTGATGGTGTCTTTAGAGTCCCTGAATTATTTTTACCATTATTGAAACTCATTTATATGTTCTGCTAACTTATAGATTTCTATATCACACAACCCCAAAAAATGATTTCTTATATAGATTCACATTCGGAGATCAACCCGTATAGGGAACCATAATATAAAAAAGTCGAGGTGAAGAAAAAGTAAGGTAAAAGAGTAAAACATATGTTAATTTCAAAAGATTAATTTCCTATTAGAAACGGAATACCTCAAAATATGTTCGACACATGTCAGCTTGTCCTTCTTTGGAGTGGTTATGCCGAAGTAACCGGATGCCTTAAGTACATGACACGGAATTGCTGAGACAATATTTATTTTTAACGGATCCGATGACGCAATTGTATAAGCTGTAGCCGCATGACACATAAAACCCTTGATTCGAGTAAAGCAACCGGCCCGGACGGTATTCCAATTATAGTACTCAAAAAAATTCAACCAGAACTAGTGCCTATACTTACAAAACTGTTTAATCTTAAGGAGAATAACTTCCCATCACCCTGGAAAATCTCATCAGTATGCCCTGTATTTAAGAATTCAGGTGATCGCTCATCCCCCTCTCAGTACAGGCCAATAAGTCTCCTGTGCGTCATGAGTAAGTTGCTGGAATCTGTGTTAAATACAGAAGTAATCAACCATCTCAACAAAATAACCTCCTTAGTGACACTCAATATAGTTTCCGTTCTGCTAGATCTACAGAAGACGTGCTTATAGTTATATCTCATAGGATTAGCAAATCTCTTGACGGAGGCAACCTTTCTAGGGCAATTGCTCTTGACATACCTAAGGCCTTTGATAGGGTATGGCATAAAGGTTTACTTCACAAGATCTCCAGCTAAGGTATAGCTGGAAATGTCTTCTCAATTATTAAATCATTTCTTTCTGATAGGTTTATAAGAGTAGTAGTTGATGGGAAAAAATCAGAAGCTCACAGTATTAATGCTGGAGTCCCTCAGGGACCCATCCTGGGTCCAACTCTTTTCCTGATCTACATGAATGATCTTCCAAATCACATTCTTACATCATTTGTAGACATTTATGCTGATGACACTACCATTTATAGTAGCACATCTAAGACAGTAAACGACCAAGTTCTCTCTGATTTTCTCTCCTCTGATCTTGAGCACGTGGTACAATGGGGAAAGGAGTGGCTGGTTACTTTTAATGCATCCAAAACTAAGCGTCTCTCTTTACATCATCAACATTCTAATCCACATCTGGCATCAATTGAAATGAATGGCTCTCGTCTTCAGGAGGCCTCAAGTTTTCACAAGCTTCTTGGCTTGACCTTTACTCCTGATCTTAAATGGAACACGTACATCAAATCTGTTGCCAAGGCCGCTGGAAAAATGGTGGGATCTTTCTATCGATCCAGTAGATATCTCACTGCTGATGCTATTCTCTATCTATATAAGAGCCAGGTACGTCCAAGGATGTAATACTGTTGCCACATCTGGGTAGGAGCTGCTAGAAAGGACTTGTCCTGCCTTGATAGAGTTGAAAATAGACTTCGTAGCCTCGTAGATGTCCTTTTCTCTTCCCTACAACCTCTATCTCACAGAAGAGATATTGCGAGTTTGTCTCTGATGTATCGTTATTTTCATGGAAAGTGTTCGACTGAGCTTCAGTCTATGGTCCCCCTCGCCAAACTTTCACAAGAAACACTCGTATAGCTGAAAACACTATCAATAATTCCCCCACCCTTTATCTGTGCCTAAACCTAAACGTAGATTCCATGAACAAAACTTCTTTCTTAGGACTGCACGCCTGTGGAATTGTCTTCCGTTTTCCTGCTTTCCGGTTGACTACAATATTGTTGTCTTCAAGTCTAATGTAAACAAGTTCTTGATGAGCCGTTCCATATAAGTTAACAAATTTTCCGAATTTCCATTACTAATGATTACTATATTGCCCAATTTCTACTGTACACCCTTTAACCCTTATCCTCGAGTGGCCTCTTGGCCTTGATAATGTGGTTATGCCTGTGTAAAAAAATGACCGTGTCAGTGGACGAAGTGACGTCACCGCTTCACATGAGAAAACACGGAGAGAGAATAAAGGCATCACGTGACAAGGACAAGAAAGAAACACAAGACATGTGAGATAGACGTTCTAATTAAACCAGTCAAATTTTAAATTACATTCTGCTGTTTCGTGATATGAATTTCGTATCAATTAATGAGTATTTCATTGCGCTATGTCGGTAAGTTGTATCATTACAAAGGGTGCTTAATTTGTGAGTTTTCAAAAGTGATTTGTCAGTCAACCCCTTTTTATTTTTAGAGTTGATGTTAATACGTTCAAAATGGAATTACAATTGAATGTTTGGTGGTGCGTGTAACGATTCTCATTTCTGATTGAATTTGACATCGATATATTTAAACTCAAGTTTGGAAACACTAATTAGTTTTTCAACAAGAGACTTCAAAATATTCTGTTGACACAAGATGGAAGCGTCAAAATCGCATCGTTAAGATTACGTGTAGTTTTTCAGAATATATTTGTTTGAGAGTATGTAGTATTAAAAATAATCTTTCTTGTTTCGCATCAAATAGGTACCGAACGGAACCATAAAATGCATCATGTTTGGCAGTTGTAATAGAAATCTAAAAGACGTTGTAAGTCTATCCGCTCTATTGTAACTTTTATGGTTGATGCTCGACTGAGCTCCAATTTATGGTCCCTCTCCATAAAACGCATGCACGAATACTTACAATTGTCGCCTTGCTGCAATAACCGCCAACAACGTCCCTCGTTTTCTATCTATCTCCCAAACTAAACCTAAATTTCATTAGCAGAGTTTCTTTCTTAGAACTTATTTTTGTGAAAAGCAAATTCTTTTGTCTGCTTCCCGGCTTACTATACTGTGTTGTTCTGCAAGTCTAACCTTATTAAATCTCTATTGAATCGTTCATTTAGATAATTATAGCCTTTCTCATGTTTCAACGTCTTACCATCTACTTTAGACTTAAGCCTTATTCTCGAGTTGCCTACGGGCATTAGCAAGTAGTGACACTTATGTATTCATGGTCACAATTTAGGCTCCCCATACAAAGCTTTTTTATTTTTAGAATTACGAGAAATCTCGTTCACCACGAATTTTCATGGTTGGTAGCACTCTATCTGAGAGTATAGCATCTATCCTCTTTGATCACACAACCACAAGTAAGATGAATTGGAATAAATATATATATATATATATATATGTATATATAAATGATTTTCTCATGCATACCTATTCTATGACCGCGATTTTGCATTCTTTGGCACTATTTAGAAGTATTTAACGGTATCTGATCTGAAGAAACGTTCCTTCATTTTAAATACCTCAGATCAAACCCTACAATTATTTAGATATAATCTCTTCACTGTTGAAGGCCTCAAATCCCAAATAGCTTTCTACTCCAATACCCACTTCTATATAATTCTTATTCTTTATATATGCTTCTTTGCTTATTATTTCTCTAATGTACAATCATGCAAACAAGTGTCTGGTGCATAACTCGAAACTTTGAGATACTCTACGTAAACATCTCTAAAATTTAAAGTAGCACCAGGCACGCTAGGGCAAATATGCATTGCTAGGGGTGAACTAATTAAATAAATAAAACTGTTAAAACGTGTGTTATGTGTATTTTTCTGCAAATCATGAAATGCTAAAATACTTAACCGATCATAATCAATCTTTGAACACACTTACTATGGCGAGCTATCAAATATAAGACTACTTTTAGTCGCATCACGACAGTAGTAAAAGGAGAAGAACTTCCGTCAAAAAATTAAAAAAATATATATTTTCTGAGTTTGGTAAACGTATAATCATTATAAGATAGCAATTAAAACATATTCGAAAATTCAATTCCTCCGTGGCTTTACTGTGTTTTAATGAAATAATATGGACACAGAATTCGATTTAAGATGTAAACTTTGCATATGTACACAGAATAGTATTCATGGTCATTAGACATAATCAGTAAGTGGCCATATATTTCAAATTTTTTTCTGAAAACCTTTTAAAGTTTAGACATTTTCATAAATTAAAACCAGGCCATAACATTGGCATAAAAATTCAGTGCAAAGGGTGATTATAAATTACAAAACGTCTATATTCCAAATTCTAAAACGTTATTCATCTTGGGGTTTATATTTTTACACATGACAGCACCTGTTTTGCAGTGCAGAAGAAAATCCTAGAAATGTTTATAAACTCATATTTATTGTAGATTATTTGTTATTCGTTTCAAAACCTATTTTGTGCGCTATCCAGAGAAATATCAGCTTTATTAAAGCATATTTATTGATTCAATATATTTCGGATTCATTGAAAGTTCCTCGTTCCTTGCTAGTATAATATAATTGATAGAATTTCTAAATATTAAAAAGTATAAACATTAACGTGTTTGGTATGTTGATCAATGGAAAATAGCAATGAAAAACGAAATAGATGTTTTGGCAGAAAATAATACCTATTCGTTAGTACCTCTTCCAAAAGATAAATATGTACTTTTTACAAGATGAGTTTTTTTTATGAAAAGGACTACAACATCAAGCGTTGAAAAGTACAATGCTGGATTTGTTGTTAAAGGATACTCTCAAATTTACGGTATAGACATAACGACAATCTAAATTTTATTGCATGTCGCATCTCAATATGATCTAAACATCCATCAAATGGACGTAAAATATTTTTTGAAAGCCGAAATAGACTGTGGAATCTATATTACCCAACTAGAGGTATTCATAATAAAAAAAAAGATAGCGTGTGGCGACTTAAAAAGTCATTATACGGTCTAAAGCAGAGTTCTTGGTGTTGAATTACAGTATTTCATGATTATATTATTAATCAACAATGTAAGCAATGCCCAGAAGACCCGTGTTTATATACCCAACACAAAGACAATGACCTACTGATTTTGGTTGTATGGGTCGATGACATTGTAATCCCAGCAAATTTTGGCATAATGTTAACCGATGTTAAGAACAGATTAAGAAAAATATTCAAAATGACCGATCTAGTCGGCCGGTTTGATGGACTTGTGGTGTGATAGGACACACCACCATGGAGTGGCACCAAAGAAGATCACAACCAAACCCAAAGACAAGAGGGAGACAACATTTAGGAGTTTTCCTGTTCGTGAGGGATACTCGCCTTCTTCTCCAAGAAACTGCTAAAAAGACGCTACCACCGAGGATCCTGATCGCTGGCCATGGTACATTGTATCCGGGAAGAAGCCCCCTGGCTTCCTTACTGTAGCCCAAATCTGGGAAGAGGCCATGTTAACAAATGATCCGGGTCGGCACATCTATGTCAAGGTTCTTAACCTCAAAACGAAATAGGATGCCTTAAGAATGGACACGCCTGAATCCCCCATCAAACCACACTCATCGCTCTCCTCCAAAATTCCACAATCCCCAGTAAAACCGTTGACATCCAAAGACTGTATCCAGTCCCCTACAAAACCAAAACAGCGCTCACCTACAAAAGTTATGCCCCCCTCCTATAACGTACCCCATACATCAGAGGCTACTCAAATAAATCGCCTTTAGTCAAAAAAGTAAAATCCGGCCCCTCTACTGTTCCGGATATTTCTGTAACTCCGTTGAATACTCCGCATGCATCCTCTGCCAAGTCCTTGTCAGTAGCTCAGACCTTTAGTAACACTGAAAAGTCGACCACTTCCCAGAAAAGAGCGCAAATCCCCTCCCTGGAAAACAAAAAAGAAAAGGATACTTTAGCTTCCCAGTAAAAAGAAACATTTGTTCGGTCAGCGAGCCGCAAATTAACAACGCGGTTGTCTTTAAAAATGCTGACCTGATGAAAGTAATTGATTTTAGGGAGATGGCTGGAATGCCAGTCGAAGACCCCCGCAATTTTCCGAATGCAAAACGGTTACCGGCTGTCATCTGAAAGAAAGAGGAAATTAATGACTTATGGATGATGCTAGTGGAGGCAAGTAAAGCTTTTGAACTTTCACATCCTCTAGTTATATTTAAAGACTCTGATATAAGAAATTTAGGGGAGTGTTATGTAGGGTGGGTCCCCATAAAGATGCACCCCTCCCTGTATAGGAAAGTTAAACTAATCTATCCTTTGCATGTTGGTGGCATCTTCCGTGACAGGCTCATCGATACGCATATGGGTACCTATTCGCTCAGGAGAGCCATCGGCATGATGACGACACTGATGTTTGTTTCTGGATTCCAACCCTAAGGAACCATAATGGATCTCAAGCTTGCCAATATAAATGTGCGAGGGCTGAGTACTGACTCGCGAAAATTTCGACTAAACTTGGATCTGCAACACCTCGGAGTGGATGTCTGTTGTGTCCCAGGTGACCATTTGAGTGCGCTTTCAAGGAGCTATAGCGTCTAATCAACGTACTTTAATTCTCACTCGAGAGCTGTTTCTTGGCTAGTGAAAAGGTCTTTGGATGCATCGTGTGACCCGTGCTGTATAGATCCGGAAGGTATGTCTTTTCGCTTTATCGATGATTATGCACCTTAATTACCATAGTATTCTTGCTGCTTGGCCTCGTTGGATTGAGCAGTTCATGAGAACTTCCCGAACTGTTATCTTAGTGGGGGACTGGAACGCGGTCTGGATCCAAATTTAGATCACTTGGAGTTAACATCTAGGGCCAATAACCAAGGTCGGTATGCTTTCCATTTTCGGAAGTTTCTTGATAAGTTTGATCTTATTGAAAAGTGATGTAGTGTGCATTTGAACAGGTAACCGCGGCTGCGGCACGGTACAACTTTCGAGTTATATCGACCAGTTCTTAGGCGAGTCGACGTAGGATTATTAGATTGCCCAAGTTTCTATAATATATTTTACTCAGACCACTGACGTGTTCGCGTTCGGCTAAACTTAGATAGACCTAAGCGTGAATTGGCCGGTTTGATATGCAGGGCTACCGGAACGGGTTACTATTATCTCTGCAGGTAGAATTGACGGAAGCTGTTATTGGGAATAAGTGGCGGGCCAATCTTAAGGATTTTCTTTTCTTCCAACTTCAGCAAACGACCCAACCAAGAATCTAGGGCAGCTAAAGCGACACTAGAGTCTAGTTTAGATCTGGCAGTGGAAGAGGTGGGTAGTGTTAATGTAAACATAATTAAAGCTCAGCTTTCCTCCTTGACAGAAAGGGAACATCAAGCTTTAGCAGTTAGGGATAGGTTAAAAGAATGTCCCAGGAGGCAACAAAAATGGCCGCTGAATTGCGTGCGGGGGAGCTTCTTCAAGCGGCCGATCGGCATATCGCACAGGTCACATTGCCGGATGGACGAACCGTGACCACAAACGACGGCGTTCTGGAGGCGTAAAGGTCGCACTTTCAGAAACTTTTTACCAGGGATTCCAGTCTGTAATTGAACAGTTCAACACCTATTCGGTTGACTTTCCTCGCCTTTCAGCGAGTGAAGTGGCTAGGTGCGAAGGGTGTATAACGGAGGATGAGGTCATCGAGGCCTTGAAGCGGGTTGTTCTTAACAAGTCTCCGGGAATCCATGGTCTGCCTTACAAAGAGTATTTGAGGATGTCGAACGTCTTTGTTCCTTTGCTGGCAGTTTTATTTAATTCATAGTTGAAGAATGGCTCAATCCCTTACCACTTTACCATGGGTATCGCGAAGCTGTTACGAAAACAGTAAGATGGTCGGGATAGATTAGATAATTATCGGCCCTCAACAATGGTTAACGTGGAGTTAAAGATTTTGGCTAAGGTTCTTGCCAACTGTCAGCAGCTTGTCCTGACTGGCGTGATTAGCCTTGAGCAAACTTGTGTCGTGAAAGACAGGACAATTCAGAATAATCTGCATTCGATACGCTTGATCATAGCAAAAATAGACACTGAAGCTGCGCTGACCAATTTAGACCAGTCAAAAGTCTTCGATGGGGTGAACCATCCTTTTTTGGAGAGAGTTCTGTCAGCGGCTGGTGTTACAGGAAAAAGGGCTGGTCCTTTTCCATGTAAATAAGAAGAATATTAGATAAGTGAAAATGAGATTAGGATAAGCTGAGACTCGAAACTTGTAAGCAAGGTTAAGAAATAGAATGTTAGAAATCTGAATGTTAAAAAGCCCTATTGTTAAATTCTATTAGAAATAGTTAGATATTGTTTATATCGTAAAAAGAATTGATTGTTCATTCTTTTACAAAACTGAATATTAAAAATGTCAGCTAAAAACAATAAACAATACAAATTAAAAATGTATTGTTAAGAAAATAGGTTAGGTTAAAAAATAGGTTAGTTGAGAATTCTTTGTTGTCAAAGGTGTGTTAGGAAAAACGTGTGCATAGCCACGTAAATTAGTCACGTTTTGAAAACACACTTCTGACGTAATAGCAAAAGGGAGATTCTTATTATAGGAGCTAGATTTAGTCAGATCGGAGCAGTTGAGGCAGAATAGTCAGCAGAGTCGGTTGGAAAGAGTTGCTTGACCAAGAGTTGACATGGTCAGAGGAGGGTTCCCTGAGAGATGGTTAATTCTGTAGATCCAGAATTTGAATTCCTGACGTCATCATCATTCGACCGCTCCAATGAAATAAAGAATCATCATCGATATTTTGTAACTGTTTGTCATGTGTCGTTATTCCACAAATTAATGGCAATGTATTAATCATCTTATTATAAACATTGTCTAACCATTACAAGATATGTGTCTATCATCCTTGCTAATATATGTTATAAGAAACATCCACAGAACTGTAATATGTATAAATGTCCTTCTCCCTCTCTTATCACTATCGTTATAACTGTTATATGCATTGACCCAATATGAACTCAGCGTCATCTCTTATGTATGAACCCCACTACACAACACTTGTTTTGGTCCCCAGATTTGATCGTGAGTTCACCTCCTTTATGCTAATCCCGGGATTCTGGTAAAAGTGAATGCAAGGAGATCGAAACCTTTAAATTTATTCCGTCAATTCGTCAAGCGTGTCCATTATCACTGGAACCTATCAATGTTTGAAGCAACTGGGTCCCGACAACTGATGGGCTTATAAGACAAATATGTCTGGCCTTGCTAGCAGTAATTAGAGGTGTGATATGGGGGATTCGCATAAAAGTGATTTATGGAGCTGAGACTTTGATCCTCTCGACCTTGTTCGAATTTTCCGTTTTTATTTGAAGGTTCGAATAAGGCCAAGAAGGTTAGACTCTCTTCGGCAGATTTTGCTGAAAGGTGGGTGTCCGTTGCGCGTGTCTGTCGCATAAGGCGCGCAAGACTTGAGTGGTATTTGGACGTGCCTTAGGCTTGAGGATTTTTAGTCCTAAAACAAAAGTCAACCTTGTCTCGGTTCTCAAAATGAATATTTTTTCGGGGAACATTTTCTTAAAATGCTTCTAAATAACGAAATTCTTTTTCCCGTTAAATTCCTGAAAGAGTACACATTAATTTTTAAATTTAGCTAACTTTAGAAGAGAAAGTTGACGATCGAATACATCTGTTGTCATAACAATGGCTATCATGACGTATATGTAAGTAACTACTGTTGTTTTAAATCAAGTTTTTTTAATATATTTTTATATATTGCATGTACAGGATTAACTTCTAAACTAATAAGCTCATTAGTAAGTATTAGGGTGGTGCAAAAATAATCTCATTGTAAGACGTACATATATTTCATAATACACGACATTATTTTTTGCACTAACCTAATACTTCAGAATAAGACTGTTAGGTGTAACAGATAGTAATGTTGATTAGATTTAGTTTAATTGTGTTTGGTGAAAAGGGGAGGAAACGGACGGTGGAGTATTTCACTCAATTGTAAATCAATCTGGTAATGTTGCCATTTTTAGTACAATCTTGTGTCGTGAAATTACAATACAGGCAAAGTATTTACCGAGTGGTAAAAACGTAAAGAAATACATAAATTACTGAGTGGTAAAAACTTAAAGAAATACATAATGAACTAACCGATACGTTTCATTGTAATAAAGGGGCACCTGTCAAAATCCACACAATAAACACTATGCGAGTCGATGGTAGAGATGTACACAAGTTTACTCTTGATCTTTATGTAGTAAGTCGTGTATCGTAATTATAATGAGTGATATCTAAAAGATATGGGCGACAAATTTAACGATTGCCAGACTTTCTCTTCAACGAAATTCCCCTGAATTTTGCTTATCATTAGCTCATTTTACTTCCAGTAAAACAAACCTTTTCTTTTTCCCTTTCTTCTTATTAATGACAGCGTTTGCCATAATCGTTACTTTCTATTTTAGTTGCAATTAAATAAACGGTTGCCAAAGTTTTCTTATCTATTTCTTACGTATTCTTGCTATATGTTTTGTCAGGTTACAAACAAAGCTACATATGTCTGCTTTAAAAAAAACCCACACATACTAGTGGTATTAATTTTTCTAATTATACATTATTTTCGGTTGTATGTTAGTTTTGTGTTCGTATGTTTATTATTCGGTTATTTATTTTAGTTTTTGGAATTTTAATCACAAAATTCTTTTTTTTGTCAATTTTAATTACAAAATTCTTTTTATTTTGTCAATTTTAATTACGAAATTCTTTTTTGTAAATTTTAATTACAAAATTCTTTTTTTTGTCAATTTTAATTGCAAAATTCTTTTTATTTTGTCAATTTTAATTACGAAATTATTTTTGTCAATTTTAATTACAAAATTCTTTTTTTTTGTCAATTTTAATTACAAAATTCTTTTTTTTTGTCAATTTTAATTACCAAATTCTTTTTATTCTGTGAATTTTAATTACGAAATTCTTTTTTCTCAATGTTAATTACAAAATTCTTTTTATTTTGTCAATTTTTATTACGAAATTCTTTTTTGTCAATTTTAATTACAAAATTCTTTATTTGTCAATTTTAATTACAAAATTCTTTTTTGTCAATTTTAATTATGGAATTCTTTTTATTTTGTCAATTTTAATTACGAAATTCTTTTTTGTCAATTTTAATTACAAAATTCTTCAACGAATTGCTCTTTCGTTTTTAGCTCTTTATCAGTAAACAAAAATTAAACATAAAAAAATGTCCTCTTTTATCCTTTTTCTTGTAAATAATTCACAATGACTTGAATCATCCAACATACGTAACAATATCATATTCTTCAATCTTGGCAATGTTCGAATAATTGTAGTGCGTTTGAGAACATGCTTTTCCCTTCGCCAATCTTCTTAAATCGTATCTCTGTAGTTGCCTAAAAAGGAACTTCTTCATGTGTTCGCGCTAAATTACATTTTGCGTATTCTTTTTTGTATGTTTTGTTGGCGTAATCTTTTCAATAACCTTGTCATTCTTCTTCATCCGATCATAAATGACACATTTTTATGAAAATTAATCCATACTATCAATAATATGCCCGAATAGTTTCTCCATCCATTGCTCTACAATGTAATCCATCGAGCCAAATTGAGATACTGTCAGTCGAAAATATGCTTGGATCATTTCCTGTTCGAATTGCTTTTGCAAATATTTAGAATGGTATGCCGTTCTGAAATTTTAAATCTGCTTATTTTGTTGTTGTTCAAAGTTTTTTGTTAGTTGTATTGTGAATTAAATAATAATTTTGTGATAAATTTGTTTTGCTGTTAAACTGTGTTATTGCTACTGTACATCGCTACACAAGTGTTCTAAACTCCATTGACTGTTTCATCATAGTATTTTAAACAATATCCGAAATAAATCAAATATTCACTTTAAACAATGACATGTATTTTTAAAAAAGATGCATCGTTGTATTTTTTTCTATCAGGAGTTACTTAAATCTTCCCGACATCACTATAATCGATTGCTATTTTTAATCCATGCAAGTCTTCTTGTATACATTTGTACTCATTTGTGAGTTATTTCGCCATCGTTTGTGTTATTACAGTTATTTCCTGAGTTATTTCGAAGCTCTTTTTCTCGGTTATTGTTGAATACAGTGTTTTTAAGTGAGTCCTTTGGACGTATACTTTCACCAAAAGCTGTTTCGTAAAAATACGATACAAACAAATGAGTTGGGAATCCCAAGTGATAGTGATCGATACTCACAATGAATCAATCAATAAGGTTACTCTGATAAAAGTAACAGTCTCAAGCGACCACACAATAAAGAAAGTTGAGCGTAGGGACGTCCAAACGCGTCTGTATCTTCTTTCCGTATTAAGCTCGAACCCCGTATCTTGTTGAAAACCGTGTTTTCTGAGTGATAGCTAAAGACCAGGAGCGATAGGTTTCTCAATTATAACATACATATATTAGAAATCAATAAAATGTATAAAATTTATAAAATATTTGATTATTCAAATATTTCAGATTAATATTCAACTCTATACATAAAATATCAATTTCATAGTAGGTTCCTGTTTACTTTAGACATACATTGGAGACATTTTCTACAATTCAAACTATATGATGCATATAAATCACAATTGGCTTAAATTGTGACAGCGGGGAGGGGGGGATTGCGACAACGGGGGCGCAGCCGTTACCCGGTCGTAAAAAAACAAAAAAAAAACAGACTTGGGTGTCATCAGTCAAAAGCGAAACCGAAAGCAGCATTTTTTAAGCAAAAGAAACAATAATGCTGGCGCAAACTCGCATAATGCAAGCTAGCAATCTTACGCTTTTAGCGATGTGCTTCTGAGAACACAGACGATATAACGCAAAAACCTAACTATTTTAAACAACAACAGCAACAACAACAACACAATGCCGATGATTCACGCACGATTTGCAAATCGCGCTGAAAGAATAGTTTTTTTTTTTCTGATCCCTCTTAAACAAAACGATATTTCTACACGAAATAATGTACTTTTTTTTTCTCAATTCATTGATATTTTGTTGTTCGCGAGATCGCTCTTTCTAACGATCCCGCCTGTGGAATGCCGACGATAATATATTTTTGCGGACATACGAACACATCCATGCAGACTTTAAAGAGTTACATAATGGATAAACAGAACTCGTATCTCCGCGTTGCCCGGAGTAGGCTGAAATAATCACGGATCATAATCTTGAGAAGTAAATTTGTCGAAACGGGTTGACAAGACATTTTTCGCATATTTTGCAAAGTAACTGTCGTAAACATAAGAGATATTAGTACATTGAAATGTCATAATAGTAAAATAAAAGCAAAAAATGAACAATAAGAACTTAGTTTGCAAAACAATATGCAAATTAGGTAATCTTCGACGGTCAATTACTGGACTTTACTGGTTATTTTCGAAAAAAAATGTTTCGCTTCTGTCCAAAATAAAATTGTGTTCGTTGTAGTATACGTCTACAGCAATCCGTCAATTCTAGTCAGTTCTAGTAGGTGCATCATCTGATAAGTTGAGAGTTTATTGCTACCAGTCGTAGACAGGTAATGATGACGGGAATGGTCCACTTTTTTTCTGATTTGCTAGTTTTACTACACAAAAAATTCAAAATCTTGGGCAACAACCGTAAATATTAGTGTGAAGAGAAAGCTGGCCTTTTACGTTCGCCGTGAACGAGACAGAATACTTTAAAATTAAGTGCAAATCAAATAAACATCCAAATTTCATCGAAAGCCCAAAAATCTTTTTTATCGTAAATTCAAAAATTATGAAGCAAATTCGAAAAGTGAAAGATCACGGTTACTATACAAGGGGCGTGCAATAAGTAATGCCCCTGACCCACTTCCCATTGCAGTAGAGCAAAGAAACTTGGCACAGTTATTAGTATTTCTTCTACATAGGAACAACCCAGAGTTATGCATTTCTCCCATCGTTTGATGCAGATCTGGAGACCGTTTTTGTAGAACACCCCAAGTAGGTCCCCCAACCACGACGTGGCTTCAGAAATCAAGGCTTCATCATCTGGGAAACGCTTTCCTTTCAAAACCAACTTCATGGCTGGGAAGAGTTGAAAGTCAGAGGGTGCAAAGTCAGGAGGATGGGGAGGATGGGAGAGGATTTCATAACCACATGCCCATGCTTCTGATCTGGCGACATGCGAGTTGTGGGCCGGAGCGTTGTCCTGCAGGAGGAGGATACCTTTGCTGATCTTACCCTGCCTCTTGATTTTGATATCTTTCCTTAATTTCCTGAAAGTGAAGCATAATAGGCCCTTGTAATTGTGGTACCCTTTACTAGGAAATCTGCCATCACTACTCCGTCCTGGTCCCAGAAGACTGTGAGCAGGACCCTGCCAGCGGAAGGCTGCACCCTTGCCTTCTTTGGAGGTGGTGAGTCCAAGTGCTTCCACTGCATTGACTGGGCTTTGGTCTCTGGATCATAGAGATGAACCCAGGTTTCATCCTGTGTAATCAGTCTTTTGAAAAACTTTGACTCATCTTTTTGGCACATCTCCAAATTCATCCTCGAGCACTCGACGCGTTATTGCTTCTGGAATGTTGTGAGCATCCTGACAATCCATCTGGCAGACACCTTATGCATATGCAAATGGTCATGAATGATAGTTTCCGTAGACTTTGTACTAATCTTGACATATTTGGCTATTTGCCGAATAGTAATGCCCCGATCTTCCAAAATGGCAGCCTCAACTTGACAGACAGATGCCTCATCAATGGCAGAAGGGGGGACGACCAGGTCTGGGAGCTGTTTCCACAGACTTCCGGCCATATTTGAATTCACGATGCCAGGGCTTTTTACAAGGCAATATGATGGGCCATTGTTATAAGTTTCTTTCATTTCATCAAAAGTCTCCTGCGACGTGTTCTTTCAAATACAACGCCGGATCACTGCTCGACATTCAGCAGGCCCCATTTTACACCTGACTCAGTTCAAACACCTGTAAAACAGACACCACAATTAGATCAGAGTCGAAATTTGCCCCATAACCCGTAGATATATAAATCATTGCACATGCAAAATTTCAGCTAGATCAGACAACTGGAAGTCGGTCAGGGGCATTCCATATTGCACGCCCGTCGTATGGTTACGGCACTGAGTGAAAATCTTGGTGGTCCAAGTTAGTATTAAATTCGTTCCACACATATATTTTATCAAACCCAACACTTAACGGTCATGATCATCCTCATCATCAGCATCCTCATCGTTGTCGTCATCCTAGTCATCATCACCATTGCATTATCATCATGATCTATAATATATAAGGGACTCGTAATATATTCTTTAAATTAAAGTGTCCCCATGAAAAGGCAAGCATCGATGGAAGAATGAACTAAAATAAAATATTATTGAATTATAAAATATTTCAATAGCAGAAAAAAGTTAGAAGATATATATTTAAACCTAACAGATTCGGAATTTTCAATTGGTCAAATATTTAAAAGCTGTTTAAATATGTATAATAAACAGAGATGATGGCAGGGAAAACAGTTAAATAACACTTTAGCATTTAGTTCAGTAAAATAATGTTAAAATAATATTTACTTTTACCAATGCTAAACGAGTTTAACTTTAGACGTAAGCATAACGTAAACAGAAACAACGGTTTTGTCATATTTCATTTTTTTGTTCAGACAAAAGTTAACGGGGCCTGGTTCGGTGATGAATTTGTCATATTTACGTCCATTGAAGCTCTGATTGAAGTATTTTATTAAGATATAAAATCGAAGAAAAGTTTGAAACCTTTGAAACGAGATACATGAAAGAAATAAAATTATATAAAATATAATCTGTTGTCATAGTGTTTCTTTAAGAAGGAAGTATCTTGTTCAAAGCGTTAAACTATCAGACGTGAAGCGAATGATAAAATAAGTTATGTGCATCTTTGTCTGTACCCGCAATGTACGTTACACGAATTATTAGATACCGTATACACAGTAAGCGACACTGCCGCAGAAAATTGCACATTCCCATGAATACGTTTACATATAAAATTCAGCGTCGACACGGTTCGTATATGTATATATACATCATAGAGGCATGTATAGATGTGCTTATATACAGACAATACTGCCGAAGCATTCAAGCATCTCACATATATATTTACAATAAAACAGTGGTGTCTCGTATGGATATAAATTATGAAAACCGTTATACAAATATAGGTTTTATACACACAATATGCTAATATTTGTAATTTGGTAACCATTTAGGATATAATACATATTATAATCCCGTCATATTTTGCAATAGCAGTTTTGAAATTGTAAACACACAAACAGACAGACACGCATATATATATATATATATATATATATATATATATATATATATATATATATATAGCTTTTATGCATAGATCATCGTAGAAAGATTAGATAACTGTGACTGACGGAAAGAAGATTTAAAAATAAAATGTTCAAGTTCAACGTTATTTCTCGCGGTTAATGGAAGCCGATTGGATACGGTCTTTGCTAATCGAGCCAGGGATGGCTCGTGTTGCTGGGTTCGAATCTGTCGACTGGTGTTAATCGTGGCACCCTGCACTGAAGATTCCCGAAAGAATGAAACACTAATTTCTATAGGTATTTCATTATTATAGTAAAATTTTTTATATATATATTACATAACAAAAACACACTCATTTCTTTTCTGTTATACACGTATATTTGAATTTCAACTAACATATTTTTCCAGAAAGAATAATAACCACATTTATATCTTTTAAAACCATATCAATGCTAAAATGACGTTATTAAAGATCTTAATCTCTTTAACAACGCAATTTCCCCTTCCTTATTGAATTTCCGACTTCTTTTTCCATTACTGAAATAGAACAGAGTAAACTTTGCAAACGAAAAAATATTTTTCAAATATTTGTACTGGTGTTTTTGTTTTTCTTAATATCATTGATCCAGAGGAAGTCTCGGAATAAAGACGAAACGTTGAGGAACACATAACTGGGTTTGTTCCTTTTGATCCCTCTCTCTCTTTCACTCACTCACTCTCTATCTCTCTCTCTCTCTCTCTCTCTCTCTCTGTATATATATATATATATATAATTAGTTTTTAACGTTCTGACATAAATATTAGAAACCTCCCCTTTTTTAAATAATATAAAATGAACATCATATAACACTCAGCAGACATATGTGATCTACTGCATAAGGATTTACTAATTTGTAAATTTCTTTGAAAGCAAACGTTAACTAAGTACTTATGTATTTTATTGTTTCTTATTAGATGATTTCATTCAACTATTACGCTAATTTCTATTTATGTACAATTGCTTCATTCTGCATAATTGCTTAGAATTTAAGATGAAAAGGTTCCAGCGCAAATATATATATATATATATATATATATATATATATATATATATATATATATATATATATATATATATATATATAGTCAGTCAGTGTGAAAATAATGCCTTTCAATGTTCTCTCTAAATATTTCATCTACAGAGTTGAAATTCGATATATAGTGTATTAGGACGTGTAGCACAGATTTGCTTCGGTTTTTCGCCGGCAAAACTTGTTCGTAAGACGATATTGAAAACAAAGCACGTTATTACAACATGCCAATCAAGAAAAGAAAAAAAAAACATTACGGCTGCTGTTATCTATT